>NC_132991.1:47747500-48052500 GCF_048564905.1 Vicugna pacos | reverse complement strand
ATCCAAGGTTAAGTATTAAATAAGCAGCCTATGAAAACCATGACTCAATGCCTGGCACCCAAGAAAAGCACAGTAATGTTAACTCCCTCCTCCTTTGTTCCTTCTCACTAACCATGGTACCAAAGCTACTAGAAAAGAGGAAGCATTTGCCAATGGAAATACGGTGGTGCTGTAGTATAGATCTTGAAGACTCAGGGCTGGAAATTCTGGTCTATCCTGGAGAACTTTATTACCAAGCTTTGCTGGGAAATCTCAGGCCTCCCCAGAGAACAGCTATTGGTGAAGCTGAATTCTAGCTATTGGTGAAGCTAAACCAAGAGAAAGACAACCAACTAGCTGGGATCCAGCTGGGAGCCTCAGGGCAGAAACACACATGCAGGTAAAATTCAGGCCTTTAGTAAGAGGCCTAATAAATGAGATCGGGGTTGAGTTTGTCAGGGTTGGGGAGGAGATCAGAGATCAAGGGATTTTCCCCTTATTATAAAGATCTTATTTCTCCAGCAAATCTTTCCAAAAGAGAAATTTCTTCCTTTTGGAAGCCTGTGGCTGTATTAGAACTTCAAAATGTGTTGAAAACGTGAGTACCAATTATCTTGCATGGAAAAACTTCACCACACATGGCAAAGCAACATGGTTCTCAAAATAACTCTTTGGAAAAAGAATGAACATCTAATTAAAACTTAGATTTCTAAAAATTTTATTTGCACATTAACTGTGGACAATGTTCATCTCATCCTGAGCATATTATTTATATATTTGTGGGAGAGGGTGAGCTCCACATCCTTCTATTCTGCCATCTTTAAGCCCCTCCTCTGAGCCTATTATTTATGAATAAACTGACTCCACGTTCCAAACTATCTCAATTATAAGTGAACTGATTCCAAGCTCTGAATTACCTCTATTCTACTTCTCTCTACAGTATCATTTGAAAACATGTGAAAATGGAAAATAAGAATCAATGATCTAAGCTAAAATTTTATATTTCCAATCCCTTCTCATTGCTTTTCAATTTTAGCATTCTATTTTAATAGAATTAAAATTCTTTGTAGTTGAAGATATCTATAGCCACTTTTTCTATAATAGTTCCACCTGGAAATAACTTAAATATCTGTTATAGATTGAATTGTATTATCCCAGAAAGATAGGTTGAAGTCTTAACCCCTAAAACTTCAAAATATGACCTTATTTGGAATAGGGTCTTTGCAGATGTAGTCAACTTGAGTCATATTGGGGCCTTCATCCAATATGACTTAAAAAAGGTGAAGTTTGGACTCAGACACAGATATGCACAGAGGGAAGACTATGTGAAGAGACACCAGGAGAATGCCATGTGAAGATGAAGGACTGGAATGAAGTCTAGAAGCCAAAGAATGCCAATGAATGCCACCAACAACCAGAAGCTAGGAAGAAGTGAGGAAGGAGTCTCCCACACGTTTCAGAGGGAGCTTGGCCCGTGGATACCTTGATTTTTGGACTTCTAGCTTCCAGAACTGTGGCGTAAATAAATTTCCTTTTTTTAAGCCACCCAGTCTGCAGTCCTTTGCTATGGCTTCCCAAGGAAACTAACACAATGTCCAATGAGAGATGAATTCTTAATTTACGCTGCATCAAACCCATGAAGCAGTTTATAATCTCTAAAAATGACCATTTAAGATGATTTAATGGGTATTTATTATAATATAAGGGATAAACATTAAAAGTAATGAAAGAATATAACTGGTTTATAAGCTGAATGTAATAATATAAAATATCTCTGTTACTGGGATGATACATTACAAATATTAGACTGAGGTATTTATATATTCCACTTTAAATTATGTCTGCTTGTAAACTTTTACTACCAGTAGGGTTATTATCCCAGGGAGGATAAATTTTTAAGTAGTGTTGGGGGTGAGGGTACAGTCAGAAAAAAAGAGGCTGTGGATTAACTTCAAGCCTCAGAATCCCTTTTCCTTTTTCTTTAATGAGCCATTGGTCTTGAAAACGAGACTTGATTGAGGGAGAAGGGAGGGTCTAGATAACAAAACATTCTTGTCAAAATACCAAGGGTGAGGTTTCCCCATGTAGCCCATAGTTTTATGTGAGGAAGGTTCCCACCCTAGCAGAAGGGGTGCGGAAACTTGTTGGATGGATGGGGTGGGGGAGCTGAAGGGACAAGGGCTTTTGCCCTATCTCAGATTTGGATTCTGGAAGGAGATTGGCCCACACAAACTACGTCACATGAACTCTGGAGTTCAACACCGGTTATGAGAGATGGCTTTCCTGAGTCATCCTGGAGTCCGTGTGGCGTGGATAAGACCCCGAAGTTCTTGTGCATCCCTGAGGGCAGACACAGATGGTAGCAGCTGAGACCCAGCCTGGGAGCCCACAGGGTGAGGAACAAAATGGAAGGACTAGCCCGCGGGCCAGATGTCAAGGTGATACAGATGCAAAGGGCCTGCAGCACCATGACAGTCAAGGTGAGGGGCTCCAAGTTCCTCGGGGAGCCCTCCAGCCTTGCCGGCACAGACCACAGTCTATACCATGAGCAAGCCTCAACCTCAGCTGCCTGCCAGCACTCACTGTGGGACCGTCCCTCCCAGGTGGCCAACCTCACAGGAAGCCAAGAGACCTACAGTTTTACAACAGAGACAAATAAAGATCCCAAAGGAATCGCTATAGATTCAAGGACCCTCATGTCCTTCGACCTCCTCTCTCGTATGCCCAGATCCTTCTGAAAGGAGGAGGGTAAGGCCAGGCCTGAGTAGAGCCCATTTTACCTATAAAGCATTTGAACATCTATACAGATGGTTTAAATGACTGCCCTGGAGCAAATGTACCAGTTATAGCAAAGATCTAGTTTTTAACATTTTTTTCCTGCTACCAAGACACAAATGGGGATTCATGAGGAAGATCAAACTGGTCTTATGTAAACAAAAAGCAATATTTTTTTGCACATCTGAATATATTATGAGAAAATTTATGACCCTACCACATAGGTATGCAAAGATTAATAGGAAACACCCAAAATGAAAATTATTTTTTCAAATGTTTTACATTGTCTTGAAAAAGGACATCTTGCCTAGTCCCCATCTCTAAAGAAGGTTCTACAGCTGCTACACAATAGCATGTTTACAAAAAGGCTATTTTTTTTGAAAGTAAGTATCTTTCCAGCCAAGGTCTCGTTCCCATATAGAGATCTCAATAAAGTTAAAGATGCAGAAAATCTTTGCTTTTTTAGTCCTCAACTCATTCAGCTTTCTGGAATGACCGAGAGTGAAAAAGGGATAAAGAAATAGAAATGGCTCAGAAACTCTCAACATCATTCATTCCGTTCACCTGCTGATAATTTGTGGGTGTCATTTGTGAACCGCAGCCTTTCCCACCACCGCAGAGCAGACCAGGCTCCAAAGAGCCAGTGGGGCAGCTGCTTCCCAGGTCCTGCCCCACATCTGTGACTGCTTTTCCCTTCACACACTTTTCAGAGCTCACATGGTGTCTCCCCAAAGTAATTCCAACTTAATGTGAAAGAATTGTCTGTGTGTTTTTGTTTTCTCCCTTCTCCCTTATTTAGAAGGAAGGCCAGCTGTTCCATGCAGGTTGCCTGAGAACAGGGTCAGTCTCATGACTGGGAGTGCCCAAGGCATGTGGTTTGAAGGGTGTGATGACAGAGTGACCCTCCTTCCCCCAAGAACAGCTGCTCCCTCTGTGCCTCAGGTGCCAGAAATCCCAGCACCAGGGATTCATCCCACTGGTCTTCAAGATGCCTCTGCTTTCAAGAATTTCCTCTTAAAAGGCAACCACTGCCTGGCAGAAGTAACCCGTTTAACACCTGTCAGCTACCACTCACCCGGGACTGATCAACCAACTATGTGATCAACCAGCAAAGCCTTCAAGGACAGGAGTGAGGAAAAGTAGAATCATCCAGTAGGTGGTGAAGAGCAGGGAAAAGGAATCTTGGATGGATTACTTCACTCTCAGGAAGTTATTACAAGAAGAGCTGCCCTTTTAAGTGACCTCTCAGAGCTTGGTACTTTAACACTGCACCTCATTTAATTTTCATAGCAGTGCTTTGGGGTAAGTATTATAATAATCTCCAGTTTACAGATAGTTAAAATGATGCACAGAGAGTTTAAATAAGTTGCTCAAGGTCATGCAAGTTGTGGAATTGTGAGCTGGAACTCAAGTCTGCTGGTTCTAAAGCCCAGGCTCTCTCCTCTATTCCAAGTGTGTGTATGTGTGTGCGCACGTGCGGGCCGCAGCACAGACAATACTGGGAGAGGATAATTTGAAGGTACTTGTTTAAAGCATCAAAAAGAATAACTCTGGCACTTCTACTTTTTGAATTTTTGTAAGTTATCTTGGGAGATAAATCATAGATGTGTACAAAGATTTAGCTAGAAGGTTTTGCTAGAAAGCAAAGGAATCTAATATTCAACACTGGGGGATTCATTTAAAAACAGTGTGCCATTTCCATATAATAAAACTGCTATGTGACCATTAAAATGATGCAGAAGGAAATGGAATGAACCCAAAGAGTTCACAGTATGATGCTAAGTTTGTTTGTTTGTTTGTTTGTTTAAAGCCTGTGTTCTGGTTACTATTGCTATATAACAAAGTGCCCAATTACTCCGTTTCATTTTTCTCAAAAGCTTGCAGTTCAGGAATTTGAGCTAGGCTCGGCGGGGCAGTTCTTGCTGGGCATCTCTTAAGAGCTTGCAGTAGGATGACAGCTCAACCATCTGAAGTCTCACCTAGACCGGATATCCAGGACGGCTGTCAGCTGGAGGTGAGCTGGGGCTATTGGCTGCAGGGTCTACACATGGCCCGTCACACGGCTTGAGCTGCCATGTTTGGGGCTTCAGGCAACAGCAGTTTTTTTTTGAAGGAATTTGTTATTTTATAGCATGGAGTCTTGTTTCATGAAATTCACAGCCTATAGTCACAGAAATGATAGCAACAGATTTTTTTTTTATTCCTCCTTAAAAGATCTGAAATAATTTTACCACTTTGGCTTACTGTATTAGTCTCTCATGTTTGTCAATACAGGGAAAATCCTGTGGAAATTTACAGGAAAATGCTATTCTTTCTCTCTTCTTTCAGGTGTAGTAGTCTCCAGCATCTTCTACTCCTGGGCATTGGAAGAAAATTGTCCATCTACCTGGCCCGACTTTTTCCCCAAAGGCTGTCCCTTCAAGGTGGTCTTTTGTCTGATACATCTTTTTCCATATTTGAAGTTCCTGCATGGTGGCTCGGGGCTCCAGCACAAGTGTTAGGAAGAACAAGGCAGCAGAAGTGGAATCTCCGTTTCTGAACTAACCTTGGAAGCCACCTAGAGTCACTTCAGCCACATTCTTGCTCGGGTAAAAGGCAAGAGAACAACTAAAAGAGTGTTGAAAAGTTTGCCACCATTTCTTCAAGTTGCCACAGCATACTATTAAAAGTTCATCTTATATAGTTGCATTTTTGTTAGATTGACATGTGGCTGGGACAGAAAGACTCTAAGACCACAAATAAAATATTGAGAGTGGTTTTCTCTGGAATTTAGATGAGTTTTATTTTCATCTTTTTCCCTGAAATTTTATACAGACTCTCTATTAATTTTGTGAACAGAAATAAATACAAGTATTTAATGTTTAAAGTTTGAAATGAACACTTCAATATTCTCCATATTCTTCACTAGGAACTTTCCCCCATGTATCCATCTTCCAAAATCACGGCAGAGCAATCTGTCACACATAAAACCCTCAGATACAAATTACACATGAATTCATACTTGTTTGCTATCACATTCACGTCAATAAATTTCCTCAGTGTCTTAGACAGCTGGTTATCTGCCATGCCTAGCAATCCATAATAAGCCTGGGAGCACAATCAGTGCAGGACACACTGAGGAAGTGATCATGGCCATGGCCTTGCTATGCGACACCTCCAGAGAAACTCACAAGAGCCCCAGCCTTGCTCCCCTGAACATGGCAATGTTTTTGGCAGCTCGGTATGTTTTTTCTCATAGGAAGTAAAACAAGATCTCAGAGAAGTCAGTAACATCTGCTTTTGAGAATGTTACACTGGGAAGAAAAAAATCAACTCAATTGGCTAAGTCTGCCCAAAATGATCAATGCCTTTCAATCAAATTGATGGAGCCTGATTAGGATGACCTGTTCATTTAGGATCCCTTCCATGCCGATACCGACTGCTGCAGACGCAATGAACAGATGTCTTTCACTTAGTGAGTGAGGCATGTACGAGACCAACATATTCACAAAAGTCTCAGAGGTTAGACCATATTAATGACCCTCTCTTTTTCTTCCTCCTCCCCTGAAAACACTATTAAAAACCTAAGGTCACCAGCTGTTGCGTGCCATCAAAAACCAAAGAATTTATGGCAAGAGTCCTATTTAATTACAGCTCA
Organism: Vicugna pacos; assembly: GCF_048564905.1. Lineage (NCBI taxonomy): Eukaryota > Metazoa > Chordata > Mammalia > Artiodactyla > Camelidae > Vicugna > Vicugna pacos. Next base: position 48,046,109 of record NC_132991.1, on the reverse strand, counting down.
TGAAACTGATCCTATGGTATTGCAGACCTGATATATAAATATTATTTATATCCCCAACTTTCAGGAAAGCAAGGTCTATTTCACAGCCTTGCCAAAGGTCAGGGAACTGCCCCTGATGTTAAACATAAAAGGTGTTGTATAACATAGCTAAACAGATTACAGGCTGGTGGGCAGACATGGTTTTCTTCTCCACACAACTAACTATAGCCTTCCTTCTCTGACAATGGAGAAAGAGCTCCATTCATGAAACATCTCCTTACGGCCAAGACTACCTGTCTGAAGAGTGTGTGCTTGATTCAGAGGCCCATGGGGAGCTATTGAGGGCTTACCAAGAAGGGAGTGACGTGATCTAAACTGTACCTTAGGGGGATTAAAACTGAAATTAGTAAAATGAAAAACAAAACTACATAAATCTGGAAACTGGTTCTTTGAAAAGACAAATAGGATAGGCAGACTCCTCTTAAGCTTGATTAAGGAAAAAGGATAAAACAGTTAAATTAGGAATGTGGAAAAGGGGGAGGGGTAAAATCTCAAACTCTAAAGAGGCTAAAAGGGCCATAATAGAATATTACATAAAACTTACATGACACATTTGAAAACCTAGAAACAGATGATCGTCCAGAAAAATATGATTTTTCTAGTCAATTCAAGAAGCAGTAAATGTTAACAGACCATGTACACAGAGAGGTAATGACCAGCCACTTACCAGATGAATCCAAGAGATGCTTTTAGATTGGAAATTGTTTGTAAGGGGTAAGAAACAGGTAGTTGAGGGTAATTCATTCTAACCTGGCCTGAGTGGGAACACTTATTTCATGCAGAGAAACCAGGAGGAGGAGATGGATTTAGGAGAAAGATAATGAATCACCTTGGAAACATCATAAGGTACAGCCAGTGACAATGTACATCCAAGCGGCATAGAATAATGGGAACCAAGTGTGGACCCTCACAGACTAATCAGGCTGATGCATTGGTATGCGAGGAAAAACAGGTTATATTTTGATCTCATCTTAACTCCTAGATGTATATGTAATTTTATTGTGTGTAAAATAGTGCTGTTGTCCAAATTTACCGAATATATGTATAATGCGGCAGATGCTCAAAGATTTTTTTGTAATATGGATGAGTAATGAAAAACATTTAGAGGTATATCCAGCCAACAGAATACTACTCAGCAACAAAAAGCCTGGAAAAGAAACAGTCCCAACTAAAGCACATCAGAAGGCTTGCTTTCTTTCAGAAGATGCCATTGATGCTTAATGCATTTATTAATCTATTAAAAAGAGATTTGTGCAATTTCGGGGAAGTTTAGATTGAATTCAGTGATAAGGACATAGATATCAAAAAACAACAATGACTTTAAGACAATGATAAACTCTAGGATATACAAAATATCGAATGAAACAGAAAAAGCATTAAATTACACTACATGAATAGCATTTACATAGACATAATTATTTAAATGCAATGCAAATGTTCACATAAATAAAAGTACCATATAACTACACTGAGTTGGATGAGGACATAAGAAATGTGTCTGTATTATGGGAGGAAGGTGAAAGAGTTAACAGCTCCATCTTCCAAGTAAGAAGTCAGTGTGATAATGACTGACATGGAACAATATAAGCAGGAAGTACCCAGAGAAGTATAAAATAAGAAGGTAAATCCCAAGAAGAAGGAAACATTATGCTTGACTTCAAAGACAGCAGAGACTCAAGGGAGAGAAAGATGAGTGAAAAATATTTACCATAAATGTAGAACCCACAGAACAGAAAAACCAATTCTGCCTAAGGACCTCTGGAAAGACTTCGCAGAGATAATGGGAAACCCCATCATCCTCCTTTACATAGTAGAATATGTTCCACTATGTCCACTTTGGGTTTTAACTGAGCATAAAGTCAGTAGAGATTCTATTTCCAGCCTCTCTTCCTGCTAATTAGGACTGTGTTACTAAATTCTGGAGGGAGCAGATGTGATGTTTGCAAACCTGGATTATATCCTCAAAAAGAAGCTTCTTGTTCCTTATTGCCTATTTTAGCTCTTCCTGAGGGCTGAGATGCAGATGTTAGTAGTCTATTTAGATCATGCGGACAAGGACAAAACCTTATGGGATGGTGGAGCAACAAAGTAGAAGGTATCTGGGCCCTGGATGACCCAGTGGAACAGCACGGCCAAACCCCAGCCTGCCCAGCAGCTCAGGCTTTCACATAAAATAGAAATAAACCTTCCCCTTGTTTGTCACTATTACATGATCTCTGTTAAAGTATCCAAATCAACATCCTAAGCTACACAGGGAACCCCACCTGGAAGGAGTTCATAGGCAAGGTGCAAAAAAGAGAGGCTCAGGGGGTCAGGAATAAGGAATGTGGGGGCCAGAGTGAGGATGCCAGAGGAGGCTGAAGGGAAGCTGGAACTCAATGGTGAAGCCATGAAAAAGAGTCTTCAGTTTATCTGATAAGAAACTGGGAGTTACCAAAGGTTCCTTCACATGGGTAGTGCAAACTCTTTCACTAAAATGACTATAATTATCTGAAAATAATCTGTAATCTAGTGCCTTTTTAAAACTACGTACAAATAGGTTATATGCAGATTATATACAACAGATTGCATACAACACTTGCTGTCTCTAAGAATATCCTGGTAGAAACTAGCAGCTTTTCTACTATATCCAAACGGGTCTTCCTGCATACCAATGATCATTTTAAAGTCTTGGGAAATCATTTACTTCATATGTAATATAGGCATTTCTAGTGATAAAGTTATCTTCATGGTATTAGCAAAAACTTATTATGAAAATACTATTGCCTTATTAAGCAATGTTTCTAAATAGTCTATAATACTGAATAGAAAGTTTAAGACTAATAAATTGATTGGGAAGAAATAAATATTTATAACTGCTGGAGGAAGGATTACTTGGATATCTGTATGGGAAAAGAAATTAAATCCACTTTACATATGATAAAATAATATAAAAATAAAAAGACTACAACTGTCATCCCAATAGTGGTACAAAGGAATTTATAGCAATTGAAAAATTTATAGCAATTGAAAAACATTATTGACAAGGTAGAGGAGAGCAACTAAAGAAAAAATGAAAAATGTATCCAAAGTAGGAAGAAGACAAAAGAAAAGAAATGTAATAAGTAGAATTACTTGCATTGCACATATCTATAATTCCACTATTCAGAGGCAATCACTCAATATTTTCACAAATTTCCTTCCACACTATTCAGAGTCAAATCACTCAAAATTTTCAAATTTCCTTCCAATGGTTTTCCAGCATACTTTCGTTCTCATAGTTGAATTCATAGTCTATATATAATTTTATACCCTGCTTTTTATTTAACATTACATCATACCTGTAAGTTTCAATGGTAGTATGATATACTATTATATAGATAGTCCATCGTTTCACATTCCATAGATAAATATTCTACTAATGTACATTTGGATGCTACCAGTTTTTCTCGATTACAAAAAACACCAACGGTTTATTAAAAATAAACCTTTTTAGATGCAAATCATGCTCAGCAAGAAAATCAGTTAAAAGACAAATAGTTGGAATAAATGGAATGAGAATTTTTAAGACTCATGTTACATTTTGCCAAATTTCTTTCCAGGAAGGTTGCATCAATTTATACCAGCAGTGACTGGGAATGTTGCCTTACAACACCCTTATCATGACTATTGTTACATTTAATCCTTGCTAATGCATAGGTGAAAAATTAGGCATACCATTCTTGTTTGAATTTACAGGTGGAAGTTGCTTTTATACATGTTCTTTTTAAATGCGATATTCTTCTTCAGAGCCCATGCTAATTCCCCTGGATTATTCCAGTTTTAGACATGTGAAGCAATCATAAGCCCTTGAACTTCCTATTACAACATGCTGCCTGCTGAAATAAAGTACATCAGCCATCTTTATTTCATTCATTCACCCTCTTTCATGCAATCCTTAAACACACTTTAGGTAAAGCACTTTGACAAAAAGTATCAAGTCTTTAAAGTTGTCGTACCCTTTAATCCCCTAGACTTTCTCCTACTAAAATGCCTTCTGAAGACTAGTTACATTTGATTCGGTCTCTAAAGAAACTTGAGGAAAGTAAACCCAAGGAAATAGCCCTCATCTTTTGCTTTTCTTTCTCTCACCTCACTTAGGAAGAGGAAAACATGACCAAGAACAGCTGTCTTGACAATGGTGGAAACTAAGCAGGTGGTGCCACCTGTAGCTATGTAATTACAAGCTCTGTAAGAGGCTACCCAGTTGGGCTGATATCCAGCTAGTCTCGATTTTTTGGGGAACAGCGCCAAGCCTGAACAAGAGTCTAGTTCAGAATTAGATAGATAGATAGATAGATAGATAGATAGATAGATAGATAGATAGATAGGATATAGATAGTAGCTGATGCATAGATGATTGATAAATGATAGATAGCTTCTAAAATAGCAATTAACAATCATCTCACTTTCTAATGTAATTTACTATGGAGCACATGCTCTATTAAACAGCTGTCATATCCGTCTCTATCAGTACGTCCCTGCTTGATCTATCTGTAAACCCACTACCCACCTCAGGTCTGTCTAACAACAGGTCTCTTGGTAAGAGAGAGCAGACTGGTGCAGATTAATTCTCTCACATCCACGGTCATTTCCTCTGCAGCATCACAAAAGTGCTGTTAATGACTTGTATGTGTGTGTGCTGGTGGGGACAGGTGGGTTGGAGAGGATTCTGTGAGCCTTAAATTGCTACACACAAATAGGCCTTCAAGCCTTATACACCTAAGCATGGATGCATTTGTTCATTTAACAAATGTGTTAGGTGCTTACCATGTGCTAAATTTTAGAGATAAAATAAGGAATAAGATGGATAAGATCCCTATACTCAAGAGAAAGACAGACAACATCAGGAAACAAATATATACACAAGAAAATGTCAGACTGTCATAAACATCAAAAGGGTCATATGGTAGAGTAACCGGGTGGGGGAAGGTTTGTCCAATTGAAAACTCCCGAGTCCAGGAGGCCTCTCTGAGGAAGTGACATTTCAGCTGAGATCTGAAGGGTGAGAAGACCCGGGAATCAGCCACGATAAACCTCCAGGGAATAGGGTCTCAGGCAGCAGAGAGAGTGGGGTCTCTAAGGAGCAGAAAGGTGACCAGCGTGGCTGGAGTAATGTAGGGGCTGAGGGACGGGAGGAACGAGAAAAGGTTTGAGAGAAGAAATTACCTCCTATGTGATCCTGTTAAGTGTTTAGACTTTCCTGGAGGAGCTGTTGGAAGCCCTTGGAAGGCTTTAAGTGTGAGGGGGATATCAGGGAGAGCTGCAATCGGACGGATACTTCTCCGGTCTGCATGGCTGTCTCCCTCGCCTCTAATTTCGTTTTAACTATTACCTGCCCACTGAGACCTCCTCTGACCGCCTTATTTAAAATTGTGGACACTGACCCTCCTCTCCTACTGCTCTCCTCGTACTTCTGATCCCTTGAAGCAGCTTGACCTTTTCATTTGCCAGGACACTTAGCACTTTCTAACATACCATGTAATTCACTGACTTGCTGCATTTGCCTTTTACTGTCAGTCCCCCGTGTGAATGTAATTTTCATGGGAGAAGGGATATTTGTTTGAGTCACTGACCTATCCCAAGAGCCAGGATCAGTCACCAGTATGTAGTAGTCCCTCAGTAAACACACTGATTAAGTGAATACATTTACTTGAGAGTAGTAACTAGTACATTCATGTTTTAAACCAGTTTTCCCCCTAGAATGATCAGAGAAAACACACTCTTATCCACAGCAACAAAGAACTGAGATGGGACACTTCAACATCTGATGTCACTCCTCTGTCCCCATCATCTCAATGGCAATTTTCTCACGGTATTAAGAGCCAGCTTCCTCAAGGGGTGGACAGATGCTGGTGCTTGTCTGTGGGCATTACCCGTGCTGGTAAGCCCCTGGACTGGCGCCGCGGCACAAAGCAACATACATTTTGCTTGTGACTTCTTGTGCTTTACCATGTAGTCCTGCTTCCAGTAATAATGGGATCATAAAGCTCATTTGTTTACTGGAATGGACTGTTCTGTATTATGCAGCTGTAGCTATCAGTACTGTTGCATAAATTTGGAGGTGTCATAATTAGCTACTACAGTTACTAAGGCTTCAAGCATGGAGGAGATGGACAACTTGCAGGATTGTTACATATTATTATGTAAGATCTGCTAACCAGCTCTGCTTCTGTTCCTCATACATTCACATGCTAGGCAGGGACATAAAACAGGACCAAGATGACAAGGCAGCCACGGTGAGCCTCAGATACAAGTGCAAGATAGACACCTGAGGGGTGTGGTCCAGACCCTCCTGGTGTGAATGTCATTTTGTTCTACAGTGTCTACTGTTTTCATCTGCAGAAGACAGAAAACACTCTGGCCATGCCTCAAGATTTCTGGTGAAGCCCCTCTTAATTATAATCTATTTTATAATCCCAAAAAATGTCATGAATAGAGCTAGAAAATATCAGAAGAGTGTCCTGAGACACTGAGAGTTCAAAGTCCCTGGTTCTGACAGTGGCAGCTGATTGGTTAATCAAGAGCGCTGCTCCCACTTTTCCAAAGATGCATCAGATGCTGCTGGTTGCCTGCCTGAGAGCCATTTCCCCTTGGTCCTCCTCCTGAGAAATCCCCATTACTTTGGCTTCCATTCTCCCTCAGTCCCATACTTCAGAGGGTGAGATGTGGTGTGCCACGATCTTGGCCAGTAAGACACAGAATCTTCTTGTGGGGATTTTGTAAAGATTTTCATCCCTGGTAAAGAGATATATGAGAAGAAACAGCTCCTTCACATCCCCTGGTTGCCTCTGCAGTATCTGAGAATGCAGCCACCTTGCACCAAAACCAAGAGACAGACTAGCACACTGAAGATGGCTCAGCAGAAAGACGTGAGAACCTGGGTGCATGACGACTTTGCACAGCTGATATCCTCTTAGAGCCACTTTGCTTCTGAACTTGATACGTATAATAATAAAGCCTTTAATGGGTAGAATGATGTGGTTGGCTGGGTAATGGCCCCGCAGCAATGTCCACAGCCTAATCCCTGGCTCCTGTGAATATGTTAAACTACAGGTCAAACAGGAACTAAGGTTGCAGAAGGAATCAAGGTTGCTAATCAAGTGACCACCTTAAACTAGGAGGATTATCCTAGATCATCTAGGTGGGCCCACTGTAATCACAAGGGCCCTTCAAAGTGGGAGAGGGAATCAGAGAGAGGACCAGAGAGATGGCAGCATGAGGAGGACCCAGCAGGACCCTGCTGGATGAAGGGGCAATGAGCCAAAGAATGCAGGCAGCCTCCGGAAGCTGGAAAAGGCAGGGAAAGAAACAGATTGTTCCCTAGAGCCTCCAGGAGGAAGCAGTGAACACCTTCTAACCTACAGGACTGTAAGATAACAAATTTGTGCTGTTTTAAGACTGTAAGTTTGTAGTAATATGTTACAGCAGCCATTGAACTAATATGGATGACCATACACTTTATCATCCAAATCTGGGCACCCCTGAGAGTGAAAGGGGTGTCATTGATTAGGACAGAAAAGTACGGGTAAATTGCAAATGTCCTGGGAACACCCCACGTGTTGCCTATATCACTGTGAACTGGGCTTTCTGACATTTGTGGTCCAAAATATCCTAATTATAGGGAACTCACCAACAAAATCCATATATTGGCAAAAATTCATTTTTGGAATGCTTTAAGATATTAATTTCAACACACTAACAGAGCCAACAACACAGGAATTAGTAGTTACCTCAACCCAGGAGCCAGCTACACATGTGGAGAGCTCCCTCACAGTAGAGAGTCCAATGCCAAAAATTAGCTCAGAGCATGGAGGAAAAGGAAAAGGAAAAGAAAAAAGAAACTGGCCCCCACTTGCAAAAAGTTTATAATCAAGTTGGAAAGACAAATGTCACAGAAATTAAGGGCCTAAGTAACTGATTTTTAGAAGTAGAGGTTTCTTGGCAGCCCTCAGAATGTTCCTATGGCAAATCTTTTTATTTTCCGAAAGACAAGAGAAACGCCAGACTAGTATTTTCACTCCCTGGTCTAAGCATCCATACTCAGACGCTGTGAGAGTTCTTTCCCCAAAGTGAGCCAAAAGAAATAGAAAGCAAAGTTTCATTTTGAAAAGCTTGATTAAAAAGGATTTTGGCATTATAAAAGAATGACATTCAACCTTTGAATACAGGAGAAAATATATACGCAAGGAATCTCACTTAAAGAAACTCTATCTTTAACGCAACTCTATCTTTACCCAAGAAAACAAGAATTAGAACTGGAATGAGCTTAGGGAATTTGCCTTGGGTATAAGTGGAGAATTCAGCAGCAGAATTAAGTGGCAAGGGCTAAATGCATAAGAACCCAGAAGGAATTAACTCAGATTACCTACCTATGAAGTAATGCAAGAAGAAAGAGGGACGTTCAGGGCTGCCGCTTGGGAAAGGAATTCCATTTCCTGGGGTCACTGGAGCAGCGCCGAGCCCTGCACCCAGAGCCGTCAGCCTGCGGAGGGATCAGAGGACCCTGATGCCGTGACAAGACTGGGTGTTCCTGGGGGTGGGGGCCCCATCTACCAGAACAATTTCCAGCATTGGGAGGAACAAGGGAAGATGAAGGGAGAGTGTTGATATAGGATGTATGTAGGAAGAGACTCAACCTCCTGTAAAGTCACCAAATCTGTCGGAAGCCGCAGGATGACTTTTTCTTTTAATTGATTTGTTCAGGTGTATTAGGAAATGTTTGGAGAAAAGTCAAATGCCCTTTGAAGACAGAAGGCAAGTCTATAAAAGACTAAGCAGTTTACAGGGAACAACTGCTGAGGCTGTGAAGCTGAGTTAAAGAACACTTAGGTATCCCTTGCAAAATAAGGTTTATGCCAAAGCAAATGTGTCCACGGGGAGCAAGCCACCTGGAATTCAGCTCCTTGATGGGTTTACTCCTGTGAGCGGGGAAGCAGGGAGCATTAAGGATATGAATATTGATTGGTGGAGAAGTTGAAGATCTGGTGTAACTAGGACATCTAATTGAGTCAAAAAGATCCATTCTCTCCAGCTTAACTTCCACCTGCGCCACCACAAAAAGAAACCACGGTTCCCATCTCCTTAATGACTTCTCCGCTTTTGTAAAGAAAAATGGCTCTACTCCATTCTGAATCTTCTTGAACTTTCCACAGCTTCCAGCCACTGATCAATAGCTATTATCTTGCTCCTGCGTCTGAAACATCCCCCTACCCCAGTTTAGTCAGTGTCCTTTCTTCCTTCCTTTCCTTCCTCCCCTCCTTCCATCCTTCACCCATTCATTCAATAAATATGTATTGATACCCCCAGAGTGCCAGATACTCAGGGAAGATGAATAAAACCCAGTCTGATTCACATCCCAAAGTAACACACTCTCCTCTGGCAACAGAGACAGAAAGGTCATTCCCATTTCTTTGGATTCACCTTTTCCAAATTTTCCCACTTGCCACCCTAAGCAAGACCCTCCAAATATCACACCAGGGCTTTATCAGCCACCTCATGATAGGCCTCCTTCCCCAAATTGCTCTTCAGAAAAGTACAATGGAAGTCTGGCTCCAACCCCAGTTTCCATCACCCAACTCCAGAGACCACAATAAAGTGACACCTCAATTTGCCCCCTGAGTTGCTCCTGTTACCAAGCAAGGGCTCACTGCCTGATGACATGCAGAGAAAGCAATACTATGGCACCGGCTCTTGAGAAAGGAAAGAGCTTTGTTGCAAGGCTGACCAGCATGAAGACAGGAGGCAAGGCTCTCAAATCTGCCTCCTCCATCCAGGCTCCAAGGAGAAATTTAAGGGTTAGGAGAATTTCAAACTTGGAAGCTGGTTGGCTACTCTTCAATTAGTCCATATGAGCTACTCGTGCTGCTGGAAGCCAGATTTTCCATATTGAAGGACTTCTCATTTTGTAAAGGGCTCCAGTGACAACATTCCTACCTCTTAAGTTCTGTAGACTGAAGATTCTCGGTTCCGGGTCATCCTGGAGACAGGGGTTCTGACTTGCACACATGCAGTGCTGTCTGAGCAAACTAGCTCAAGGCCTGAGTAATCAACAACCTATTTAAGGAGGCAAAACCAGTTTAAGCTGGTGCTATTTCACACATACCAAAAAATATCTTCCCCACCTGCTTCTACTGATCAGGCGAATTCTTAGGAGCTTCACTCAAAACTTAACAGATCCGAAACATTGCCTCGGGCCACCCCACTTAACTCATTATCTCTCCTGTTACCCGTGATGAACGCCCAACAAACACATCCGGGCACCTCTGTCTTCTCTTCATGTGTTGCTATTTAATTGCTCCATGGTTCTATGTATTTTGGCTTCCTTTTATTTGATATTCTCAAAGTACCTAGTTCAGAACTGTACTTAGTACATTTAAAATGTTATTCAACAAATATTTGCCTCACCATTAATTAAATGTGGAAAACAAGGAAATTTTCCTCTTCCTTCCCCAATTTACCACAGTGCTCTACTTACTCATTCCCATGGCAATAGCGGCATTTCAGATTCCTCCAAGGCCAGGAAGAAAAAAAAACAGACCAAGAGATATGTTGAGCCCACATTGTCTTCTATGCATCCTCTGTGACCACAGAGAAACACTACTGCTTTGAATGCCCACATCCTGTCCACTCTAATGACACGAGCCCATCTCCAAGAATTGGAGATAACATCCACCACTTCTCCCAATGGTCTCAGCAAATGAGGCGATGTGTTGAGTGCTCTGAAGATGGCCAGAGCACATCAAACATGCAGCATTGTGGACAGTTTCTCTCCCCAAGTCTTCCACATTCCAAAGTACTTTCTGGATCAGCTCCAAGTGGCAGAAAGTCACCATTGGCCTCTGGAGCTAGATAGGCCCAGGTTCAAAAGCCAGATCAGCCACTTACAAAGCATGTGAAATGGGGGACAATACTTATCCTCTCTGTGCCTCAGTTTCCTCATCTATGAACTGGAGATAATGCCGCCTTCTTCACGAGATCACTGGGGGCTTTAAACGAGATGGTGAATGCCAATGTGGTAGCTGTTTAACATTAATTCCCTTTCCTCTCACCCTGCTCTACCATGGCACCCACCTTACCCCTTGCTTCTTTGAAGGGCAGGAGTGGCTTGTCTCTGCCATTGGATAATGTTTTTGTTTTCATTAGATGAAAATAAAGGGATTTTGTTTTCTGGTGAAAATCAAAACATCGTCCAGTGGCGGAAAGACCTTTCTGAGGCAAGTGTCAGAAAGCCCAATCCAAACTCTTTCAACAGAATGGGACTTAATTGGGTCACAGCTGAGAAGTTCAGGGCAGACCCCGAGTCGAACCCAGCTGGACTGGGTGGGGTTTAAGGATGTCTCCAGGACCCAGCCCTTTCTGGCTCTTCACTGGGCTCTGCTCTGCTCCCATTGTTGATGCCCCGCTCAGGCTCCATGTGGTCCGTGATGGTAAAGCTGTTCCCGCCTCCTAGGTTCAAGTCCGCAGGAAAAACCATCCTCCTTTCTTTTGACTTCAAAAAAAAAAAAGATTTAGATGAATTCTGATCAGACTAGCTTGGGCCATGGACCCATTTCTGAACTCATTACTTCAGACCTGAGCTGGATTGGTCAAGCTAGCAAGTGAACACCCGTGAGCAGCACCGCACCGCGCACATGCTGAGTTGAGGAGACGGTCAGTTTCCATGGTAGATCTCGGCTTTAAGTTGGAGTAGTGGTTTGTGTTCAGCAGGTTAATGTCCAAGGGCCAGGAGAGGGGTGCTACTGAGCAAAGAAGCAGAAGGAGAATTTTGGAGATCTGGGAATGACTCTTGAGGGCTTCACCCTTTTGCTCTTGGCCTGTCTGGGTCATGGTTAAGTACACAGATTCTAGGCTGCCTGGATCCAAATCCTGGCTCTGCTTCCCTCTAGCTTGGATACGTCTCTTCTCTGTACCTCGTTTTCCTCGTGTGTGAAAGAGAAATAATTATGAGTCTTCAGTAAGCAAAGAGCTTAAGACAAGGCTTGCTCTTGTAAGCATCCAGTGAGCCTTCTCTGTTACTGGAGACCTTAGGGAAAGCGCCCCCAACACTGCCAGGAGCATCTATGTTGGATGCCAAGTGTGTGAGTAAAGCTCTTCCTGTGGAAACCTCTTTGGAGAAACAATGACCCAAACGTGGCATTCTGAGTTTCCAAAACCCCTCTGATGTAAGAGCAAAAACTTTGTATTATACATTTTTTTAAAAAGTGTAATTGAAATGTGCATCAGGTAAAAATTCAAAAAAGAAGGATGGCTATTGAATTTTCTAGGTCCTGGGCGCCTTTGCTCACTGAGCTCTCACACGCACAGGCATCTAACTTGCATTTCATTAAACCAGGAAAGCTAGAGGCTGGCTAATTGCATACCTGGTAGCAGTATGCATTACAGAGGCCCCTTAATCAGGTGGTTAGCATGAGTGATTCCCCTTAGTAGGTGACCTGACTAGTATCTGAAAACACTCAGATGTCCCAGCCCGATTGATGGAGGGCAGGAAATGTAACCTTTGACCAGGCAAGTGGTAACAATGTTGCCCTTTCCGCAACCAAGAACCAAAGGAATTAAAATTGAGTCAGTCACCAAGTAGATTGCATTTAGGGTCACCTATAAATCTCTCAGAGGCATTTACCAAAATGTTTACTTTTCTTAGTAATTTAAAACGAATGGGAACTGGCTTTGTACCAAATGTTGAAAAAGAAACTGGGTTCCTTCTTCGTGGTTTTATTCCAGCAGTCTGGCTAGAGTTCCTCTCGGGGCACGCTTTCCCAAGTTCCTTCTCCACAGGACCACGATCGTGCAAATTACAGTGAATTCTTCCGCGAATTAAATATACTTCTGCCCTTCAGCCCAATAAGCTGAAGTTATTCTTCAACGATGTACAAATGGGGATGACACTGAATTTCTCACAAACTGAAGCAAGGATGATGAAAATTCGTTTCATGTTATTTATTTTAAATCCCCTTTTGTTTTCCACTTCCCCTTTAATAACATTCAGGTTGTGTTTTGCAATGCCACCAAGAATCTGAGTGGGACACAGGGGACCCAGTTCTGTGGTTGTTCCTGTTTGTAGTTTCGCTGTTGATTCTACCGATGGGGGTAGGTGGAGGATGGAGATGTTCTTTTACAGTTAGGTTAAAACCAAGCCAATGTAAGTATGAAAGCAACTGAAATCTGATTTTCGGCTTCATCCTATATCGTAAGGTTTGGTTAGCAGAGTGTAAAGGTCAGATTGGAGCTCTGCTTATGGACCTTCCTCTCACAGATGTTTCAGCACTGAGCAGACTACTTAAGGACTGATGCGAAGTAAATGTAGCTCTCATAATGCTTCCTACTTTGACACTCCATCGCCATATCCTTCTCAAGCAATGTATTGATTTTAAAATTGGCTTCCTGACTGCTAAGTAATTGTCAATTCTTTTTTTTTTTTTAATGGAGTTCCTGTCTGGTGAATATACATTCTCTTTTTGTTTTTCTCCTTCTGTAAGTGAGGTACAGTCCGAGTCTCTCAGATTCATTCTTGTACTCTTCGGGTAAAAGAATCAAGGAGAATGAATGGAATGCTAATTCACCTCCAGGAAGTTTACTGTTTCATGAAGATTCTCTCCCCCTTTTCACCCTATCCTGAACTTGCACCTCAAAACCACATGTAACAGTGGTTTAGTCGTAAGAGAGATGGTTTTGTTTGCCTAGAGCCAAGATTTCTGTACGGGTTTTATATTTGTTGTATTAGGATGGTCCAGTTTGCTCGGCCTCTACCCCATAGACCCTGCCGGGACAACATGAGCCAGAAGGAATTTGCCTTGCCCTGCAATTTCACTTCTAATCTGGGCTTTATACATGTTATCAGGAATGAGTTAGAAATGCCATGTGGATCTAGAAATTAATGGTCACAGAAAAGGAAAGACTGTGAGGGTCCAGGTTAATTCTCAGAGAGTTCAGCTTCTATTAGGTTGAGTCATTTCTGAGAAGGCCTGAGATTATCTCTTTATGAGACACCCAGGTAGGTGGAAGTTTTTGTACAATGAAGGCCTTTAAAGGTTATAGAAAAGAAATGAAAAATAGTGGCAAGAGTACAATAAACTGCAGTGAGTGTTCCACCCAGGGCCTGCCATGGTCCCCCTAGACTGCCCTCTCTCACAGGGACACCAGAGTGACCTCCTGCTGTCAGGCCCCCAGAAGTCACCTTAATGCTATCTCTCTGCGGCTTTGCTTCAGCAGATTAACTGTCAATCATTCATTCAACAGTGTGTCTCGAGTGTTGGCAACATCTCCCTGAGACTCCAGCAACCACCACGCCTGCCCTGGGCCCGCAGTCTAGAGAGCGTGCTCTGGCCCATCCCCCCTTTTTTAAGCTGTGCTCCACGTACCCAAGAACCCAGAATTCCCTGTCCAAGCAGCCCTGAGGAAGAGGCAGAGGACTAGCTATGTTGGGGTAGAGGAGGATGGAGCTTGAGTGTAAGGCTGGGATGTTCGGGGGCAGAAGAGAAAAGGGAGTGGACCAAGGCCCAGGGCCTCGGTCAGCGGCTTAGCCTCAGGCCCTGCACGCAGTGTTGGGTATGAAGGAGAGCGACCCTCCCAGCACCCCAGGGGCCTCCAACCCAGCTAGGAAGGCCGATGGGGAAGAGTAATCAGATGGGTGATGGGTTCTGCAAGTAGGAAGCACAGGGTGCACTGGGAGCTTCCACTGGGGAGCAGGGGGTTGCAGGGGTGGGGTATGTGTGTGCGGTGGTGGGACGGGCAGGCACACCCAGCTTGAGTGGGGGCGGTTGGAGGAAAGTGAGAAAGCCTTTTCTGAGGAAGCCCTGCCCACAACTGCCCACATACCCAAACCAGAATCCATACACTAGGACTCAAATCTGTGATTTCTGTACTACGCACAATTCTGGGGTGCTATAGGGACTTTGTCACCTTTGATTTCAGCCCTCTTTTCCAGGCTAACTCATTTTCTTTCATGTTCTCCTTAATTGAAAAATACATTTTTTTCTTCCATCAGCAGCTGAGTGGTGTCTCAAGAGCAATATAAGATTTTTCTTTTTTTTAAGGAAAGAAAGCTATTTTTTTCTCTTAAATTGCAGAGTGCACAGTCCCTACCTTGCCCTCCATTTCAGGTGTAGCTTGACTCCCAGCTCTGCGACCTTGAGCAAGTCCCCTCATCTGTAGCTGGGAAAGAACAGTATTCGTTTCAGAGGCTGGCAGGAGGGGTAACGAGATGAACCCTTAAAGCAGATAGCACAGAGCCTAGAATGGGTTACATTTCAGTAAATGTCAGTCACACTTACCTGTCTCCCATTAACCTTAGAAACCAAGACAGAAACCGACTATTTTTTTTTAACTATTGAATTTAAAAGGAAAAAGAAAGAAATGCTATATTCTTCACACTCAATAATAGTCTGGTTACTTTAATGCTAAGAAGCCATGATTATATTTTCCACAAAGACAAGTACCTAATAAGAAATACATGCACACATCTATAAGAGAAAGATGGAAACCGAGAGAAAGAATGAGAAAGGTACTCCTTTAAGGTGAAAAGAAATACAACTAATGCAAATAACATTATCCAGATTTCTGTGTTATTTGCAACTAAACTTGTAAAGTCAGACAAATGAATTCCTGACCTGGAATGGCATTTTTGGAAAGATACTAAACAGAAGTCACGTGGTGTTGCCAGGGCTAAGGGCTGCAAACAAGTGAATGGATGCAGAGACATGGGTATCTCGCTTGACACTTGGGATCCCCTTGAATCCGAATGTTTCCGCGCCTTCTGTTGCTGTTTGGAGTGCAGACTCTCCACATCTTCCAGTCATCCTATCCTTGTTCCCCATCAGGCTCCCACGTTATAGACCCTACTTCCTAGTTTTACTAAAAAGCTTTCCAAAGATGAAGTTCTAAGATTAAGAATCAAATTCTGAAATTATCTAAACTCCAGTAACTGAAGACAAGAAAATCCTGGGTGGATTGATAAATAGCACTTTTAGCCTCACCTGGGGTTTCTGGTGTGTTATGGTAACATAACATGCCACTTTTCTCTACTTACTGTCTCTGCTTCTTTTATTTACAGGAACTGACAAAAGCAAACATCGATATTTTTGGTTTTGTGTGGTTTTGAAGGAAAGGTGTCTCTACAGGGATATAAATGCACTATTTTCAAGGTAATGTAGTAAATGCAGCCTAATAACATTTTTCTAAAGGCAGTGTGACTACCTCCATAAAGTAAATTTAAAGGTACATGCTGTTTGGAAGCCTGTTTTTAGTTGTTGGAAAAAAATAAGGATGCAATAAATAAAATGTTAGGGAATATGTATATAAAAAGCCACACGCACGTTTTCTCCCACTCACACAGTTACTTCCACTATTTTCTGGGCCATCTTTGTGGTAAGTGTGTATTTTACGAAGCCATCGTAATTTAAATGTCATTGTTCTTGCTTTCTAAACTTATAAACATATCCCTAGTTTTCTACAGAACAAACAAATTTTGTTCACTCACTCTGAGCCTGAATAATTTAATTACCATTAATAACTTCAGACACAATGAGTTATATTTTTAATAATCTCTGTCTTCTAAAGAATTCAAACTGTTTTAAGATAGAACCTTGGAAACCACAGCATAACTCAGAAATCCTCATAGTGCAGTGTTCCAGTTTTAGAAATGGAGAAACTGAGGTTCAACAGAGGTTCTGGGACCAGCCAGGATTATTCTTGGCAGATCCAGGACTGCAATCCAGGATTCCAGAACCTCAGACCTAACCAATCATAGCTGCCCAATCATAGCTGCCTCTTGTCAGCCTCCGTATGGCCGTCCATCCTGGGTGAAACTTGGAGTGGAACAGAGGAGAGGTCACAGAAAGATAACATCCCACCATCAGTTCTTCCAACTCAGGTGGACCGAGTACCTGCTTCTACACGGGGCTTGTTTGAACAGCATAATCCTCACCTGACTGTCCAACATCTGATTACCTCTCTGTCTTTGAAAAACTCTCCTTGATTTCATGGGAAGCCAGGACTAACTGATCCCAACACATTGCAGTCCTGAAGATCATGTCCAGATCTGGGAGCTCTGTGAACATGATATCTCCCTTTCTGCAAGTTTTATTGCCAGCGAGCCAAATCAAAGGACTGCGCCGTAACTCCCTGGACGTACCTTTGGGGAGGGACGAGGGCCTGGAGGAAACTCAGGGCTGCGTGACTTGTTCAAAGACATGGAGTCAAAGCCGGAAGCCAGGTCCTCTCTATGCCAGCACGACTCTCGGCAGCTGGATTCATGCATGAAAGATTTTCCTCGGGGCTGAAGGAATCGGTGCAGCCCACAGAGTCACAGGTCAGGCTCTCTCCCTGCGCCCGTCACGGGCCGGCAGAGCCCTGGGGAGGCGTTAAGAAGGCGGATGGCGACGGGGCTCAGCCGATCGGGAGCGTTCTGGCAGGTTCAAGTTTCCGAGATGGCCAGCTGAAATGGTGGTCCTCCTCGCTGGGTCCCAGCTGCCAGGCTGTCTGCACGGGAACCGAAGGCCCCCTCCCGGCTTCCCAGCTGGCCTCGGAAGCCACCGGGGGCGGTGACTTGGTCGTGGCGGAGCACAGCTGCATTTGAACTGCTGACCTACTAATCTGCACTAGAAAGGTCCGTATCCTTTTACAAATCCCCGGAGCCTCGGCATCTATTTGACTTGTTGCTCTTAAAGTTTCGCATCATTTTCAACATGCTAAGCCACCACTTCAAGAGTATTATTGAGCCTGAAGGAGAAAGCCGCCCCTGAGCCCGTTTG
The DNA here is from genome assembly GCF_048564905.1 of Vicugna pacos. NCBI lineage: Eukaryota > Metazoa > Chordata > Mammalia > Artiodactyla > Camelidae > Vicugna > Vicugna pacos. Next base: position 48,028,302 of record NC_132991.1, on the reverse strand, counting down.
CCACGTTTGCCCTCTGCCTTCCATTTCACAGTTCACACACCCGGAGCCGGCAGGCCTGCCGCTGGTTTGGGGATTCCGAGCTGCGCTGCTCATTTGGAGGACCTGTCTACTGATTATCTATAGAGAAATCAGCACTTGAAGAAACGCATTAGAGAACACCTCCAGCCCGGTGCAGACAATCCTGCGTGACAAATAGTGACACAGCATCATCCTTGGAGATCTCGGAAGCATACAGATGGCTTCCCCCGAACAGTCAGGCATTTGTCAGGAATGTTAGACAAAGAGAGTTTTATGTTCACAACATTATTACTGCTGCCAGCAGCATCTGTTTAATACAGAACTAGCTGGCAAAAAAAAAAAAAAAATTCGTCTTACTTTCGCTTCGCGAGTAATATTGCACTTCACTGCGTGGCCCCGGAAATGACATGCTTAAAAATGCATTTCGTTCCTTTCCCTCCTTTCATCCAACCAACATATGATCATAAATACTTAGTGAATCATATGTATGCTTATTAAATATATATTATCTACTAAATACCCCAGAAATTGTATAAAATCTGACACAACTAGAACTTCTGGATCACTTCAGTTTGTTTGTGTATTTAATATTCTTGCTGTTTTATACAGCTTCCTAGTACTTAATGTATTTAAAGATGCCAAAATTTATCTAAAATCTAACACAATTAGCAATTCTGGAGCATGTTGGAATTGTGGTTTTCTCTTTTTTTAGTACGATTGTCATTTTTGCCGCTTTCTGGTGATTTACAGATCTAACGGCATTAAAATCTTTTACATTCCATCAAAATTGACAACTAGCTTTTTGCCCTGGTATAACTCTACTTGAAGAATTCTCCGGTGGTGAGGGTTTGGCAGCATTGTTTTTTATCTTATGTACTGATATTTATGGCAAGCCTGAGAAATGAATGTTCAGGGTATACAAACTCCTTCCCTTCACCCGTACACCCATTTTATTCCAAAAGAAAAGTGATGTTCTTGCTTATGCCATTTTGCAAAAGACCTAAAAAAGGGAACATAGGCAAAAAGCTTTCACAGTCTTTTGAATGTGGGGGTGGGGGGAGAAACATAAAGGCTTGTCATGAATAGTTTTCAAATAAACTGGCAAACAATACACACATTCTAGTAGCATCTTAAATTTGAAAGTTCCAGATAGAAGGAGAATTTTCCAAAGCATCTTTTTCCCAAGAACATGGGTCGTGGTCCCTCACTGTGGCAGCGCTGGGAAAATGAGTACAGTTTCCCTGGTGACCCTTAGAATTGCTGGAGCTTACTTTCCAAAGTCCATTTTCCAAAAGCATAGTTGTCTTTTTTTTGGGTTGTTTTAATTTATCCCCACCAGGTAAGAACAGAAATTTTCTTCAAAGTAGACATCTTCCAGCTAAAATGGCTTCACTACTGACCATGCCACAGGCCAGGTGTTAAGCCAGAACTGCCGCCCTTTTCCCCGTGCTGTTACACCTCAGTCTAGAACGTTGCCCGGAGACACGGAAAGCCAGCAGGATGGTCAGTATTACTTTGGTTACTGCATTTGACCTGGATTTAAGGAAGCTGGTGATTGAAGGGGTGAGCAACACTGAGGAAATATTCCTGGAGCCCTTGGCAGAGAAATTCAAATTGGACTGACCATGAGGGGAAATGTGATGTGCACAGAGGGGACATTAGATCCTGCACTGGATGACTCTTTTTGCTAATGGCTCTATGCAAAGCAAATATTTAGTAAACAAAGAATCTTTTGACGACCAAAGGGATTTTCTCACGTATCAATATTCCCAGGATGCCATGGGCCACAGCAATTACACCATATTAGTCAGCTCAGGCTGCCACGATGAAGTGGCTTAAGTAACAGAAACTTGTTTTCTCACAGTTCTGGACGCTGGAAGTCCAAGACTGAGGGGTCAGCTGGGCTGTTTTCCTCTGAGGCCCTCTCCTTGGCTTGCAGATGACTGCCTTCTCCCTGTGTCCTCATAGGGTCACCCCTCTGTCTGTGTTTGTGTCCTAATCTCCATTTTCTCTAAGGACACCAGTCAGATTGAACTAGAGCCCACCAATATGACCTCATTTTACTGAAATTGCTTCTTGAAAGGTTCTTTCTCCAAATTAGTCACATTCTGAGGTACTGGGGGTTAGGGCTTCAACATAGGAATCTGGACGGGGGCACAATTCATCACGTAATATATGCTTATGAGAAACACAAAGTAACTCTTAAGTGGTAATCTTTGTTTTGGTTACTCATAATGTTCCTATATAAATGTAACTTAGTGGTGGCACTAAGTTATTTATCTGCCTATATGGTGCTGAAAGACTGTTAGACTTGTAATTCAGGCAAACTTTAGAAAATTTTGCTGAGACTGTTAGAAGTATTTGCTATCCTGTAGCTGCGAGATGCAGTATACTCCAGCTGATAACAGTAAGGATCCAAAAGGAATTGCATTGTATCTGACATGTTTTTATACAGTCTCATGAGGTAGAATGAACGTTGTAGAGATTGAGAGAGCTAAGTTTTACACTTTTTGAGGAGAAGTGACTTGCTTTAGGGCACTTGTAGCTTATTTCCTCAGCAGAGGGAGGGTAGCATTTAAAAGAGTCGACTTCTGGAATGAAAATACCTAGGCCCAAATCAACCACCCATTAGCTGTGTGATCCTGGGCAAACTACTTAACTTCTCTGTTGTTTTGTTTCCTTATCTGTAAACAATCACAAAGACAGTGAGATTAAATGACGCTGAATATTCAAAGCACTTTTCACAGTGTTTATCATCATAGTATTCACCATCTTTATGGTCTACAAAATGCAAGGATTGAATAAGATACTTTCTAAAAATCTCTTAAGACTCTAAAATTAGGGTAGGAATGTTGCCATTATGTCTTATGATTCTCAGAGTTGCTACTTAGCAATTGTGTGTCAACATTTATGGACATTATAGCAATTTAGAAGCAAATTTCCTTTAGACTATTTACAATCATCTACTTTTTTATACTACAGAGCACCAAATGTTGTGAGTTATTCTGTCCATCATATTCCCAGAAACTCCTGAAATTATTTTGTATCAGTTCTTCAGTGTAATACTGTTTGCCCTAAAACACAAATAAGTTAGTGCCACATTGCTTTCTGCTGTGTTTTTGTATTATGCTGTAACATATTTCTCTTTTACTCTTATAATATCCAATATTTTATGCTGGGTAAGGGAAAGTAAGTAGCATTTTTTGTGCTTAATTCGTGAGGCTACTAAAGCATTCTATGACTAATGAAAAAGACAAACCACTATGAAGGTCCCTTTCATTCAAAAAATCAGGTATTCAGAGACTCCATCCTTTCAATTACAAATCCTTCATGGAAGTGGTTGACAATTAATTTGATAATTAAGTAACATGACAGATGAACCATGGACTGGAAAGATGAGAAATTATACCTATTAGAAGACAGTGGTCTGACCATTGGAATCACATGGCAAGATTGTTAGGAATACAGATTCCCAGATCTCTCTTTAGAGCTCTTGGGTGGGGACAAGTAATCTACTCTTTACTGAGTGCTCCAGATTATCCTTATGGCCAAGTAGGTTTGGAAAACACTGCAATAGTCCAGGCAAAAGACACTGGAGTCAGTCCTTGAGAGTGGCCGTAGGGATGGAAAGGTGGGGTAGAGACAGACACATTTAGAAGACAGAATTGCGATGGGCATTGACTTTAATGGTCATATTTCTATGTATTTTATTATCATTCCACTACTCTAAAAAGGGCTTAAAATATATTTAAAGGCCACTTCAAAACATCATAAATTTCTAATGAACGCCCCTTCTTTAAAAAAGAAAAATCTTTTACTTTCAGGATTCTTAAAAAATGAAACTTTTAAAAACTCACTTAGAAATTATTTTTAATCAGAGGAACAAAGCATGGTACATTAAGTGACATTAATTGTGCAGAAAATTCAACTCAACAAATACTTTTTAAGCATCTTTAAGGAACCATGGGAGGTGCTGCAGGAAATACAAAGATGGAGTCCTTGCCTTCAGTAAATTTTCCATCTAGCAGGAGACAGAAGGTAGAGTCCCGTGTAACTCTAGAGAAGGATCATGTGAAAAGTGGGAAAGAGGAAGATAAATAAACCATCATGGGGAGCCCAAGAACAGAGAAATGACATATTGTTCAGATATTTAGAAGCCTCATGAAGAAAGTGCTATTTGGGGTGATCAGAAAGACAAGGAAAATTTTTAACAGATGTATGGAATGAGGACATGCCAGGTAGAAACAAACTGCATGAAGGAAACTCAGAGAAAAGAAGGCACAGCGTGGGTGCAGGATTCAAAGGATTCTGGGACTCAGCTCCAACATGGGGGAGGGGAGTTCCCAACACCCCGAGGCAATGCAATTCAACTCTCATTCTCTACCTGGAGATAGCGTCAGGTTCCCCAGGTTAAGGGCTCAGTCCCACAAGTCCGCCCTTCACTTCAGACGCCACACCAGCGCTTCTGACCAACTGGGTATAGATTAGAGGTTCCGACAACCCCTTCCTTGGTTCTATTGGTTTGCTAGAGTGGCGCACAGAACTCAGAGAAACATTTTACTTACTAGTCACAGGTTTGCTATGAAAGAATGTAACTCAGCAACAGCCAGAGGGAAGAGGTGCTGGGGCAGGGTAGGGGGAAGGGGCACAGAGCAAGCATGCTTCTCTGAGAGCAACACTCTTCCTGCATGTCCACGTGTTCAAACCTGGAAGCTCTCCAAACCCTCTTTTTTGGGGGGGTGGAGGTGGGGTGGATATTTATGGAGGCTTCATTACACAGGCAGGGTTGATTAAATCATCAGCCATTTGATTCAAGCACCCACCCCCTCCCTTCCCCAGGGGTCAGGCAAGCAGGACTGAAAGTGCCAACTCTCTAATTATGTGGTTAGTTCTGGCAGCCAGCCCCCTAGACTTGGGTTCCATCCAAAAGTCACCTCATTTACATAACAAAGGGCAACTTTTCAACTCTCATCACTTAGGAAATCCCAAGGGTTTTAAGAACTTTGTGCCAGAAACAGGGATGAAGATAAAATATTTATTTCTTATTGTAAATCACAGGATATTATGAGTTGTCCAGCTTGATAGACTACAGCCCATATAGGATGGTAGCAGGTAACAGGGCTTGAGAGGAGGTAATACCATTCAAGTTCAAGCTAAGATGCTAAGGCTTAACTCAAGGGAAGCAAAGAGTCATTAAAGGTTTCCCTGGAAGTGATATGATGGGAATTTTCTTTAGGAAAATGTACCTAGTGATGATCAAGAGGATGGATGGATTGGAAGAAAGGACCAGAGCTAGGGAGTTTCAACTTCATAAAAGAACTCACATTTTCTCCACTTTCAAAGTGATTTCTTTCATGAAGTTGAAACTGAAAAATAGTTAAAGGTACTTCTTCCCAAACTTCAGCATGATCAAAACCATCTGAACATCTTGTTCAAACACAGCTTGCCACAATTACAGCCAAGGACTTCAACATTCCTCTCACCAATTGATAGAACCACCAGACCAAAAAAATCAGCAAAGATATAGAAGAACCAAACAACACCATCAACCAACAGGATCTAAATGATATTTATAGAACTCCATCAACAAGAGCAGAATGCCACATCATTCTTTTCATATGGCCATGGAACATATACCAAGGAAGACCATGTGTCGGGTCATAGAACAAATGTCAACAAACTTAAAAGAATTGAAATCATACATGTATGTTCTCTGACCATAATAAAATTAAACTGGAAATTCATAACAGAGAGACAACAGGTAAATCTCCAAACACTTGCAAATAAAAACAACACATTTCCAAATAATCCATAAGTGGGAGAGGAGAAACTCAAAAAAACTTTTCTACATTTATAGAACTGAATTGAAAATGAAAACACAACATAATAGAGCCATGGGATGCAGCAAAGGCAGTCCTGGGAGGGAAGCAGTTTTATATTAGAAAAGAGAAAGGTCTCAAATCACTAAGTTAAAGTTACTATCTCAAAAAACTAGAAAAAGAAGATCAAATTAAGCCTTAAGCAAGCAGAAGGAAAGAAATAATAAGAAAAGAAAAAAAAATCAATGAAATTGAAAACAAGAAAACAATAGAGGAAATCAATAAAGAAAAAGCTTTCTTTTTTAAAGCAATAAAGTTAATATAAAATTCTAGTAAGACTGATAAAAAGAAGACACAAATCATCTATATCAGGACTAAAATAGAAGATTTCAATACAGGTGCTGCAGCCATTAAAATGATAATAAGAGGTATACAAACAACTTTACACATAAATTGGACAACTTGGAAGAAACTGGACAATCACACCAGCAAATCACAAATTACCGAATCTTAGCCAAGACGAAATAATTCAAATGGTCTTATATCCACTAAAAGAATTAAATGCATAATTTAGAATTTCCCTCCCCAATTTCCTCATTCTGTATAGTTTCACTGGAGAATTCTAGCAGACACTTAAAGAAGAATTAACATTAATTTTATATACACTTTTTCAGAGAACAGAAGTGGAGGCAACAATTCATCTTACAAAGCTAGTACTACCCTAATACCCAAATCAACAAACAGCACCAAAAAAGCAACCCACAGACAAATATCCCTCATGAACTTAGACACAAAAATCCTCAACAAAATTTTAGACAATTAAATTTAGCAATATGTAAAATTATATACTACAACCAAGTGAGATTTATTCCAGGCATACAAGGCTGGTTTGCTATTCAAAAACCAAAAAGTGTAATCCAATAACTCAACAGGCTAAAGAAGAAAAAGCATATGACCATATCAATAGATGAAGGAAAAGCATTTAACAAAGTTACTCAGGCATTCATGATACAAACTGAGCAAACTAGTTTTTGCTGATGAGAAATTTCTCAACTTGATAAAAGCATCTACAAAAAATCTACAGCTAACATCATACTTAATGGTGAAAGACTGAATGCTTTCTCCCTAAAATTGGGAACAAGGTAAAGATGTCCTCTGTTACTGCTCTTATAGTTAACTCAAAAGGATCATAGTCTTAAATGGAAAGTAGAAAATTATAAAACTTTTAGGGAAAAAAAAAGAGGAGATCTTTGAGACCTAGGGCTAAAAGATAAGCTCCTAGACTTGACACCAAAAGAACAGCCCTTGAAAGGAAACTTGTGTAAGCTGGACCTCATCACAACTAAAATTTTTGCTCTGCAAAAGACCATGTTAAGAGAATGAAAAGATAAGCTACAGACTGGGAGAAAATATTTACAAATCACACATCTCAAGGACTCTCAACACTCAACAGTATACATCAAACAATTCCACTAGAAAACAGGCAAAAGACATGAACCAGCATTTCACCAAAGAGGATATACAGATGGCATATAAGCATATGAAAAAATGTTCAAAATCATCTCCTAGGAAAACACAAAGAAAAACTACAATAACACATTACTATACAACTATCAGAACAGATGGCTAAAATTAAAAACAGTGGCCAGAAACTGAATCACTTACACATAGCTGGTGTGAATATAAAATGATACAACCACTCTGGAAAACAGTTTGGAAGTCTTGGGAAAAAAAAAAAAACCACTAAATATGCAACTACCATATGACCCAGTAATTGTACCCTTGGCCAATTTCCCCAGAGAAACAAAACTTGTGTACACACTAAAGCCAATACAAGAATGGTTATAACAGCTGTATTCATAATAGTAAAAAAAATTGGAAACTACCTAGATGTCTTTCAGTCAGTGAGTGGTTAAGCAAACTGTGGGACATCTCTGATGTCATGGAATACTACTCAGCCATTTAAAAGGATCAAACTGTTAATTCGTGCAACAACCTGGCTGAATCTCAGAGAATTATACTGAGTTTTTGTTTGTTTTAATGAGGGGGGTAATTTTAGGTTTATTTATTTGTTTATTTTTTAAAACACAGGTACTGGGAACTGAGCTATACCTTCCCCCTCTATACTGAGTTTTTTAAAAAGCCAGTTCCAAAAGGTTACATACTATTCCATTCCATTTATATTACAAATTATATTATATTCCATTTATATAACAAATATAAACTTACAAATAATAAATAAAATTGAAATAATGAAATTATAGAGATGAAGAATAGGCTGTGGTTGCTTGAAGTTAAGGATGGGGTGAAGAGAAGAAGGGAATGGATGTAGTTCAAAGAGAGGACACAAGGGAGCCTTGTGGTGATGAAACAATTCTGTGTCTTGATTGTGATGATGGTTGCATAAATTACGCAAATCTGTGATACAGTTGCATAGAAGTACGCACACACACACAGCTGAGTGCATGCAAAATTGGTGAGGCCTAAATAAGTTCTGTAGTTTGCACCAATGCCCAGTTTCCTGTGTAAACCTTGCACTCTAGTTACACAAAACGTTAGCACTGGGAGAAACTGGGAGAAGGACCTCCCAGTACATTTGTTTTATGCAATAATCCATATCTTGTGAATCTATAACATTTCAAAATTAAAAGTTAAAGAAAATGAAATCAACTATTTTTACAAAGGATGAGGCACTCAGGAGAGGGGACTGGATGGGATCTGTCATTTTTCACTTTATGCATTTCTATAATTGATTGAGGTGAATATACCATAAAAGTACAGGTCTCAGGAGGAAAGACACACAGAGTGGTGGGCCCCACGCCTAGAATTTCTGATTCAGTAGGTCTGGAAGAGAGCTTAAGAATTCGCATTTCTAATTGGTTCCAGGTGGAGCTGGTCTGGAACTCACACTCTGAGAATCATAGATTAAAGGAAATGAGAAATCAATTCAGTCCTTGCTGTTTGATCTGACCTAAACATGTTTCTTAATCTGGTGGTTGGATAGCTGTAGAAACTAATCTGAGCTCTCATTTCTAATTTTACAGAGGCTGTTCTTCTCAAATAGACAAATATAGACAAGTAATCAGTTCAGATCTCATGTCTTTCAACTCAAACAAATGGCTGCTCAGCCCAGTCCTGGAAAATAAGTAAGTTAACAGAAATAAAGTAGAATAAAATCCATTTGTAAAGGGAGATAGCCAGATCTAATCTGTATCTTAAAGTGAATCCATCCTTCTAAAACATCAGGCAAAAGGAGCCTTTGTGAAAATCTCCTGCTCAACCAGGTCACCCAGAGCTTCATATTTTTATATCAACCAGCCTCAGGAAGGAAGGACACCCACCAGCTCCTGGAGAGAGAAGCTGAGTGTAGCTCAGTGAATAAAATGTTATTTTCTTTTCCAGTTCTTTTCTCAGTCACATTTCATGCCCTCTTCTCAGGATGTTTATCACCACCAAGAGTCATATTTCTGTCTGACTATCTGGCAAGTGACTCCCTGCTGAACAGGCAGGGCAGAAGCCCCATAGATCAGAGCCCTGCGGTCCACAGGCGGCCTCCCAGCCTGTCGTGGGACCCTCACACGTTCTTCAAACCTAAGGACTTCAGAGCAGCCCTCTTAAAAATAAAGATCCAGTTACTCAGAGCTGGAGAGCATTAGAGCGACCCCAAAGCTCCAAGCCAGGGGACCCTGAGAGGCCGTGAGTAGTTCCCTTGGCTTCCCAAGAGTCCCGATCAGTGCCAGCCCTGTGAGTTCAAGGCCTGCCTGCAAGACCGGCCTTCCCTGACATGAAGACTAGTTAGGTACCCACTGGGACAGCGGGAGATGGAAATAAAATACAAAATCATGGGTCTGCAATTATCAATAAGAGATTGTGACAATTCAATATAAGGAAGTTTGGCAAATCTGTAGTACTTTTACTCTTAAAAATAACACTTTGGGGCATGAACAAATTCTTCTAAATATTCCTATATCTCTCCTACGCAAATGGTGTTCCTCAGATGCCAACAGAGGCATCACCTAGCAACTTCTGCAAACTGAGACTCTCCAGGCCTAGCCAGGCCCAGCCTATCAGAATCTGCATGTTAACAAGATCCTAGGTGATTCGTTGGCACGCTGAAGTTTGAGCAGCCCTAGGGCCAAGGCAGCATACAACTGTTAATTAATTACAGCGGGGGGAGATGCTGAGGAAGGGGGAAGCAGAGATCTTGTGAGTGATTGGGTCATGACCACAAACTCTGCAAAACTACACTGGAAACTTAAGCAGTGTGGAGTCCAGGCCTGAATGATCCGGAAATCTGCTGTGATCTGTGGCGCTCTGCCCTCCTAAACATGCCCCCAAAGCCTAGAAAGCTCTGAGGCTCAGTCCTAAATTCAAACCTCACTTATTCCCAGAGAAGCATCAATGCAACTCCACTTATTTCCTAATTGAATTTCTTCTTTCTCAAATAACTGGTAGTTGGACAGTTTGCAGAGGTTTCTTGTTGGGAAAAATTTGGAATAACTGAATAAAATTCCAGGTGAAATGATTTGGAAAGACTGGAAAACGTATCAGGGAATCACTATGAGTGGTTCCTCATTCTTTCTTTGCTTGCAAACCTCTTGTTATTAGTTTCACTGAGGAAAAGGCAGGTGGATTGTGAATGGAAAGATGATGAACTTGGCTTTGGACCAATGAGTAGAACATGGCCATGAGGCATGGATTGCTACACATCTACACATCAGTGTAAAATTAAGTGTGAAATGGACAATTAGTACTAGAGGAACTGAAAGGGAGAAACTGAACAGACAGTCAGTAATAAGCAGTGACTGAGAGCTTTCTGAGAGATCTGTGACTTGTATTGAACCTTAACAGAGAAATGAATTGATTCAAGGTGAAGTAGGGTCAGATGATGGAGGGTCATGAAAGTACAGCAGGCATATTAGATTTGAATGGGTAGGAAATAGACACTAAATGTGGAATTTGGGAGCAGGGAAAGTTTTTGTTCAAGGCTTCCAGAGTTAAAATCTCTGTTGGGAGGAACAGATAAAAGATATATTTCAAAAGAAAAATAGATAAAACTTTGATTCCAACCATCAGGCTGTTGGTAGAGAATTGACTCTGACAAGGAGACTGGTAGTGCCAATGACAAAGACCAGAGACACAGATGGGAAAAAAGAGAAGGACTGTGAATAGAAAGGTGATGAACTTGGCTTTGGACATGAGCAAGTTGGAATGATAATGAGATAGTCAAAATGGACATATGTACAAGGCACAGGTGCAAAATTTACAGTGTCCCTCTCAAGTCTGGGGTCACACAGCCCTGAGGCAGAATGCCTCCTTAACTTTTGCACCTGGGACTTCAGTAGCTTCACCCTGCCCTGCTGGGCTGATGGAAATACGGAACTTGAGTTGAGATAAAAAAGATTGAAGATACAGGCTTGGAGGTAACAGCCCAAGAGCAATTGTATTCATGAGATTTTCAAAGTAGACACCAAAGAGAAGAAAGGACACAGGGCTGAGCCTTAAAGAACTCTCCTTTGGAAACCAGAGAAGAAAGAAGGGCAAACAAACCAAACATAAGAAGGACAATTGAAAAGTTAGGAAAATGCTCATTTCTATTTAAACATGATAGACTTCATAGATGCTCTTCCTGTTAGTCCCTTCCAAGTAACCACTGAAATGGTAAACAAATGATTTTTGAAAAAGCTTTCACTCACAAGGATTCAGAGAACAGGTGAGGAAGTGGCCGTATTAAAATTGTGGAAGCTTAGAAAGCAGTGGACAACTCTTAACTGTCGAGGCAGACTCAAGAAAACAAACTGAAGCCAGCAGTGGGGAAAACCCAGAAGCAAATATACTGGTACCACAGAACCCTGAAAGGTTCAGGAATTGGAGGCACTTGGTACCTCTGGTTATGGGGATGTGAATGAACTGAAAACAGAAGGATTGGTTAAAATTCTATGTATTCTATATAGCAATTATATACAACAGAACCCCTTCCCCAACTGAATTCCAAGAATGCTGGGAGCCTGTCTTCTATCTCCCAGGCAAGATTCCCCTCTGAAAAAACACTGAGCAAGCTAAAGGAAAGACCAATAAATGTGAACAGCTCAGCCACTGCCCTAATGAAAGAATGTGTCTCAGAGCGAAGCCTGGTGCTCATCCAGCCCTGAGTTGGACGCACGTGGACTCAACTTCCGGATCACATGGCAGAGACTCACTCTTACAAGTGGACAGACAGCCAAGGATCATTAGACATTCCAGAAACACATCTAGCATGAAAGACAGAAAAGAGAAAAGGAAGGAATGAAGGGCAGGGTGAATCAGACTTGGGGAAAACAGAAACAGTGCAGGAACAGATCAAACATTTAAAAATAAGAATGACCTTCAAAAATACATGTGATTTAAAAACATATTCAAAGAACAACAAAGTATTTTGGAAGTTATGATCATGAAATTTTTCTGAAAAGAAATAGAATGGTTGGATGATATAGCTCAGGAAAATTCCTAGGAATCAAATTTTAAAAATAAATATATGACTGTAGAAGAAATAAAAATGAAAAACTCAGATGATCTGTTTGGGAGGTTTATCCTCTGTTTATATCAGCTTAACCAAGAAAGAACAGAGAAAGAGATGGGGAGGAAATCACTGAAATAACACCAGAAAAGAACACACAGAGGAGAAAGGCACGGGGTTCCAGATAGGATGGCTCTTCAAGTATCCAGCAGAGTAAGTGAAAAAAGGCTGATACCAAAGCTCATAATCATGAAATTTCAGAGCTCTAAAAACAATGAGGAAATCCAGAAACTGCAACTTAAGGGCCACATACAAAGGATGGCGTAGGAAATCTTAGCAGTGAATCTGGGAGCAAGAAGACAACGAAGCAACACCTCCAAAATACTGAAGAAAAGTTATTTGCATATAAGAATTCTGATCTCAGCCAAACTACTGATCAAGTGTAAAGATAGATAAAAATATTTTTGGAAACGCAAAGACCAAAAAAAGATCTCCTGCTTTTTTTAATTATTAGGAAGCTAATCGAGGCTTACTACCCAAAGGGTAGTACAACCCAAAAGGATGGTAAAACAGGAAACATGAAGATGTGGGCTCCAACACAGAGAAAGGCACGGGGACTCTACGTGACTCTGGTAAAGGGCACATCTAGGGCTGCAGCCCAGAGCCCGTCCGGACTGCTGCAAGGTGAAAAGGGGATTCGGGAGGACGTAGCTAAGAAAAATGTTTTGTTTGATGGTAGTCAGAGAAAATTCACCCCTTTGTCCAAGATTTGGGGATAAACTAGAACAAAACAGAAAACTCAGCAAACAAAAAAGAGAAAGTCTGTTAATTCCAGGGAAAACAACAAAGTAGACCATAAAGGAAATGATAGATCATATGGCTTACCTGTGAAAAAGAATTACATAGTTATAAACGTCAGATACTGATCTAACCAAAATGAGTGAAGGTGCCTGGAGGCAGGAAGAATATGAAAGCCAAACCTCTTCATTAAAGGTAGAAAACTGATAGATAACACCTAAAGCTGAAAAAAATTTCTTTAAATTGTGGTATAGTTGATGTACAATATTACATAAGTTTTAGACGTACAATAGAGTGAATCACAAATTTTAAAGGTTATATTGCATTTATAGTTATAAAATATTGGTTACATTCCCTGTGTTGTACAATAGATCCTTGCAGCTGATTTATTTTATACATAATAGTTTGTACCTTTTAACTCCCTACCCCTATATTGCCCCTCCCCCTTTCCTTCTCTCCACTGGTAACCACTAGTTTGTTCTCTAAATCTGTGAGTTTGTTTCTTTTTTGTTATAGTCACTGGTTTTATTTTTTAGATTCCACATGTAAGTGATATCATACAGTATTTGTCTTTTTTGGACTTATTTCACTTAGCATAATATCCTCCAAATCCATCCATGTTGTTGCAAATGACAAATTTTCATTCTTTTTTATAACTGAGTAATATTCCATTGCATGTATATACCACATCATTATCCATTCATCTGTTGATAAACCCTTCTATATCTCAGCAATTGTAAATAATGCTGCTACAAGCATTGGGGTATATATATCTTTTCAAATGTGTGGTTTTTTTAAAAATTTTAACAGCAGTGTAAGGATGTTATTCAGAAACACAAATACGAGAACAAATTAGAAGAGTTACAGGCAGTTGCCACTGAAGAGGACCCAGGAGGGAAAAGTTGAGTCAGGTTCTGCTGCTCTTAATTTTAAGCCTTTAAAATACTTTGTCTTTTAAAATTGCATCTATTTACAAAAGTTTAAACAATAAAGAGATTAAAATAAGTAGAATCATAATATCCAAATAAGTCCACATTTTAGAATCAGATGCACTTATGATAATGAATGCATGTTCAAATTTAATGACAAAACTTAAACAATCTTTCAAGTCTTACAATTTCAAGTAAGTATACTTTTTTAAGGAAGAAAACTGAGAGGATTATGATAGTCTTACATAGCCACAGTATTAAATAAAGTGGTTATTGAGATAGTTTCAATTACATTAAGGACACTTCAAAATGAAAAGTGTGTGAATTCTTCTTTATAACATGTATCAATCGCTCTTTCCCAAGTACATGCTCACTCTGGTGAGTATTTAGAAACAACACTGTATTTACACTGATGTGTAAATTGTGGGATAGTTGATGTACATGTATTTTTCAGTTAAATTCCATTACTGATGTGTAAATACAAGATCTCCAGTCCTCAGAGGTTTAAAAAATTCATTTCCCATGTTTTCCAGATGTTTATCTGGTAGAATTCTTCACTGATTTTTTTTTTTTGACTCACTATTTGTATAGTTTTTCCCATTTGTAAATATGAATAGCTTCAAACCGTGGCTCACAACATATTTCAACTTAAACATGTAAACATTTTGGTGGGACAAAATACTGCACTTTATTCAAACAGTAGATTAAGGATGAAGTAGTGGTTTTAAGGTTGTTTTTGACATTTAAAAAGGCCTGAAGTATCTTTATCCCATTGCTGCCTGTTGTTTCTCTAGATACCCAATAACTTGGAAGAGAATACACTGCACATTATATACACTGAAACCCTGTCCAATGCAAAGTGATATTTTCCTTTCTATTCTTCATTTGTGGATGCTGGCTCCAGTCAACAATATCATCATTTTCTCTTATTGATTTTCTTATAAAATGCATCCTTGTTAGATTCACTGATGACTATACATCACCGAAGCACCTGATAAAATTTCATTGTGCTATTACCGCCACACAGGAAATGCCTTCTGCTGGATGAAAACGACTACATCTCAAGGAGAAGATGAAACTGGGTTTAATGCAGAATTCCCAAGAATGGCATCCTTATTTGAAAACTAATTATAAAGAACTCCTACCCTCAAATCAATTCAGTATTATTCACCACTGAGAAGATGCACTGTATCATTCTAGCTTGACCTCGGTTTCCCAATCTAAAAAAAAGAAAAAAAGATGAATTTTCCCACTTTAAACACTTGACAATTTAAAGTTTTAGCTCTTTAAAAGAATTCTGATTCTCTCATGACAGGCCTGTGCAGGGCACCTCCTAAATCTCTAGATAGTTTTTGGTGGCCTGTATCTCGTTAACTTGAATTGATTTGAGCTAGAAATTTGTTAAAACAACTCAAGTCAAATAGTGACTTTGCGTTTGTAGGATTGAATAATATATAACCCATAGTTATTTTTCCTTTTTCACTTGGGTATCATAATAAAGTGTATCACTGGGTTCTCCGTTTTACTGAGAAATATTAAAATTGTCTCTTTCATTTTACCTGAAATCTAGGCTTCTTAAAATTCCTAAAGCACCACACTGACAATAACAACAAAAGATACATTTATCTAAGTTTACTTAAAGGTTATGGATTATTCCTAGGAAGCCCACCTAAAAAGGAAAAGAGAACATTAAAACTTAAAAATTTGATATGACATACTCTTACCTGATCATGTATTTTTCAGTTAAATTCCATCTCAGCCTGTGCTGTTCCCTGTGGAGTGTTTTGTGAAGATACTGTTTGAAAGCATGAAGTTAAATTTTCTTCTTGGTGGGAAATGTTTTTTAAAATCAAATTTTTAAAAATTAGAATGATTATTAATTTTAAATAATGAGTGTATTCAGAACCCCAAACAGATTAGACAACAGCAAATGTACGAATAAATCTTTAAAATTTAATTTTAATTAAAAAAATTAAGACACTTAAAGCTAGCACTTTGCTACGTAAAAGATGGCACGTGATACTGCATCATTTCTTCATTCAATCTCATCTGAATAAGAGAATATTTTAAATCACGTCATTTTATTTCTTTTAATAATGCACAAGAACTCTAATTAGGTATTGCTGATAAGAGATTATTTAGGGACCTGATTGACAAGTAGAGAAATAATTCATAATTAGCATGCCAATTCCACAAGACTGGCTGCTTCCCCAGGCTTAAAATAGCATGTGCACTAAATTGTCCTTTGTAGATTATTAATTTGCTTAACAAATGCTTTCTCTAGTCTAGAGGTCTTGTCTCCATTATCAGAGTTCTTCTGACTAAGGAGGTTTCTCTACTGTCTATAGGCAGCACGTTGGCTAGATTTTCAAATAACCGGACTTTGCTCCTGATTACCCTGCTTAAACTGGAGTAAGTTATTCATCTACCTGCAAGCCTTAGTTTCCCCACTTGAAAAGTGGGGCCAAGGGTCTGTGCGAGGCCAAGTGAATCAAAGTGTTAAAAATTGAATTGGATCCTAAAAAAGATGACCAGGCAGATGGCATGCTCTCCATAAATCATTTTGAGGGACTTCTGACCACAGTAACATCCCACTTGGCTGTTGTATTAAATGTGTAAACAAAGCTACTCTTTTAGGCCTTTCTGAAAAAATATGCACTTAGGGACTTATAAACAGCATATTTTTATTCATTAAATCATTTTTAAAATAGGCTGTGAATGAGAACTTTAAAGTGTTTAAGAAAATATTATTCATTCTGCAAAAGCTACCATGGCCTAGAATGCAAACTGGTCACTTGGGACTATTTTAAAGCTACAGGCAGAAGGAGGCAGAGGTCAATGCCTGCCTCCCTCCATGACAAGCCAAACCTCCTCAGACTTGGCCTGTCCACTCCTCAGCTGGGTTGGATCATCCACTGGGGGTGCTAAAGCCTGGACATGACCAAGACTTTTGATTTGAGCAAGGCAGAAAATCCCCAAACTAAAAACAAATCTGCTGGAAGGAGAAAAAATGTACTTTGCTTTCCAAATTTTATTTTAAAACATTTATTCAGGCTTCTCTATGATTTCAAGCCCCACAGCCCAAAGGCATTAAACTGTATTGAAGCTTAATGGACTGAAAAGTTTCCTTTTGAGTTAAAGCACATCCAGTTACAAAGAGGGGGAGGGGAGGGCATCTGCAACTAATCTGAAAATTCCATTTCTGATCTTGGACTTTGAGGACATAAAAATAGCCAGCAGAACACTTTCAAATCACATAGGGGAGAGTATGTCTTCTGGGAGCAGGGTTTCTATACCAATGCTTAGTTAAGAGAATTTTCTGTTAGTAAAGAATGACCTTTAACATAGAGAGGTTTAGATGGGAGTTGAGAAGAAAAAATATAAGCTACATATGCTTCTCCAGACTCTGTTCTCGCTGAGTGATTCATTTATTTAGAGGCAAATTCTAGGACCTTTCATTTTATAGATAAAATGGGGACCTTAATTCCAACCAGTGGGCTTCAGCATAGAAATGAGACACTGGGTACAGGTAGAAAATTAATTTTTTTTAATTGATGCATACTACCTAGATCATCATCTTTAATTTTTTGTTTGGTATATACAAAGTACATGTAACATCCCCTCAAATAAACAAATGTACCTATGCTGGGGTACTTGATTAAGTAGATCCAGAGACAACTCCCCTAGACACTATACCTGAGGCACAGCGAAATTGTTCTGAACCTTCGTCCATAAAAGAATCCCTTGAGTGCTGCAGACACAGCCCCCACAACTCCAAAAATCTGATTAACAATAGCTCTACCCACTGGATTTTTTTATTATTGCATCTTGCTCCTTTTCCTTTCATAAAAATTAAATTTAGAAAAAGGGCTACTGTGTATCGCCAATAAGGGACTATAAGGAAAGCGCAAACAGATATGTCCTGTGCAAATCTTTTATTATCAACTGTCACTGTAAAATACGTATATTTGTGTTTGTGCCAAACAGAGAAACTCTGACACAATTGTGTTCCTTTTGATACCCTATTTATTATGGTAGCATAGATTATCTCAGGAACAGAGGCAGAGAAATGCTCATTATCAAAGTGAATGTTTTTAATATCAACTTCAATCTGCTATTTTTGAAGAGCTATTTTCATCCTCTGTACAAACAGGATATCAAGTACAACTTTCTTTTGTTGATTAAGTGTCAGTGTTTCCTCTTTTCAGTGTAAGTTATTTAGCAAAAAAGGAGAAGGGGTAACCTCTGAGAAATACGGATTTTTTTCTACACTTCAGGATGTTCAAAGCAAGAAAGAGTAACACAAACTACTATTTAAGGTTTTGAAAAATGTATTTTTAAATATCTAGATGCCTTAACATTTCAAAGTAAGGAAGAATCTCCACCCTCCAAAAGACATAGTTTCACATGAAAGGTTTCCAATGATCCTTGCCCACAGACATTGTATTTAAACCATTTTTGCTTTTAAAAATACACATTCTCATAGTTTTATATTTCATATGTTTTATTGAGATATAATTGACATAATATTATATTAGTTTCAGGTTTACAACATAATGATTCAGTATTTGTATATATTGTGACATGGTCACCACAATAAGTTTAGTTAATAGCCATCACCAAAATAGTCACAATTTTTTTCTTCTGATGAAATCAAATTTTAAGACCTACTCTCTTAGCAACTTTCAAATATGCAATATAGTACTGTTAACTATAGTCACCATGCTGTATGTTACATCCCCATGACTTCTTTATTCTATAACTGTAAGTTTGTACCTTAATATATTATGTTTTAAAGATAAAATACCTAGCAAAGTTAGCAAAAAAGTTGAGGAGGAAAAAAAATTCTCATGATTTGAGTAACACTTACATAGCATTTGCTCTTTACTGGGTCTGTTCTAAATGCTTTCAAATACTATTAACCTGTGAAATAGATACTACTATTCACATTAAAAGATGAACAGATGGAGGCCAGAGAAGTTAAGCAACTTGTCTGAGGGCACACAGAGACAAAGCGATGGATTTGATCCAAGTAGTCTGCTTCCAGAAACTGTGCTCTCAATTATGACTGCGACCGCCTTCATCCTGAGGCCGGGATGGGATCGTGATAAATAAGACAACTCCTCTCCATGGGAGAATTTATACCATGAACATCAGTCCTGATATCATCATTCTGATACTAATGATCCCTGGGATCATTAATGAGCTGTTTTTTTCTATCAGAAGGAGTAGAGAACAGGTGGGAAAGTGCTTAGGATAAACCCAGAAGTTATCTTTCCAGCCAAGCAGAGGGGCAGAAGCTAAAAAGGGGAGTTGGGGAAGGAGAACTGGGGACAGGATCTTTAGACCCTGAGCGTCGGGTCTTCCTGACCAGACATGCATGGAGTGGGCGCTGGTGGACAAGGTAGGGAGAGGTGACACCAGGCCTGGGGGACACTTGTGAACAGAAAATTAGCTAGAAGTAGAGATTAAAGTCTACATGAACTGATATAAGGACACTCTGGCTCTCTGTGGGTATGGCACATTGGAAAACAAAGCCAAACCACTCTCATCAGACCTTGGCTTCTGTGCCCATTCCACTCAGCAGACACTCATAAAAGGTCTCCTGTGAGGAAAGCACGACACATGACAGAAAGAACTAAGGAACACGACCCAGATGTTTCTCATCTCAGTGGAATCTTGATTGTGGGCTTGGTGTGCATGAGGTGTTTGGTGGGGACCTTAGCCACCAAGGGTGCTTGAGAGCATCTGACAGCGCAGTCGGAAGGGCTGAGAGCAGTGGGGCTTCTCGGGAGGACCGACCGTGGGCTGGAGGGAAAATAAGTAAGTAAATAAATGGGGGTGGGGAGCAGGAGCCAACATTAGTCAAGACAAAAGAAATCCACAATAGGAAGGTCAGCCACTCTAAGAATAACTGTCCTGCAAAAACAAAACCAGGCCAAGTATAACGCCTCCCACCTCAGCCAAAATCATCTGCCTTTTGAAGTCAGTGTTACATTCTGGTATTTTTTTCTCCTTTATTCCCTATAGGTACTTCTAAGGTAGGCCATTCTCTGTGAGAAGATATATGTGAGCAAGGTTTCATTTGACATCCATTTTCCAGCTATTAAATTTGTGGTGGTTATTTTTAGAACAAAGATAGTTTAAGAAATAATTAGGTGCCCATATATGATACAGGCCAGAGAGCAGCAAATGTTTTTAGGATTATGTCTACAAAATTCAAACTGACTGAAAAGTGGGAAAAAATAATGTGGATTTGAAGTTTACTAAAATGATCAATTTTTTAAAATTCAACAATATAGTGTATCTGTACCTCAATTTTCCTGTTTGCATGCCTCACTGTTCTTTGCATAAAACAATCCCCCTGACCCCTCCCAGCCCCCAGTCTGTGAGACCAGCGTGATCAGTTGGGTTTCCAGCAGTGGTGATGGATTTGCTGTGATCCACCCTCACCCCCTCTCCTGTTTCTGCCCATGATGAATGGTCACCATTACAAGATGGCGTCTGGGGTTAGGAGTGCAGCCTAGGGGAGCTCACCCCCAAGGGGGAATCAAACGCTGGACCTCGGCCTCTTTTGTGTGATGCCTTAACCTACTGAACTAATCGGTCACAGGAAAATAAGGATGCTTATCACTGACTTGCCAAATAGAAGTGCTGTGAGAATATATTAAAAAGAAAAAAGAAAAAGAAGGGCAATCTTAGAAGTGTTGCTTCCACAGTAAAACAGCTATTTAAATACCAACTAATATTAAGTCAGGAACAGAGGCAGTAGCAATAAAAGCTGTGTCTCTAAGTCAACAACTGGCTAGAGACTACATGTGTCTACAAAATGAGTTTCATAAGATCATGCTTATTTTAGAAACATCAATACTAAAACAGCAGTACCAGTTTTTCTCCTTAGTTTAAACCCTGCTTGGATATGCATTATATCCAGCCAAGCAATCACTGAACAAATTCCTCTCAAATTTCCCCAAGTTCAAGTACACAGCTTTGAGCACACCATAAGCTTTATAAAACAGCCTAGCTTTAAGTATGCAATAATCGCTCATTTCCTGACCATTAATTCAGACATCATGCAATCACTCAAAGGCATCCATTTTCCTTTGCTGCTATTTTGGGGACTGCCGCCCTATTGTCATCCCTGCCTTAGACCCCTGGCTTGGCTGTCTTTTAATTAGAGCCAGCAAGAACGACAGGCGGAGTCAGCCTGCTAAGGGTGATCCATCACAGGCTCACTTTGCTCCCTGGCCTCGCAGATGACAGTTTATAAACAGGACATCTTGGATATCAAGATAGCTGCTTAAGGAAACAGGAGAACAAATGGTGACCATCTTGTAAGCCACTTGCCTAAGATTACAAACTCTAGTCTAGGGCTGTATTTAATGACACTGTGTTTTGATTAAATTTCCAAATAGACTTTACAGATGATGATTCTTTGGAAGATGTTTTGTCTGAGCTTGTCCTCAAAAAACTGACGTCATAACCTAAGAGTTGCTCAAGGTGTTAACTCATATTCTTACAACTGAGCAACTGGACCTGTTTTTAATGGATCTGTTTTTTAGCTGAATCGCTTCCACACTGGTCAACAGCAGCAGTCCCAGTTCTGAAAAAGAAAAAACTCAACACTGGTAGCCTCATTCATTGTCATTACAGGAAGTACTACATATTAGCCGACAGAGTATTTAAACTTTGTTTTTTTGTGGAGGTGGGAAGGTGAGATAATTAGGTTTACTTATGTATTTATTTTCTTAATGGAGATACTGGGGATTGAACCATTGAAGCATGCGCTTTACCACTGAGTTATACCTTGCCCCCCCACTTCCATATTAGCCTACAGAGAATTGAACAGTATTTTCCAGGTAAAACTGAAGGACTGATTAATGCCTGCTGAAATCTAACTTCATTATAATTGGAAAGAAGACATATAAGACCCAAAGTTATACTGGGTTGTAATTCAACTCTACACTGTGATGAGCTGGTACACGTGCTAGGTGCTGGGTTACAGACACCCAGCCTTGCAGTGGGGAAGCTCCCTGTTGGAGGGAGTGGTGCTGGTGGGGCTGAGGGGTCCTCCAGCAGGACACACACAGAACCAGCAGTGTATGGTACAGAAGATGCTAAGATGCAGGCTAGAGCTGTTCTGCCTAGACTTGACTCCTAGCTCCTCAATTTAGTGTGGAGTATGACCACGGGCAGTTTACTTAAACTATCTCTGTTTCATTACTATTTTGAGGTGTTTCTTTCCAGGCTTCTGAGCATGTCTGTGTCTAATATATACACACATATACATACAACAAATTTGAAATCATTTTTCACATATTTATATCATATTTTATAAAGAGTACATCAGAAGCATTAGTCCATGTTAATATTATTTCTCATGCCTTGTAAGAATACATTGTGATATACTGTATGATATATAATAATGTATGAATATACATTAACTTATTCAGCAACTCCTTATTGTTGGACATTTACTCTGTTTCCATTTTTCACTATAATAAATTGTGCTGAATATTTTTTCCTACCTTCTAAAAGAGTTTAACAGCATTGGATTGAAATACTCCATGAAAGATTTTTAAATCTCAATAACATTGTTAAAATCCAATAATTTAGGACATAATTATTCTATAACTTTTTAATTCTTCCTTGGTCATGTTCTATTCCATTTTTTATAATAACACAGACTTTACAAAGACTGTACAATAGAAACTAAACTCAGTTTTGAACAATGGATGTTGACTGACCTCTTAGTCTATTTCTAGGCATTGATCTAAGTGCTGAGGATACAGCAGTGAACAAAACAGACAAACTTCAGCCTTCAGAGAGTTTACCTCCCAGTATGGGAGACATAAAAACAAACACATAAGTAAACATAAAGTACATCAGAAGGTGATGAGTACTTGAGAAAAAGCTTGAGAGGGAGACAGGTAGTATCTGACAAGGTGGGGGAGGTGCTATTTTTCCTAGAAAAGCCAAGGAATAACCCAATAAGAAAGTGATATTTGAGCAGAGACTGAAGGAAGAGAGGTGGGAAAGTGGTCCAGGCTGAGTGAATAAGAAACAGCATGGAGGCCCATTTGGCTGAAGCCAAGAGGGTGAAGAAGGACGTGGTAGGGGGTATGTTCAGAGATGTAGCAGGACTCAGATCGTGTCAGGCTTAAATAGACCTTTGTAAGGACTTAGAGTTGAGTTGGCAGACATGGGTTCTTAATAGATGCTTTCATAAACATGCTGAAAGTATCCACTTTTTTCTAAGATCCTTATACTCCAAATAACATTATTTGGTATGAGTTCTCTTTGATGTATTTTTATAGACCTTCATCCCATTCTAATCACCCAATGTAAGTCCTATGAGAATCATTCTTATCCAAATGCTATTCAAGAGTTTAAGAGCTCTGTTCTTAAAAGCTTTGCCATTTTGTCAAGAAGAGAGACATATAAAGGCGTTAAAAAAAAAAGGCAAGTAGAAGTAGACATCTTCCTGGACACAAAAATGAGTTTCCATAGAGATCAGAATTGGGACCATCTGATGTTTTATAATGACCCACAAGAGAGCACAAGAAAAGGCTCCAGGATTATAGACGATACTAAGATAGCTGAAATGCAAAATGCTCGTAGAAACAAAATACTAGAAGAATGTCTAAAACTCTGTGATTTCATATAAAATTGGGAGATAAGTGTTCACATTTAAAAGAAGTCATGCAAAATGTATCTATGAAACTCCAAGATCTCATTTTTCAGTTTTGCCAAAGGGTTCAGGGTTTTTCTCAACAGACACTGCCCTGGCTGGGAGTCAAGGGGATGGGGAAAGAAGTGAATAAATGTGGGATGGCATCAGAAAATGTAACAAATAAGCATTCTTTCAAATAAATATGTAGTGACCATAGACTATGTACCAAGCACTGTGCTTGCTATTGGAAATACAAAGTTTATAGTCTTACAGCATGACAAACTGATGGAATGTGATGAACCATCTCCTAGATGACACTACATGATGCTATATGGAAAAAGAACACATTATCTAGATGGTTGGGGGCAAGGAAGGTGAAAGAAGTGGTGGGAGTTATCTGGATGCAGGAGAGTTAAAAGGATTTGGTGTTCCAGGAAGAAAATAACTACAAGGGAAAGGGCTCACAGGGAGCCTGGGAGGTATGGATGAAGCTGTTCTGAGTGGCTGGAATAGAGGTGGAGAGATGGGGTCTGGGAGTGATGAGGGGTGAGAGGTGAGTACTTGTTCTTACTTCCTGGGCACAATGGTGCATCCATATCTGGAAAAGTGCATACAGTTCTGGTCCTTGTACTTCATGTCCATACACAGCCAGAAGCCCAGATAAAAGGCAACTACAACGATCATGTGTGTGAAGCAGTTTTCATAGAAAGGAAGATTAAGAAAATTAAGATTCCCCATCTACTAAAGACTAAAAGGGAAAATGTACCAAAGTTTATGAAATTGAGATAAATAATGAGTAGGGAACCATGATGTACTTGCTCATCAAATCCCACAGATCAAATTTTAGACAAAATCCAGCCAACCAGGGCATTTCCTACATTAACCCTATCTAAAGTCAATGTCTTCTAAACTTGCAGTTTCCAAAAGATGGGCTTTGGTATTTATATTTTAATACATGTCTCAGATGCTTCTTATGCTTAGACGAGACATACGCAGCTTAATGAATATGGTACGTGGGTGCTTCTAAACATATTTGCATTTCAATAGTTTGTAGTAAGTGAATATGTTCTAAATAAGAGTTTAATCAACTAGAATCACAATTACAACTGTTTCATGACCCAAAGGTTTAGAACAAGGGTAAGAAAGATCTTCAACAGTCTGAGTCAAATTTGACCCCCTTTCTTTTTTGGACATTTCACTGCTTGCTAAAATCTTCAACAAACAGCAGAGGAAAGATCAAAAATAATGACAGGTGTTGACTCACTATATAGGGATACTCATGGCCTGAAAAATCCAGAAAGACCTTTTCCTGGATAATTTAAAAGACCAAGAGAATTTTCTTCTGGGCAAAATTTCTCATATGCTAAACAAGTGCAACAATTGTAGAAACAATGTTTACAACTTAAAAGCTTCCAGCCAAGATCAGCATCATTCTACTACAATCAAGTAACTTCTTAAGAGAATTACTTGAATTTCTTATATAATAGGGAAAGGATGCCATCGCCAAAAGGAGGCTCTCCCATGCTCAACTTGTTATTTTTAAAACACATATTGCCCTCACGTGACAAGTCTGTAGGCATTTGATAATGGTAATTCACCTGTTCAGATGCTTTCCCAGGAATGGGCTGTATTCACCCTACCACTTCTGTTTCTCCATATAATTAAAGGCTGGCAACTTGTGATGTAGACTCTTATTTAGAAAAGAGGATAGTTCTCTAAAAATGTCAGCACTACTCATAGGTACCTATCAACCATCTTTCATTATTCAACACTTTGTATTACAAGACCATTTTCAAAATAAATTATAAGCCAATATATTCGTTCATCTGGTATGTTTATGGACCCTAGACACACATCAATGTTATTTTCTTATTTCCCCTGCAATTCACTGGATGATAGATCTTAGTGCTGAAATGCTTCTTTCAATTAAACTTGCAGTAGATCTGAAGATTCAGGATTGTAAACTCATTACAATGGCAGTAACATAGGAGAACAATACCACTGCTGGTGGCCCTGAATACCCAGATGTAAGAATACCCTTATAACAAGTTTCAAATTGAATCTTCGTGTGAGCAGTTTCAAAGACTATGAAGGAGACAGAATCAGACATCAAAATCCAATCAAAGGAACTCTGGGCGTGCAAAATCTGTAGTTGTGAAATATTAACAAAAGCCAAATACTGAACTTGGGCTGAGGGAGGAACACTTTGTTCCTATGGTGACCTGTGGGAGGTGAAATGGAAATGCCCAGTCGCACGCAGACTCAGACAGCAGACAGTGGCTGTGCGATCCAGCTGTGAGAGACTGCTAACTCCCTGCGTTCGGGGCTGTTTTCACTCTCAGAACCCTTCCCCTTACTATTTAATCACTCTAAAGTTTCTAAGTGATAAAAAGTAAGTTGTACCAGGGCCTTTGGACAGGGTTAACAGACAGATGTCTGTAAAAACAAAATAAACACACAGTTTGGGCTTATTTTAGCCACACTTCTGTGTTAAACTTCATAGATATGTAACCAACAACTAGGGTTGCCAGAGTTAGCAAAGAAAAATACCAAACACCAGTTAAATCTGAATTTCAGATAAATGATAAATAATTTTTTAGTATTTAAGTATGTCCCATATAATACTTGGAACATATAAAAACATACTCATTCTTCATCTGAAATTCAAATTTAACTAGGCATCCCATATTTCATCTGGTAACTCTACCAACTCACTGCCACAAAAGGAGACCACACTTGAGTCTACAGCTAAGAAACTACATTTGACCTAATTTGCCTGGTTCAATATTATCTAAAGACCAGATGTGCTAAGGCCAAGAGTAATAGACTTGGAATAAAGGAAAACCTCAGTGATACTTGTTCTTGCCTAAAGTAGAAGGGTACTGCATGTTATGATAATGCTTTTATTTTTGTTAAGTTCCCTTGAGTTAATATAACACAAAAATGTAATACTTTGCATTTTATAGTAGCCTGCATGAAACAGGAGGAATGCCACCTCTACGGGACTTTATGCACATTTCTAACAAGACTACGTACGTGATGAGGGTCTGAGTACACACCTCAGTTATATTTAACACAGGGAAAGAAGAGATTGTTGATGTGGCCCTCATACTTACAGATTGACAAATCTGGAGAGAGTTTACTTGCTGTTTGGGGTTTAGGGTTTGTGTATATGTGTTTGAGGGTTCTTCCTTACAATAGGGTAAATCTCAGAAAAGCACTGACTATTGCACCGACATAAACAAGTTACTTTTTTAAAGTTGGCAATAAAATACAATTATAAATATTTGGGGCAATGCAGAATATGTTTCTCTCTTTTTATAAACAGGTAATTGTAAAGGGCACAGAACACCTCTGATTAAACATTTATTTAAAAAATCAATTTTGTAGTAAAAATGACAAGGTGACTCAAGAGCAAAGATTATCATATATCATTCATTTCCAGTTATATGGGATATTTTTAAGACTGAGAAAATTATTCAGCCACCTACTATATTTCTTGGGTATTTGGATTTTTCTTTAGTATACGTAGAATCCTATTATTTCCCACTATGCATCAGGAAATCAGAAACTGATTTTAAAATAAGACTGAAATTGAACTTCTTTATTACACACATTAGTCTCCCTCTTTTTATCCAGAAATCACTTAAGCAGAAGAACATCTTAATTGTTTTTTTGTCCTTGCAACCTGACAGTGCCTCACTCACCACAGGTGCTCAGTAAGTTATGGCAAATGGATGAATCGATTCCAGCAAGATTTGTTTGGAAATTATCAGATATTATACACAATACTAAAAAGTGTTGACTGCCTTTTACTGGAGTTTCATCAGATAAGATTTTAAATGAGGTTTTTGTTTTTGTTTTTAATCTATATAGTCAGAGTCTAAAAAGACTGAAGTCAAGGCTGAGCTTGGCTTCAGGCTGTAGCTCTAAGCCAAAATGGTGCATTGGTTTTCTCTGCATCCAGGAAGGATTCCATTTGTGTCTGTGGGAGGAAAGCAGCAGGCATTCCTGGATCTATTCACTTTCAGAGGGAGACTCCCCCTGAAAGAAGATGGTTTATCTACCACTATCTACTTCACCAGCTCTTGTTTCAAATACCATTCTAGCAAAAAGACACATTCTTTTTTTTTCTATAACATTCTAACTCCAAATAAAATGAAATTAAATGTGAGTTTCTCCACCAACATGGTGATAATAAAGCCAAGATCACAGCTTTAACTTCTGGATGTGTCCCTTGGCATACTACAGAGAAAGACCGGGGCATGAAAATAAACCATAGCCCTCTCCATGCACACCTGCATTCACAATGCCTTAATAAAAGACAAGAGAGAGAAGAGACTAAAGCACGCCTGACATTTAACCAGCTTAGATCCTACAAGGTAAGCATTATATGCTCATTTTACAAAGAAACTCATTTCTAAGGTCATAACTAGGAAGCAGAAGTGCTAAGATTTGAACCCAGGCCTGACTGATTTCAAAAGCAGTGCTTTTGCTAAGGCATCCTGATGCCCCCAACCATCATACCCAGGGCAGATGGCTCACAGCAGGCCGTCACTGCTCGTGGCTAGTTAATTCAGGACATACATCTGAGTAAAACTGGATCAGGGGTGTCTTTCTACCTGAAAGGGCAGCGGACAATTCTGGTTTTTTTTTCTTTTATGGGATGACATAAAAGATGCCAGTTAGGACAAATCAGCTCTCACTAAAAACTGCAAATGGGCACATAAAATCAGATCAGTACAAAAAGAGTAAGATACATCATTATTTCTTTCATTGTTATTTTTGGATTTCTGTTCTCTGCGTTTTTCATACTAGCTGGCTGAAACATCAAGGTTAATGTCTCAGTCAGGTTCCAACTTCCCAAATGACCTTTATACCAATTACCCTTTGATGCAACACCTGCTTCGGAAAAATTAACCTTCAAAATGCTACTGAAATGGAACTTTCTTTATAGATCTGTATCCCCCCCAAAATAAGTACCTCCCACTCATCTTCCACTCACTTTTGGAGTTAAACAAGTTGATTATAAATTTCATTTGAGAGAACAAACAAATAATAGCCAGGAAAACAAAGAGCAATTGTGAGGAGGCTGGTCCTACCAAATATAACACATACTATAAAGACCTAAATATCAAAACAGTATCATTTTGGTGCACTAATAAACAGAATAATGAAACAGAATGAAAAACTGGAAGTAGCTCCAACTGCATATGGAAATTTAGTATATGATAAAGGCAGCATCTTAAATTAGTGAGGAAAAAAGGACTTTTTAATAAGTAGCATCAGTTTAATTCAAGAGCCATATGTAAAAATATAAAACTGAATGCTTTCCTCATGCCACACACCAGAAGAATTTCCAACCAGATAAGAGATTTTATACATAAAAAAATGAAGCCATATAAGTACTGGGAAAAAATGTGGATGTGTTCCTCCATAACTTGGATGTGTTCAACTGGTAATTTGGAATATATATATATATATATGTATATATATATATATATGTTCAAATTTATATATAATATTCAAACTCTCTCTATATATAATCAAATTCATATATAAACTTTCACATGATAAACAATATCATTAGAAAATAAAAAATACAAATGACAAAATGAGAAAAAAATTAACAACTTATACTGTAAAGGATTAATACTCCTAAATATATATATTTAAATAGAGAAGAAGATATCCAATAATATGATAGAAAAATAGACTAGAAAAAGAAAGAAAAATTGCCTTTAGCCATATGATAGGGTTTATGAAATTCTCATAATAAGAGAAATAAAAATTAAAAGTACAATGAGAGAAGAACTTGCTTCTGATCATAACAGATTAACTGGTACCAGATTTGCCTGCCCACTATATAATCTGCTAGAAAACTGGGTAGAATATATGAAACAACTGTTTTCAGACATTGGACAGCAAGCAGCACATGAATATGATCATAGAGAAAAGGGAAACAACAAAGTGGGCCCTAAATCACCCCAGTGTTTTGCCTGGAGGCACTTATAAGATATTTTGAACTGAATGATACTAAAAAGACTTCATAACTCTAAGCAGTGGCAAGAAAGACTTGATAGCTTCAAATTCTTATATTAGCAAAGGAAAAAATGTCTAAAATAAACCATGCTTCCACCTTAAGAAGTAGAAAAAGAAGAATAAATCAAACCCGAAGTGCATAGAGAGAAGGAAATCATAAAGATGAGTATGGAGATAACTGACATAGAAAATGGACAAAGTATAGAGAAAATCAATGCATCCAAAAACTGGTTCTTTAAAAACATTAATAAAATTAATAAACCTTTGGCCAGACTGAACAAGAAAAAGTGGAGAAAACAAATCAATAATACTATGCATAAAATAGAGGGTATCATTATACACCACACAAATATTAAGAGGAAAAGAAGGGAATTTTATAAAAAAAAATTCAGGCCAACAAATTTGGTAACTTAGATAAAGTGGACAACTCTCTTTAAGGACACAATTACTAAAGACAAGAAGACAGAAATTCTGAATGGTCTCATATCTGCTAAATATATTGAAATCATTATCAAAACTCCTAGAAGGAAAAGTCCAGGACCAGATGGTTTCACTGGTGAATTCTATCAAACGTTTAAAGAAGAAACAATGCCAATCCTACATAGAAAATAGAGGACGGGGAAAATTTTTCTAAATCATTTTATGAGGCCAACATAAATCTCTGTGGAACTAAAATAAGACAAAGGTATTACACATTTTAAAAACTATAACAGTTATCCCTCAATAACATAGGCGCAAAATTCCTTAATAAAACATATGCAATTTGAATTCAGCAATATCTAAATAAATAAACATGTCATCACCAAATGGGTTTATCTCAGCAATTCAAGGGTGGATTAACACGTAAAACCAACCAATGTAATTTATTATATTAACAGAATAAAAGAGAAAATTTCATTTTAATAGAAATTAAACAGAAAGAAAAACCACAACAAAATACAGCTAGAAGGGAAACTTCTCAACCTGATAAAGGGATTCAGAAAAAATTACAAAAAATTTCATGTAATGGTGGACATCTGAGATTCTAATATTGAGAATAAGGCAATATTTGATCTCACTATTTCTATTCAACAGAATACTGGAAGTCCAAGCTAGTACAATAAGGCAGGAAAAGTTAATAAGGGACATGCAGATGGGAAAGGAAAAAGTAAACTGTCATCATTTGCAGGTAACGTGATCATGTATGTAAAAACATCCTAACTAATCTACAAAAAAAGATAGTAGTACTTAGAAGTGAATTTGGCAAAGTTGTAGGGTATAAGAGAAACACATAAAACTAATTAAATGTCTATACACTAACAATGAATAATTAGAAAATAAAATTTTAAAGTGATAACATTATAATAGGATCAAAAACATGGAATACTTTTGTGATAAGGTTAACAAAATGTATAAAAACTGTACACTGAAAACTATAAAACATTGCTAAGAAAAATAAAAGAAGATCTAAATAAATACTATGATAATTAGATGGAGGAAACTATTTTTTGTTGTTGTTTAGATATCAATTCTTCCTGAATTTAAAGAAACCCCAGTAAAAATCCCAGAAAGGTTTTCTTGGTAAAAATTGATAAATGGATTCTAAAACTTGTATAGAAATGTAAAGGACCTAGAATCACCTCTACTTTATTAAAGAAGAATAACATAGGAGGACTTACTCTACCTGAATTCAAGACTTACTATAAAACTATAGTAATCAAAACAGTGTAGTACTGGCATAAGAATGGACATATAGATTAATTCTAATAAAGTGCCTAGAAATAATCTGACACATATGCGGTCAATTGATTTACAAGAAAGGTACCAAAGTAATTCAATATGGAAAGAACAGTCTTTTCCACAAATGGTGCTACAACAATTGAATATCCGTATGAAAAAAAAAAGTCTCTAACCCTCACAACATACACAGAAATAAATGTAAAAGTTAAGACACTAAAATTTCCAGAAGATAGTGGAAAATCTTCGTGGCTTTGGGGTAAGAAAAAAAAATTTTTAATGGAACATAGAAAATACAAACCTAGAAAGAAAATAATAAGTTGTACTTTATCAAAACTTACAACTTTCCTCTTCCAAAAACACTCCTTATAAAATGAAAAGGCAAGCCACAGCCTGGGAGAACATACTCGTAATAATGACAAAAGGCTTATACCTAGGATATTTTTAAATTTGGACAAAAGATTTAAACAGACACTTTGCAAAGGAAGGCAAATGACTGGCCAGTGAGCCTAGGCTAACATCATTCTCATCAGGAAAATGCAAAATAAAATCACAATGAGATACAACTACTCATGCCTAGAAAGGCTAAAATTTAAACACCAACACCAAGTGATAGCAAGGATATAGAGCAGCTGAAATTTTCAAATGTTGCTGGTAGGAATGCCATACAGCACAATCACTTTGGAAAATATTTTGTGGCTATTAATATAGTTAAACATACATGTATCATATGACTCAGCAATTCAACTCCTAGATATTTACCCATATGAAAATATATGTCCACACAAAAACTTATACACGAACATGAATGAATGTTTCTAACAGCTTTGTTCAAAATAGTCAAAAACTTAAAACAACACAAATGTCCATCAAGAGGTGAAAGTATAAACAAACTGTAGTATATCCATATATACAATCCATATAAAATGGATTGTAAAAAATAAGCAACTAATACCTGGACAACAGGGAGGAATCTCACATAGTGTTGATTGAAAGAAATCATACACAAAAGAGTATACAGTATGATTCCATTTATATGAAATTCTAGAATAGGAAAAATTAATCTATAGTGATAGAAAGCAAATTAGTGGTATCTGAGATCAGGAGTTAGGCAGGCAGTGAGGGTTGATAGCAAAATTTCATGAAGAACTTTCAAGGATGATGGAAAAATTCTAGATGTTGATTTTGATGATAGTCACACAGATGTACACATTTTCTATACTTGAATACTGTACACCTAGAATTTACATTTACTATACATAAATTATACCTCAATAAAATTGATTTTAAAAACTAGAGATACTATTTCTTACCTATCAGATTAGTAAAAATCAAAGAGTTAGAAAACATAGTTGGTTGATGAGGCTGTGAGAGGAAAAGAAACTCTCATACAATGGGACAATGCAAAACTGGATCATCCATAGGGAATTTGCCAATAGTTACCAAATGACATATACATTTACCTTTAACCCACATATCTCATTTCTAGGAATTTATTCCAAAGGTATATGAGCAAAAATATGAAAATATGTATATAATATTTTCACTAAAGTACTCACTGTTCTGCAATAGAATGCAGAACAATAGGAAAACACTTAAAAACCTCTGGAATGTGGTATATTCAGGACAGAGATACAAGTTAGACCTCTCTGAATATGCCTTGTGTACTTACACATATGAATATACTTATATTTATATTTCATAGTTCTGTTCACTAAAAATGCCTAAAATAATGATCAGCCCCAGTAGCAATGAGTATCTCAACTGTGTTCTCTAAGTATCATTTCCCACCAAAAACAGCCAGAGTTTTTAAGAGAGATAGCTGATCCCAGGTCTGAGAAAGAAAATGTAAAACTGAGTCACAGTAAAAACCAAGGAAGCTACCAAATACTATTCCAGTCAAAAGGACTCAGAAGCCAAACTGGAGAACCTCCCACTGGTCAAAGATTTGAGCATCAGCAGAGATGATAAATGCACGGATTGAATGAGCAAATTTTTAAAACTCAATTTGTTCATAATGATTCTAAAAATAACAACAAGAACAAATGTACCTGTTGGTCACTGAAGGATGTTAGGAAACAAATTCATTTATTTGGAAACTGGTAAATAAAGAGAAACAAGATGCCACCCGCAAATCCAGACTGCAGAAGAGGCTATGGGACAAATAACTAGTTTTTTCCACAACACTATGCCAAGAAAAAATAAAGAGATGGATGAGTTCTCCACAGCTTATACAAGAGTAAGTGACTCATCAACTTGACAGCAATGTGTGGACTTTATTTAGATCTTTATTCAAACAAAAATAATTTTTGAAATACCTTTATGAGACAACCAAGGAATATGAACACTGACTGCATACTAGATGATAGTAATGTGTTACTGTCAATTTTGCTAAGAGTTATAATGGCGCTTAATAAGGTTTCAAGAGAGTCCTTATCATTTAGAAATTCATACTAGGTTCAAAGATGGTATACATCATCTAGGGTCTGATTCAGCACAACACAGAGACCAGAGACCATGGGAATGGAGGTATAGATGAAACAAGATTGTCCACAAGTTCATTACCGTTGAAGCTGGGCAATGGGTACAGGGAGTTTATTATAGTAGGTTCTCTAGACTTTTCTATGTTTAAAATTTGTCATAATAAAAAAGTTTTTTTTAAAGTACCATATGCTAACATGAAAGAAAAAGGGAAATCAAAATATGGACATGTGAGCTAAAAATAGATGCCACGTACAAGAAAGATCAGACTTGGTGAAAGCTACAATACAGTGTAAAGAATTAATTCTAAAACCCAATCTATGCAAAAATTTAACAGTAAGACAGTATTTGATAAGTCTTGTTTGATGAATTAGTTAATTACTTGAGGCCGTGAGGTCACTGAAGCAGGAAGAGAAAAGCAGCACGTGGACCATGAGGAAACATGTACCCAACGAGAGCAGATGCAAAAAGAGGGGACCTCTGTCTGGAGGGAATAGTTAGCAAAAAATAATAGAAGGACAATGAGGATGTGAAACCAGGACCAAAGTAGTGGAATAAAAATGATGGGATGAATTCTAGAGACTATTCACAAGAAAAATTGGAAGTACTTAATATTGAAATGAGGAGGAGAGAGGAGTCAAAGATGACTCAATTCAATTCAACAAACATTTACAAAGCATCTGTGTGCCTTTTAGGGTCTCCACGATCTGGCAGTCTAACTGAAGAGATAAATAATTAAAACTATAACATATACAAATGTTTTATAACATAAATTAGCATGAGAGTTGTAGGAGAACACTGACAAAGGAGCAACTGAATAAATGGTGATATTAACTGAAATGGGGAAACTACTGGAGGAACAGTAGTTTAGAAAGGACTGTATTTTTTGAGGCTTATGGGACATTCCATTGAATAGATTCAGTAGGTTAGACATAGGGGTCATATATCAGCATGTAAGCAATGACTTCCAAATAAATAGATTAGTTAAGTTTGTTAGAAGACCCTGCCATCTTTAGACTTTGGTCCTATGAATACAATATTTGATATTGTCAGCATCTTCATCAAGTTTAATTATTTACTTATTTAAATCTTTCCTAAATGCTAGGTAAAGAATATTCTGATTTAATGTTACTATGAAGACTTCCTGAAATCATCTGAACCTAATGTAAAATTCCCTGATGCACCATTTAAGTGCATCACTTAAGACAGATTAAAACAACTTATTTATAAATGCTTGCCTTACTGCACTTATCAGTACAGATATAAAATAGCACAGTGATAATGGCTACCTTCAATGAGAAAAAGGGTTATTTCAAAGACAGAAATGTGATAAATCTTTGTTTTAAGGGTTACATAATGAGAGAAGGCAAATGCAGCTCTGCTGATGTAACTGAATGGGATAACTTTTCCAAGTGAAAACAAACCATATTTCTCTTTAAAAATTTCTGTATTCAATTTCTGAATGCTCTGTTTTAGAATTTATAGTTTTCTATAAAGTTAGAATTTACAGTTTTTGTGAAAACTCTGGGAAATTGATAAACTGTCTCTAAAGTTCATTCATCAATATTCCAAATACATGCAACAGAGCAATGACTCAGGAGTGTCTATAACATTTGCTATGTATGGTTAGACTGAAAAACACAGTTTTCAACATCAGTTGGCATCAGGAACTCAATATGTAAAAAGTGCAACACATTATGTTCATTTGGTAGGAACAGAGACAACCCCATCTCATTTTAATCACCATTTACAGTTATTTTCTTGGATTGTGAAAGAAATCCAGTAATACCATACGCAAAATTAAAGATGGCTATGAGCTATTGTTGAATATTTGCATATTAATTTCTTAAGTTTATTAGAAAACATAAGAAAAATCCTTATGATGGGCCATTTTCACCTTAAACGAATTCTATATATCTTTATAGTGAGAAACGAAAGTGAATACTCTAAAAAATAACCTCACCAACTTGAAAAATGAACCAACGTTGAGTAATGGTGTGGAAGGAAAGGTTTACTTAACTACCACCTCACGGAGACAGGGAACGGAAGGAAGTCTGTCTCAAGATTCCCAACACACAGAATGCGCGTTTTTATTTTTATCTAATCAATGTGCACAAAACAGCCCATGACTAAACATAATCCGATTTGATTTGTGTTGCAGTGGCTCTCCGAAGAACAAATCTGTAAAATTACAACATGTGAAAGCTTAACACAGTGATATAAAATGGCAGTGGCGCGGTTCGTATCTTAAACTGACAGACTGATGGTGATTATTGCAAGGACAATGCCCTGCATATGTCAAACGATTTGCAAATAATTTATGTCACCTTCCCCTCCACTATTGTTTTTGCAGAGGACATAAACTGTGTCACCAATATTAAACTGTCTGCAAAAAGAGCCGAGCTCAGCTCTCTCGTCTCTGAGAACACAGAGCCATCTGCACCAGACAAACATGCATATGGCCGTCATTTGTCCAACATCTTACACAGTGTGAAGGTTTTTTACTTGAAATGCCAACCTGGTGGCAGATGATGTATGTGTTTCCTCAGTCTCGTGATTACCAGGCGCGCGCCGCTGTGCCGCGCTCTCACCTCATCAGTTCCACAAGCTGCGCTCCAAGGTGGGTGAGGCATTTGCCGCAATATGGCTTCTGACACGCGCGGGGCGGGGGCACTGTGGTGTGAATATCCGGCCCCGGGTTTTGTTCCAAGCAGGGTCAGAGTCTGACCCGCAGAAATTAGTGTGGGCAGAGATTTAGGGCTCAAAAACAGCCATTTGAAAACTGGAATGAATAGATTTTGATAAAGGGGAAAGCAAAAGGGCACTCTTGCTGTCCCCTGGTTAACCGCTGTGCCAAATGCCTCGGAAATGGCCTGTGTTTTCTTCCTTTGGAAGAGAAGTAGTGTAAGGTATACTTGAAATTGCCAGTGGTCAACCCAAACGGCTACACCTACAGCTGGAAGGTGGCATTAGTTTCAGGGATTGCCATTACTGCAGACTGCAGGTAGAGGAAATTGTCATCCCTGCAGAAACACAGACACACACGCGCGCACACACACGCAAGGGAGATTATAAAACAACTTCTAGAGGGGAGGGTATAGCTCAAGTGGTAGAGTGCATGCTTAGTATGCATGAGGTCTTGGGTTCAATCCCTAGTACCTCCTCTAAAAATAAATAAATAGACCTAATTACCTCCCTCCACAAATAATTAATTAATTAAAAACACACACACACACAATTTCTAAACTAGTAAGATAGCTTTTAAGAGCTCTCCAGAATCCAGGCAGAATACAGTATTTTCCTCAGTTTTTATCAGGGAGGGAAGGGGAGCCATAGAGAAGAACCAAGAAGTTTAAAGATTGTCCCAAAGGGATCTGTATAGACATCAAATAACTTTTACAAAACCACACATTTTGATGAGTTAAGCATAAGTTCATTAGAAATATATGGATTTACTTTTCTATAAAATTGACATGGACATTAAATATCTCCCCAACCTCCCTTTTTTTAATGACAGCAGTGGGGAGGGGGAGGGTCACTAAAAGACATGATGTTTAGTTCTTGCCCACCACTTACCAGATTTGGACAGAAACGAAAAAGTTTTCAAACATGAACTTTGAAAATTAAAACAAAAGTACCTAATTTTAATTTAAAAATAATTATATGACAATAATATAAAATAGTAATTATAAGATGAATTTATAAAATAAAAATCTATGTACTTACCAAAAATGAAGCCTCCCATTCAGGACTAGTTATGCTTATGGGAGTAAGTGAAATAGAAGCCATTAAGGCCATTTTGTAGTGACTCAATATGATATGATTTCCAGAAATTGAATATTCTCAATTGAAAATAACAGGCAGTTAACAGAATTTCCATCAAGATTTGCCACTTCTGATTACCTGTAATTCTTTCAATTAATGACAAGAGGGAAGAAAATGGAAACAAACATATATTAATAATAAAATTATAGAAAAAAAAAAACAAGCATGATGAATTTTGTGAATTAACATTTAGGGAGTTTTTAAGATGTGGCCCACAGCCCCTCAGGAGTTTATCCTGACAAGTTTAATTTGCATGTTTTTAAATGAGCATTGTCAAGGTTGGCAGAGCTAAATTACACCCAGTTTACTGCTTCCCCGTCTCCAGGCTTTTTGTTCTCCTGTACTCTAAAAATACCAAGGAAATGATTATTAAAAATCTAGGTACAGAAGATTCTTTGGGAAATTCATTAAATTCAAATTGTGGAAAGTAATGTCTTTTTAAACTGCCTACTAGACATTTCCATTTGGATGTCAAGCTCAAGATGTCTAAACTGGCCTCCAAACTGTCAATGTCTCATGCGATTTCTGGCAACTCTCTTTTCTGCTATTGAGGCTCAAAATCTTTGATGCCATTTTTTCTCTTACCACGTCTGATTAGCTCTCAGCCCTGTATGCTTTTCCTTCCACATTTTTCTCAGATCTGCCCTCTATTTCCTTTTACTTGGTGATTTTCCTAATCCAGGTCTCATTACCTCAATTTAAATTAATCAAAGAGCCTTTTATTTTTGTCTCCTAGCTGCAGGAGGCATATGACACCTCACTTCCTGATCAACAGCCAATTTAATCATTTCATACTCTTTTCTCCAATCACACTTTGGACTTGTGGATGCTTCATTATCTACAAAGCACTTTCACATTAATTAATTTGTTTGATCTTTACACCAAGCCTGTGAGGCTGGCAGAACAGGTATTGGCATTTCCATTTTGTAGATTAGGAAGCTAAAACTTGGAGAGGGAGTGACTTGCCTGAAACCATGTACAGAGCCAAGGGTCCCACTCAAGACTTTTGACTACAAGTCTGGAGCAATTTCCACTACACCATTCTGTGTAGGATGACTGCACATTGCCTGAATGTTGAAATTGCTGAAGTGTACTCAAGGCCTTTTGTAATCTAGTCCAAATTTACATTTATAATTTCATCTTTCATGGCTATCCTACAGAAACCTTCTGATCCAACCGCAATCACTTACCTACTGTCCAAGAACTTGCTGGGCACTTTTTATTCATACTGTATCCTTCTAATAAGAGTTTTCCCCTATTCAAAGTCTACCTACTTACTCTTCAAATGTAATTTAGTTTACCTTCTCAATTAATCTTTCTACAACCATTCCATTAAATGTCTGTAATTTTTCACATGTTTAAACTCAGTGATTTTTTTTGAATACTGAACTACAAATTACCTGCCCCTTCTTAAATTGTTGCCTTTTTATACTCTTATTTAAATTTCCACACATTTTTGTCTGATCTACCCATATAAATTATAATCTTCTTGACAGCAGGAGCAATGTCTATCTCTCATCTCCTTCAGAAACTAACAAATGCAACATAAATATATAAAAATATTTAGCAAATACTTGCTTAATTGAATTGAATTCATTTTGATTTGAGTTTTGTTAGCAGATGGTTTTTAAATTTGGAATTTCCATTCTGGCATTGTAATATGGTTCCATAGACAGATTTCATGACTACCCTCTCTTAGATGCTTCAATGTAATTTGATATATTTTTAAAATTTTCCGTTAAATACTATATGTTTTATTAATAATCATTAAATGAGGAGTTTAAAATAAAGTAACTTTTTTCTTGGTCTCTTTTAGAAGTCAAGTTTTCATGTGACACATTATTTTCTGATTAGGTTTACAGAGAGAGGGTGTATACTGAATGCTCTTAGAAAACCAGTTGAAACAACTTCTATAGGAGAAATGTGTCATTAATCAGTAGCAATTATTAAACACAGTATAAAGCTTTGACAACATACTAAATGAAGAGGACATAAGCCTACCATTTGTTTATTCCTTTGTATATTCTTTAATCATCGTAAGAATTTTAACGCAAGCATAAACATAATAAAGTTCAGCATTTAAATTTGCCATTTCTATTGTTTGAAAATACAAATGACAGATATTTCAGGGCTTTCTCTTCTTATTGAAATGCATCTTCTGAAAAGTCCATCTTATTTGCACTGATTCAGTCCTTAGCACACTACCAAAGTTCTAACATCAGTTGTCTACCTAGAACAACACTTATTTTCCATGGCATGCTCTCGTCTACCTTCTTGAACATAGGTTATATATTTATAATAGCTGTTGTAACAACCTTGTGTACTAATTCTTTCATCTGTGTCATTTCTGGGTCCATTTCTACTGATTGATTTCTCTTCATGTTTCTTTGCATGCCTGGTGATTTTTCTTGCATGCCAGACATTGTGAATTTTACATTATTGGGTGCTGGAGATCTTAATGTTCCTTAAATATTTTAAGGTTTTGTTCTGGGATGCAGTTTAGTTACTTGAATTATTTTAGTTCTTTTGAGGCTTGCTTTGAAGCTTTATAAGGTAGGTCCAGACAGCCTTCTGTCTTTTTAGATCTGTTTAGATGTTTTACTTAAAGGTCTAATTTGGCCTTAATCCCCTTCTGAAGCAATATCCCTCTGAGGACTCCATTTGATGTCCATGTTTACCAGGTGATCTTTCCACTCTGAAATGGTGGGAACACAAACTATTTCCAGCCCTCCATGAGCTCTAAAGATTATTCTGCTTGTTTTTTTCCAATAGTTTTTTTTTCCTGAGTCTTGGTAGTTTCTTCATATTCATGTGATGATCAACACTCAGTTAAACACTAGAAGGGGAACCCTCTACAGCTCTCTAGAATTCTTTCTCCATACAGTTAGTTCATCTCCAGTACTCTGCTTTGTGAATTCTAGACATGTTGGCCTTTGTGAACTCTGAACTCTTTTGTCTCCTCAACTCAGGGAATCTACGGAGCTCTGTTTGGATTCCTCTCTCCTTTGCTGCAGCATGGAAATGCTCTCTAGGCAGAAGCTGGGGCAATTGAAGGGCTCACTTTGTGTTTTCCTTCATGCAAGGATCACTGTCTTGAACTGATTCTTGTTTCATATCTGAAAACCCTTGTTTCATCTGTTTGGTCTGATGTCTTCAGTTGTTTAAGGCCAGAAAATAAATCAGTCCCTGTTACTTCCATTATGAATGGAAGTGGAAGCTCTTAGATGGCATTAATGAAAGGTAAAGATTGCTATAGGAGTCAAAGTGAGCTTTTCTTATTTGGAATTGTCAAAACAAAACAACTAACCAACAGAAATGAAAGTTTACCCTTTCTAAAATAAGTCCTTCAGAAATGGTATTTAGTTCAAAGTAGACAAAGTAAAATATAGTGACTCTTTAGAGTAAAATCTTTAATTTATTCACATATGAAGAGGTAATTCAATAATTAAAATGTAATTTACCTAAACTCTTTTGAACTTACTTTAATATCTTAAAGATCACAAAAAATACTGCTTCAATAGCCAGAAATACTTTCTGATGTACTATTAAAATATAAAGAATTTGTCCATTTGTGTTATTTCAAAGCAAAAAACAAACATTGGTGTGACCGGCTAAACAAGACTGTTCATAGTCAAAAAAAAAAAAAAAAGAAAGAAAAAAGAAAGAGAATGGGGAAAGAGCAAGAAAGGAAGGAAGGAAATAAACAGAAAAATTGGTCTGAGCAAGCTGGTAGGTTTTTTTTTCCCTTGCATGCTCCACTTTGTATTGGTAAGACCAGATAATGTGTAGCACTTTTCCTTTGTAACAATTCATTAATCAGAGAAATGATCCTTGCTAGTGTTTAGATGTTTTACTTAATTTGGTACCTCTGGCCTGCTGCCCCACTAGTGCCAAAATTATTATTTCTCACCCAGCAGGTGATAAATAACAACTTCAGTTGTGATTAATACCATGAATCCTTCAACCTGACTAACGCAAAAAACTTGAGACCTACAGAACAAGTGGGTGATAATTGTTGTGAGAACTGTTGAAACTCTGCTCAGCTTGTGAGGAAAGAAATCCACAGGAAATGAAGCGTCTGCTAGCAGTCCAGCTGATCCTAAGAGGCTTCATTAAGCCCATCTCAGCAACACTCACCATTTGAATACCAGTGCTAGATTTTCTCCCCCCAACACTAAATTTTAAGTATCTTCAGAGAAAAGAAACTACTAACTCATTTTGCATACATTTAAATATTTATCAAATAGATGAATGAATGGATGAATGAATAATAAATGAGAAAATGGAATTCTTGCCCAAGTACTCGACATTGTAATATGGGTCATTTGAGAGCTACATATGGTTATCTCTTGTCATTTCTCTAATAATACAGTTGTGCACAAATGTTTTGCGTTTTAAAACCCATAGCAAAATTAACATTCTCTGCTGGCAAAAAGAAAACTGTTAGTAATGGCCAGTAACTAAAGCCACATGGTGCCATCAACTTGATTATTATTATTTAGCACTGGATACCAAGGTAGTATACCAGTCATCCTCAACTAAGCAGCTGGTACAGGGAATATGTATTGTTTGAAAAGCTTCCCAAGATATTTCATGTCTCCTAATTGAGAAACTTCTTTAAATGATACTATATATTTTAAGTCACAACAATGGATTCATAATGGTGGTCAACCAGTTGAACATGGCCTAACGACATTTGTTTGGCAGGCATGTTGTTTTAATTTTATGTTATTTAAATGCCTTAGGTAGAGGATGTGTTCTCTAGTTTGGCACTGCCCCCTATTCTCTGTTATCTTAATATCCTGTCTGTCTCACTGTATTCACTACATGCCTGACTTCTGAATTGAGTTTGTAATCCCTAGCTAAATGAAGAGATATTAAATAATAATCAAGAAAAAAACTAAAGAAAATATCAAGATATGTGGCTAAATATATCCTGAGATTTTTTTTCCAGAATCACAAATTATCTAAGCATCAATTTCCTCAGTTAAGAAATATTTTACCTCTACCCTCATCTAAACAAGCAATGCCTGGCATGGTATCAAGATCTCTTGAAAATTATGCAATGTCATAAGTGATATGGAAACACAGA
Organism: Vicugna pacos; assembly: GCF_048564905.1. Classification (NCBI taxonomy): domain Eukaryota; kingdom Metazoa; phylum Chordata; class Mammalia; order Artiodactyla; family Camelidae; genus Vicugna; species Vicugna pacos. The sequence continues at coordinate 47,985,413 of NC_132991.1, read as the reverse complement.
AGAGGGGTATGTAACCCAGCCTAGATCTCAGGATAACTCTTAAGAATAGCTTTAGCCAGGATTTGAAATAAATGGAGAAAGGAACAGAATTAAACAAGAGCCCTCTTCACTCAGTAACCAAACATCTCATAATGCTTAATAAAAAGTGAAAAAAGTACCTTAAATTGAAATACTAGACTATTGATTTATCACTGATTTCACTCTTTAAGAGAAAATAGAAAACCTAAATAAATTAATGACAAAAAATTTAAATTGAATTGGAGTCAAATATCTACTCCTCCCCTAAATCCAGTAACCTTTAAGAATGACAATCCTTATCTTATATAAGTTTCAGAGACCAGAGTGTCACCTAATTCATTACTTCATATCGATTTTATTGAAGTATAATTTGCATAGAATAAAATTCAGTTTAAGTTTTGACAAGTGTATGCAACTTATAAACATCAAAATCAAAATATACAATTGTTTCATTCCCCCTTAAATTACTCTTATCCTCTTCTGTATTCAATCAAAAACAAAACCAACTTTCCACTGCCAAAACCAAAATACCTCACCCCAGGCAACCATTGATCTGTCAGTATAGATTAACTTTTCCTATTCTAGAATTTCATATATCCATACATAAAAGGCATACTTTCACTTCTGGTCTCTTACCTTCAGCATACATAATGGTTCTGAGATTCATCCACATAGTTGCAAGTAACAGTAGTTTATTCCTCTTTACTATGAGTAATATTCCATTTTTTTTTAATAAACCATATTTATTTATCTGTAGATGGTCTCTAGAATTTTTTTCAAATTGCAGGCTATTACGAATCAAAATGCTATGAACATTCAGGTACAAATCTTTATATGGATATGGTTTCATTCCTCTAGGGCAAATACTTAGAAGAGGATTTGCTCAGTCATATAGTAAATGTATGTTTACCAAAATGCTTGTATCAATTTATACTCCCACTATCAATGTATGAGAATTCCAATTGTTCCACATATTTGTTGACACTTGGTAATGTCAAACTTTCCAATATTAGCCATTTTAATAATTATGTAATGGCATTTTTTTGTGGCTTAATTGACTTTTACCTGGTGATTAATGATTAAGCTTGTTTTTGTTGGCCATTTATATATTTTCTTTCATATAATGTCTGTGTACATCTTTTGCTCACTTTTGAACTTGTGTTGTCTTTTTATTAAGTTCTAAGAGTTATTTATCTGTTCTGGATAGGAGATCTTTATCAGATATATTATTACAAAATACTTTCTCCCAGTCTGTGGCAAGCCTTTTCACTTTATAAAGTGCCTTTAGAAGAGCAGAGTTTTAAATGAAGATGAACTTTTCAATATTTTCTTTTTCTGTAAGTGCCTTCTGTGCCCAGTCTATAAAACTTCTGCCTACCCAAGAACACAAAGATTTTTTCCTTAGTGTTCTCTTCCAGAAGAGTTTTAACTTTTACATATAGATCTGTAAGAGATTGAGTTAATTTTTATGTATGACTGAAGTAAAATTTGGGGGGTTTTTTCCCATATGATATTGAGTTGTTCCAGAACCAACTGTCTAAAAGACTATCCATGCTCCTCTTTGAATTATCTAGGGTTTAATTGATTTTTCTCTATTTTGTCTGTTTTCTATGTCATTTTGGGTTTATTTTCTCTATTATTTGTCCATTTTCTATTTTACTGACTTTCATTCTGTTATCTCCTTCATAGTACTTATTTTGGTGTTAACTGCTTTTTTGAGGGGATGGATTCTAAAGGTGGAAGCTGAGATAATTAATTGCAAACTTTTTTCCTTTTTTTATATGAGCATGTAAAACTGTAATTTTCCCTCTAGGCACTCCTTAAATCAAATCTCATAAACTTGGATATATTTTCATTATTCCTAAATTCAAAATATTTTCTAATATCCTTTGAGATTACTTCTTTGACCCTGGGTTATTCTGAGGTGTTCTATTTAAGTTCCAAATATTAGGGGATTATCCATGACCCATGAACAAACGAGTTAATTTACTTAGTTACTGTTTTTTGAGCATCTGCCACATGTTCAACACGTGAGTAAGCTTCTGGAGCTAAGGGACAAAGAAACAGCAGATCTTCATACAGACTACTTAACCTTGCCTGCACAGTCCCTGGCAAACTAAAGATATTTATTGGGTGAATGAAAATAAGCACTTTGGGGGATGTAAACATGAAATCTGGCTAGAACTTAACTCTCAAGAGTATTAGTTAGTGATGAAGAATATGATTGATACCAGGGGATACAGACTACATGGGTATTCAAGACCTTGCCAAAGTAATGCTGCTTGTGCTATCTAATGAGAAATTCAACACTTATAAATTCTCCAAGGGAAGAGATAATGGATGCCTAATCTGTTACTGCTCTTAGTAGGAAAAAACTTTTAACATTACACAGTCAAATGACTGCCAAGAAATGATACAGTGGATCTACCCTATATGGATAATATGTTAAATTGTTTACATAATTGTGGCCTTATACGCAGGAATATATCATAGATTGTTAACTAATTTTCCAGTCTATTAAAAAAAATCAACTATCATGGTAAACAATTAGCTAGTTAGAGAATGATCTTTCCTATCTAAAAGCCTGGAAATTTAAAAAAATTCATTAATTGACTTACTTTCCTTATTTAGCTCTGTCTTTTCACTTTGATACTCCACTTTTGATACTCCATGTGTGGTCAGTATTGAAACTCTTGTATGTTCTTCCTCACGGCATTTTCTTCTTGTCTTTCAGTTTCCCTGTTTGTGATACAAATTCTCAATAATATCCTTAAGTATATACCTTGCTTATTCCAACAGAAAAAAAGTAAATAGGACTGGGAATTCAAACTAAATGTGTAAAGCAAAAAACTAAAAAATAGCAGTATCCTTAACGTTTTACTTTTAATTCTCTCTGGTTTTACAGGAGTGAAACATTACACTGATGAAAGTATATTTTATTAAACTCAGTAAGCCACCATTTCTGATTTAAAGAAAAAAAAACCACCAAAAAAATTACTCATTTTTCTTGTCTAGGTTATATTATAATAGCCTTTTAGACATCATTTTTAAAATAACTTTTGTTTAGTTTGCAAACCTAGGCAATGAAAAACAATAAGGAGCTAATTCCCCCAAAACAACTTTGCCTATGAATGGTATTTCTTTTGAATGTATAATTAAACCAAAGTGAAATAATTACATGCTCAACATTAACAAAATACATGTTATGTAGGGGCAGAGAGATTTAAGTATGCTCTCTCCACAGGAATACATTTCAACTCAATAATCACTGAAAGTACATATATTAAATATTTGGGTGTGAAACTCACAAACATACTGAATAATACCTAATATACCAAACTTAGGACATTGATCTAACAGTCAGTATAAATTAAATTAAACCATTTACCATTACCTAGTAATTAGGTAATATCTATAATTTAACATAACTGGTAAAGTTTTCAAAATACTTAGTAAATACAAAGGGTTTGATTGTTTTTTAATGTGTAACTTTTTACTTATTCTCTCTCACTGATGGAGGAAGTTAGGAATCAGGAGGAAGTTAGGAATCAGGAGGGAGAAACAGTTTTTCAAATTAGAATCAGTATTTTTTCCTCCAATACAATTACATCAGTAGGTAGGCAAGGATAAAATGAATACTATATACCTTTAGCATTTAAATAGAATGTGAGCAAATCAAATAAACTATGTTTTAGAACTTTACAAAGATTAATAATTGTGATATAAACAGATGTATCTAGAATTGTAGCAACAGATGTTATCAATTGGCACTAAAATTCTCCATTCTAATTATAACTGACTTTAGTAAAAATAACCATAAAGCATTACAATGTCCTAGAATACCTTCTTATTCATTCTGAAAAGTTATGCCTGATATAATTTCACTATTAATTACATTCTACTGCATTTTAATTATTTGGTAACTGAAAATCCATGTAATAAGTAATACTATAATTTATCATAATAACTAAAGTTAGTATAACATTCCTGGACAAAATATCAAATTGGAATTTAGTATGATAAATATGACACTTCGAATCAATGAATTCATAAAATGCTGTTGGAACAACTGGCTAGTCATTTGCATGAATAAGTTAATTAATTAATTAATAAACAATGAAGCCAAATCCTTAACTCTCTCATTGCTGGCCTCAAGATAATTTTTGGTTAGACCAAAGGAAGCACACAAATCAGGAAGCCATAATGAAAAAGAATGATATATCTCAATACACTTAAAAAATAATAACTTACTTCTGGAAAAAATAAAGTCAAAAGCAAATGGCAAGCTGAGGATAAAGATTCACAACACTTATGAAAACAATGGGTTAATTTATGCATGATACAAAGATCACATGTACATCAATAAGGAAAGAAACAACCCAAATGGCAATGAATAAAATCAGAGATTACAAATAACTAATAAAGGTATGAAAATATGTTTAATCTCACTTACATAGTGATACAAAATCAGAGTAAAGAAATACTATTTTTCACTTAGATTGGCAAATATTTTAAACATTTCATGGTAAAACAGTTTTATGGGATATAAACTGATAAAATTTAGCTATGTGACCTGAAACAAATTTCTTAATCTCTGAGCCTCCTTAGTTTTCTTATCTCTAAAATGGGGACATTATATCATAGGGTTATTGTAAAGAATTAATTTGTACCTGTAAAGAGCTTAGAATAATGCCTCATACCTGCAAAAACTGTAAGTCTTTATTAGATACACACACTTTTTAAAAATTAAGACTTTATTTTTCAGATCAGTTTTAGGTTCACAGCAAAATTGATAGTAAAGTACAGAGATTTCCCAGATACTCCCTGCCCCTACATAAGCATGGCTTCCCCCAATTATCAACATCCTTCACCAGAGTGGTACAATTGTTACAACTGATGAATCCACACTGACACATCATAATCACTCCAAGTCCATTGTTTACATTACTGATCATTCTTGGTATTATATATTCTATGGGTTTGGACAAATGTCAATATACTTTTTCGAAGGATAATTTGACAATGTATACTTTTAAAATTTATCAAAAGCAAGAAACATATTCTTTGACAAAAAAATTTCCACCAATAGAAATTTACCCTTCAGAAATATTTACATATAGATTTAAAGATATATGTTCAACAATGTTCATTACAATATAACTTATGTACAATGTAAACCACCTAAATCTCTTATTAATGAGGGCTGATAAACTACTTATGGTACACCCTCCTAAAATGAAACATGTAACCACTGAACGTGTGTCTACAGTATTCTACCCTACAGCCCATAAACTGTCAGAAAAGATATTTGTTTTTAAAAGAACATACCTGTAATAGTGGAAAACAACAAACAAAAAAAAGGGCTACCAGAGGGGCAGAAATTCTGAAGAACTTCTGCTTTAAAAAATAATGCAAATGGCATAAGATTGACACAAAAATAAGTTTGGAGGAAACCGAAGCTCCAAGTAGTAGCAGAAGGCTATCACAGAAAATAGCAAAATTCCCAAGAAAACTCCACTGGTAAGTGGCACCTTATACAAAGTGCAGGAAGGGATTTTGGTATTCAAGTGATTAACAAGGAAAATGAATTCAGACCAGCTGGGCTAGTGGGGCTCACCTCCCTCCATCTCCAGCTTTTGCTACAAATTAAGAAGCAAGTGCTCAACAGCAGTAGTTGCTCTCAGGATGATGTAGTGAGCATAAATCTGGGATTAGAGAGACAATGAAGTACACAAAGAGCTGATTCCAAGCATGAGGAACAACACACCCACAAACTGCCACCAAACTCTACTTAGAAGCACATCATGGAAAATGAGAAAAGCCAGATAAGGTACTATAATTGCATCCACAAACAAATGTTTGGCAATTCTCAAATACAAAAAAACATAAGCAGACAACCAAGAATTTGTAAACGTATAAAGAAAACCAATTCTATGAGAGAAAGACTCCCAAATTCAACAGAAAATTATCTACAATAAGAGTGAATTATGCAACCTAAAGATGAATTTAAAACAGTATCTTCACAGACTGAAGAGACTACTGTACCTGCGAAATCTTAGAAATTAAACATATTCTTATTTGGATATCAGCTTCAGCCAAGATAGATATAACAGGACCAGATTTACCCTCCAACTTGAAACACCCAAAACTCCAGATGAAAACATGAAATAATCACAACTGAAACATTATGCTGTACACCAGAAACTGACACATTATAACTGACTATACTTCAATTAAAAACAAAAAATACATGAAAGAATCATTTCAAGACATTGGATATCAGGCAACAAAGGACTGTGATCTCTGAGAGATGAAGAACAAAGTGCATCTATGACTGCCACCAGATTACTACGTTGAGTTTCCAGGACAGGGCAAAGGGAAGAGGAACCCAAGCAGAGCCTAGTAGACTCCCTAAAAGGAGGGGGAGGGGAGGGTCCAGGAGAACAAAGGCAGCTAGTGTTTGCAGGGCAGAGAAGTGGAGAGGGAAGAGAACCCCAGAGATATGCAGACAGTCCTCCAGCAGAACACTGATCAGTGTACATGAGTGGGAAACTATCTGAGGTTGAGGCCAGGAGAACACCAAAAAGGATTAGAGGGAGCAATACCCAGAGATCACAGAGGGTGAGAATAGTGTCTAGTCCTACCAGTGAGATTTTAAAATTTCACGAATCATACATTTGGAAGGGTCTTGTCTCAGAAAATAATTAGCCCTAGACTAAATGTTGTTCTTCCCATGTTTAATAAACCTTAAATACAAGACACCAAAAGACCAAAATGTTCCCAAGTAATTTAACTGCATCCCACACAAAGCTCAAGAATATTCACAGGCATATGAAAATATCCAGCCCCACCAAAGATAAAATTAACAATAGCTGACATCAAAAGTTATCAGGGATGCAAAGAAGCAGGGAAATACAACCTGTAGTAAGAGAAAAAAATCAGTTTACATGCAGCAAAATATAAAGTTTTCAAGAAGTTCACAAAAGAAAATCTAAATGGAGAAATTTACCATGCTTTACGAGCAGAAACTCAGTATGTTTAAACTGTCAATTCCCATCCAATGAACCTACAAGAAAAGGAACTTCCATTTTTATTTAACATTAATATACAGGTGCTAGTTACCATAATATGAGAAGAAAAAGAAACAAAAGCTTAAAAGCAACAAAACTGCCATTACCTAGGGATTATATTATTTTATCTATAGAAAACCAAAAGGGATCCTTAGAAAGATCATTAGAATAAAAACATTCAACAGGATTACTGGATAATTTCATACAAAAGTCAAGAACATTTCTTTGTATCAACAATTTAAATTTTTAATTAAATAAGTTATAATTTATAATAGCTAAAAATAGAAATTTGAAATTACCTAGTGAAGTTAAATAGACACATGCATGACAACCCAGGAATTACACTCCTAAGATATACCCTGGAGAAATTCTTGCACATTTATACCCAGTCATATGTACAGGATTATTCATAAGCATCATTTTTCATAATAGCAAAACTCCAGACACAACCAAAATGTCCACTGACAAGAGATCAGAGAAATAAAATATCATATTTGCATATAAAATACTATATAATTAACCACTGTTAGGTGCAACAAAATGGATGAAATTCTATAGTATTGTGTAAAAGATGCAAAACACAGAATAATGCATACAGTATAATTCCATTTATATAAATATCAAAAGCAAAAAAGTTAAGTCACGGGAATGATTTAACACAAAATTCAGGATAGTGGCAACCTCCAGTAGTAGAGTAAGGAGCTGGGATTAGATGGAAATAATGTTAAATAGAGGTCTTAAGATATGAGTAATGTTCTATGCTTAACCTAGAGGTGGATATGATCTACAAAACACCAAAATATTTTTTAAAAGAACATGTTTGTGTATTACATCTTAAAAAGCAGACTTACATGAACTTATGTACAACATAGATCATAAAATAAATAAAGCATAATAAAGAAGAATGGGGGTATAGTCTACCCTGATGGGAACTGCTGAAGCAAGGCAGTGGTTCATAGGCATATGGGAGTTCTTTTTATTATTTTCCCTTTTTTTGTATGTTCAAAATTTTCCATAAAACCTCTTTAAAATTCAGAACTTTTAACTCAATGACCATTTCTTATCTCAAGAATAAAAAGCAACCTATATATCCACATTTACCATTTTAGAATGTAGAAAGCTAGAAAGAGCATTTCTCCCACTCTTGTAATAATGATGAACACCATACAATCTACAAATTCACCCTGGTTCTTGAACCCAGCAGAGAGCTGAATTTGCAGGGTCAACAAACCCAAAATCTAAGGAGAGAAGGAACACAAGCACTTGTTTACCTGAAACAGACACTACTGAACAATGGTAAGAACCTACAATAATTTAAACCAATGGCTAAAGGCTGACTGTGAGCTAACAAAAGACTGTTAAAACCCTGGAGGCCACAGACCAAAGAGGAATTCACACTTACACACAAGATCCTCTAGAAGGACCTCACAGGAAGTTCACCAAAACAAACAAACAAACAAACAAAACTGGAGCCGTGGTGGGAATCTGAGAAAGTGTCCCTTGTGGTCCCCTGGAGAGGAGAACAGCAGCAGTTGCAGGAAATGCACAAAACCCTCAACTGGATCCTTCTTCCCTATTTCTCACATGGAACAAATATATCAACAAATCAATTGTACATCCACATGCAAAAAAGAGAAAAACAAAACTTAAGGTTCTTACCTCACCCCCATTAAAATCAACTCAATATAAATCACAGACTTAAATGATATAAGAGCTAAAACAACAAAACTTCGGAAAGAAAATATGGAAGAAAAACCTTAGGATTTTGGATTAGGCAAAGATTTCTTACATATAACAACAAAAGCATAATCCAGAAAGACAGACTTGATAAACTAGACTTCATCAAAATTTAAAATTTCTACTCTCCCAAAGACACCACTAAGAAAATGAAAAGACAAGCCACAGACTGAGAGTAAAGCAGTATGTATTATTTGAACACAGGCTCTGATTAAAGATATATATTGCAAATCCTGAATAACTACTACAAAGAAAAAATTTTAAGGCATAAATAATAAGCCAATAGTAGAAATAAAATGGCCTCATTAAATTAAAAAAAAAACTCAATTAATCCAGAAGAAAGAAGAAAGCATTAAAGAAACAGTACGAGAGAAAACAAAATATCTGGCATGATGATATATTTTAATACATCTATATCAATAATTACATTAAATGTAAACACCCTAAACACACCAATTAAAAGACAGAAACTGTCAGGTAATTCAAGATCCAATTCTAACCTGTTTATAAGAAAAACATTTTAAATGAAAGCAAATAAGTAGCCTAAAAAGAAAATAATAAATATATACAGAATTTGCAAACATTAAAGACACCTTGAGTAGCTTTATCAAATAACTAAATTAACTGAACTAATTAAATTAATATTAAATAACTTCAGAGAAAGAAACATTACAGGGAAGAAGAATAGTACATATCAATAAAGAGATCGGTTTTCCAAAAAGAAATAATAATCCTCAATATATATAGATATATATACCTAACAAGAGATCTTCAAAATGTATTAAGCAAATTGATAGAAATAAAAGGAGGAAAAAAGTCACAATTCAACACTCCTATCTCATCAATGTAGAACAAGTAGGCAGAAAATTAATACGGATATAAAAGACCTGAACACTACCAACCAATTAGAGCAACTTGACATTTATAGAATACTCTATCCAATAATAGCAAAATGCACACTCTTTGTCAATTGCACATGGAACATTCACCAAGATACACCATACTCTGAACCATAATGCAAACCTTAACAAATGTAAAAGAACTGAATTATAAAATATGTTCTAGAAATAGAATATAACTAGAAATCAATAATAGAATATCTGGGAAAACCTCAAGAATTTTCAAATTAAAGAATACACTTGTAAATAGCCCATGGGTCAAAGAAGACATCACAAGTGAATTAGAAAATATTTTGAACCGAATGACAGTAAAAGACATTTCAAAATTCCCTCCAAGCAGTGCTTTGAGGGAAGTTTATAGTATTAAATGCTTATATTAGAAAAGAAAGCTTTGAATCAGTCTAAGGTTCCATATTTAAAAACTACAGAATGCAGAGCAAGTTAAACCCAAAGCAGGTAAAGGAAAGAAACAATATTTAAGAGCAGAGAAGAAACTGAAACTAACAAAACTAGAGAAAAAAATCAATGAAACCAAAAACTAGATTTTAGAGTAAAAAAATCAATAAACTTGATAAACCTAGTGCACTCATTATCTATTCATCAAAAAAGTATGAAAACATATTAATTAGTCAATCTCTCAGACTGACATGTAATTTCTACTTTTCCTGGATTTAGGGTACCAAATGAATTAATATAATATCTACTCATCCAATATTCAAATCAATTAACAAGTAACAAGTTGGACATCTAGAGTTTCATAGAAGATACAAGTTGGCCCTTCATATCCGCAGTTTCCACATCCAGAGTCAACCAACTGCGGATCAAAAATATTCAGGAAAAAAATCCAGAAAGTTCCAAAAAGCAAAACTTTAATTTGCTTCATACCAACAACTTATTTACACAGTATTTACATTGTATTTATAAATATTTACATATCATTTACATTGTATTAGGTATTATAAGTAATCTAGAAATGATTGAAGTATACGGGAGAATGTGTATGGGTTATCGCAAATACTATGCATTTTATACGAGGGATTTAAGCATCCAAAGATTTTGGTATCTGTGGGAGGTCCTGGATGACTGTAGTTACATTAAACCCAATAATGCACATCATTCAGAAGTCATCAAATGACAGGATAGACTGTATCTATCTTGATTTAAAGTTTCTTACTACTTAATGACTTTAAATCACAGATCATGCTACTTACTTTAAAAATCAGTACACACCTAACTATTTTGGCAGCAAAGCCTTTAACTCTTTGGTCTGCAAACTAGCTTTCAGTGATAATTTTTAGCTTCTGTTACTTGGCTTGATGGACCCAAATTTAAAAGACAAAAGCAGGTAATTAAATCACCATAATTGAATGTCAAGTTTTTTATTTCTAATGCATTCTATTTTGATGGTGATTCACTCAACACCAGAAAGAAACAAGACCTCTCTCAGAGGGATCCAAAGTAAGTCTTAAGAGTAAATATCTCAACTTGGAATAAACAACAATTGTCTATCAATGTTCCTCATATTAAAATAACACAGCCAGTTGTGATGACTAAAATATCATAGACCATGCTGTAATATCTTTATTACAAAAAACTCAACGAAAAAAGTCTAGATTTTATATACTGAGTACAAAAGGTATTTGTTCAATGAAATTAATATTATGGGATTATTAAAAGAAAAAATTATCATTCAGAATAAAACAAATATACAAAAATATATACAAAAAAACTGTCATAAAAATTGTGCAAAAACACAAGTAACTTGGGATTTTTTATTTTAATAATAATACACATTACAAAATTAGTTCAGGAAAGCTGTAATAAATAGCAGTACAGTCAAAAGAGACCCAAAGTTTATGTGGAATTTAGGCTAAGGAGAACCTAATACATCCCTTATGAGGTATAAATCTATAATCTTAAAAAAACTTGTAGACCTCTTTAAAAGCCAAACAGATGCCAGACCGCCTGGATTTGAATTTCCACTCAGCCACTTACTAACTCTATGACCTTGGGCAACATATTACCCTTCTTTTTGTCTCCATTTCCTCTCCTGTGAACTGGGAATAGTAACCTTCATAGTTTTTGTAAGGATTAAATGAGTTAAAATATCTGGGGCATAAAGAGAAAACATAAAATACGACTACTCTAGACATTTTCAAGAAATGATTTTTACATCTAATTGTTTCATAGCATCCCTGGCTTTATGTAAAATATTAGATAAATTGGCAAAATATAGCATATAACCCTTAGTGCTTATATATAAATTTTTGTTGATACTTCTGTGAAAACTATCCTCACTTCCCCACAAAAGCAATAAAACAGTATTATTAAAATATTCTGTCTCAAAAAGAAGTTTCAGAAAAAAAGTTCCTTGAAACTATCCCTTCATCAAATTATAGCTGTTCTGTTAAAATGTTTTTAAGTTCAATAAAGTTTAGATATAAAAAATGCTCTTAAATGGTAACCTGTTCCAGAAGTTACTCACTTTATAATCATTTGCATTTTCTAAGCACATATTGTTAAGAACATTTTTCCCATGACTGGGCTCACCGTGTATCTAGCAAAGTAATCTTGGGAGTATGGAACACAAAGTATAGCCTTAGAAAAGACACTGTTTATTCCATATATAAAGCTCAGAGAGTGGCTTTCAGAAAGATGGGAAGAAAGTAAAAACACCAGCCATACAGTGGTTTGAGCTTTATTTTTATAAGCATATATGTGTCAAGAAAACAAAAATTTCAAAATATAGAATGCTACATTTCAAATGCCATTTCAAATGAAGTCATTCAAAATTATTTCAATGTGTACACAAATAACAGTATAAAGCACATGTATATGATACATTATATAATTTGTTTTGGTTTTAAGGTTTTGAAAAGCAGTGTTTTTGGTTTTAAAATTTTGATACCACTATCTATTATATCATTCAAGTAACATATATTTATATATTTCGAAAGTTAAACTTTTTAAAAATAATAACTAAATTAACACATAACACTAAGGCAATCTGATAGATGAGCTGCCTTTACCACGATCTTCAAAATAGTGTTGTTCAATTCTTCTACAGAAAGCAAGGAGGTTGCTATAGTTTTTCACCTTCTCAGAAAGTTCATCATTGGTCAGCTGCGTGGTAAGAATGGTGTACAGATGGCCAAATACCAGCGCATCTAGTTCAGTTGGCCTAAAACAAAAGCAGAAATGAGAGTAACATGAACAGTGTTCAACTTGTATGGTAGAATATATACTATTTTGTAAACATTTTATTCATCTATTTAAATGGAAAAAGTCACATAAGAAATAAATCCTACCCCAACTTGACCGAATTTATTCTATTTTATTGGAGTTTCTCTTGTAAGATATGAAAAAAATCTTTTAAACTAAGATTTGTTACTCGTGAGACTTGCTTTTTTAAATAGTAGTATCATTTAAATGTGTTAAAGTAATATTAGTGTAAATGATCATATTCATTTTATTAATTTATTCACTAAATATATACAGTAGGTCTCCATTGTGTCCAGAACAGTGCCAATTGCTAATGATATATAAATAAGAAAGATACTCTAAAACACAGACACAAAACATAAACTACCACAACACACTAAGTGCTTTAATAGATGCATAAGCAAAATGCTGTCAAAGCAGAGAATTTCACTGTGGCACTAGGATAACAAAATGGTATCTGACTACCCAATCATATTAACAACATGATTTAACTTTAATTTTACCACTTTTAAAGTAAACTTAATTTTCTAAAGAAGATATAATCATAAAGATGGCTTCAACAAAAACTTTTCTAGGGTTTTTTCCCTTTAATTATGTATCACTAACAAAAAAAAATGAAATTTATCTACTTTACTACTAACTGGTCTATAAATGGGACATCACCAATCTACACTGTATTAAAATAATTACAGTTGACCCTTGAACAATACTGGGTTTGAACTGCGAAGGCCCACTTACAAGTGGATTTTTTTCAATAAATATGTACTACAACACTACGCAATCTGTGGTTAATTGACTCTGCAGATGCAGAACCACAGATGCGGAGGTCGGAGTGTAAAGTTATACATGGATTTTTCAGCTGCAGCAGAGTGCTTCCAACCCCATGTTGTATTGTACTAACACAATATTATTGAAAGGAGAAAAGAACACCATTATTATGAACTAATTATTGCTGTCAGACAAAATTATTATTGAGAAAACACGTCAGTCCACTTGAAATGTGAAAATGCGTTACAGTAATCTGGTTTGGTAGAATAGATTTTGGGGTCCTTCAAATCCTAATTCTGCCACTTACTAGCTATGTGGCCTTGGCCACTCTTGAAGAATGACCTTTTGTAGCTGCATGGCTTTCTATCTGATCTTCATGCCATTAATTCCTAAATACTTATCTCCAGTCCGAGTCTCTCCCCTAAACTACAGAATCATATATTCAAAGGCCTACGTAACATCTCCACTTGAATGTTGAATAAGCATCTCAAACTTGCTTGTCCCCTCATCTTCCCAAAATAAAAGTCACCACTATACACCAGCTGTTCAAGGCAAAAATTTCTGAGTTACTGAGTCCTCTTTCTCTCACCTTCCCATATCCATTAGCAAGCTTGCAGAGACACAATCACCAGAATATATCTTAAATACCACCACTTATCTATTATTATCTCATCTAAGCTACCATCATCTCTCACCTAGACCACTCTGCACTAGCCTCCTTCTGAGACTTCCTGCTTCTACTTACTGCTTCTATTTTTTTTAAGTCACCAGATCATACCACTTCAAGCATAAAATATTCCAATGAATTTCTATTCCACTTACACTAGCATACCAAACTGCTTACCCAAAGCATACAAATCCTAGATGATCTTGCCCTGGTTTACCTCCTCCTTAGCGTCATCTCCTACCATTTTCAATACACAACCATACCTGGCTTTGCTTCTTCCATTTCAACTAACAAACTCTAGACAATCTTAGAGCCTTAACGCAACTATTCCTGCTGCCTGGAATGGAACACTCCTTCTTGACCCTTACTTCATACCACTGGCTCCTCCTTGTTTTTAAGAATATAGCTTAAATGTCACATTTTAAAGCCTCCCTTGACCACTTAAACTAAAGTGGCCATAGAGTCACTTATTGTGATATGATCCTATTTTAATTCTCCATGTGGCACTTAAAACTATCTAAAATTTGTTTTGTCTGTCTCCCTCTACCAGGATACTGTCTACTTGTTTCCTGCTGTGTTTCTAATACCCAGAACCATGCCTGGCCCAAAGTAGGTTCTCAATAAATATGTGTTTAATGAATCAATAAAAAGATGATGTATTTCTCATACCACACTATAACTGTTTACTTAATGTTTTCCCCATTATACTCTAAGCTCTTTAAGGTAACACTGCATGTATCTTTATACCCCCAATTCTTAGCAAAGTATCTAAGAAAATGAATAGTTATTTTCTGAATGAATAAATGAAATAGAAAAGAAAGTATCCTGCCTAAGTTGTGTAGGATATTTAATTTTTCAACAGTAGTTATTCACATTCTCCCAAAGCCTTCCTTATTTTGACACTTTCATGAAGTATTAATCAAAGTTAGATGTGCAATTTATGGCCGTGTTTCAGGGTAGTCAACAGGATAGCTTAAAAAAATAACAAGTGTCCTGCTGACACAACAGCATCGTGATCCTATCATTATAGATGAAGAATCAATAACAAATGGAAACCTAAAAAAAAAAAAAGGATGTAAAGATGGATAAATGTAGAGTTGAGGCACTTTGTGAGAAGTAATACAAACACCAACTTTTCCAGATCCCTAAACATATTTCTTAAAAGGTGTATCTTATCTTACCAATTTAGGATTTATTTACCTAATCCTTATTTAGGATCAACTACCCTTCTTGTACTAGAGCCTAAAAAGAATATATTCTCTGATTTAACTTTCAATAGTATAGATGGGCGTCTTTTATCAATAAATGAAGGCTCTGAATGAGGTCAGGTATGAATGTATGTTCAAACCAGAGTGGTCTAGTACTATCCCTGCAGTGGTCAAAATGTTATTTGCTGCAAATATATATCCACATAATTCAAAAGGTGCTGAATTATAATATGAGTAACGAGTATACAAAAACTGATCTGAAGTTACCTAAAGACAGCAACTTCGTGACAAATTATTTTTAGCACATCTAATAGGAAGCAGAATACAATATACTAAATCAAATAAAACACACACATAACTTTTAGTGCATATTTTTTGTAATCCTTACAAATTTCAGCAACTACTTATATTAACTGACTGATATAAATAAATGATGGATTCCCGTAATTCCTTTTTTTTAAAAAGTACACTTAGCAGTGGGGACACAACTATGTATTGCTGATACTCACAGAATTATACACATTTAAGTGTCAGTTTTACTACATGTAAATTACATCACAATAAACTTGACGTGAAAAAAAAAAAAGACAATAAATCCAGAAAAATACTTGCAACTCCTATGAGAGACAAGGACAAAACATTACACTTTACCCAATATTTCCACTGAATTGTTTAATCAAGCCAAGATCTTCATGTACCTCCAGTTTTAATTACCTTTCCTATATGATATGAAGAGAAAACATAACATTTCCACCCTTCTGTGAATTGTAATTTGGATATAGAGAGCAACTCTCTTCCTAGGATTTTTAACACCTTTCATACATATTATTGCATTTATCTTTATAGACTTTTTATTAGGTAAACATTCCAGGGTGACAAATATAATTTTAAAATCCTTACAATTTGTTGCCTCTTCATCTTGCATTATCATTCTTTCCACATTCCAGTTGGTTATCTACTATTATTTTTTTCCAGTTTTATTTAGAAATAATTGACATACATCCTTATATAAGTTTAAGGTGCACAGCATGATGGTCCAATTTACATATACTGTAAAATGGTTATCACAGTAGGTCCAGCTAACATCCATCAGTCATCTACTATTTGAATATCATGAATATTCTCACTTGAATATCAAAATAAAAGCAATACCGTAAAATGTGAAAGTTTTCCTAACCTCTCCCATTAAAAAATGTTTTGTATTCATCTTTTTTGTGTTCTTCACTTATTATGGTTCCATGTTTCTTTCTCTCTGATACCTTTTACAGTCTAGTTTCAAAAACATTAATTTTGTCTGAGTGTTCCCTAATTTTTCCTTCCCATTACACCATTAACTGATCATGCCTTCATACTAACAAAAATAATCCTTATTTTATTTTATATTTTTGGGGGGGTGGTAATTAGGTTTATTTATTTATTCATTTTTTTAATGGTAGTACTGGGGATTGAACCCATGACCTCGTGCATGCTAAGCATGCACTCTATCACTGAGCTATACCCTTTCCCACCTACATATCTTTTCTTTATATCAATCACTGATCTTTAGGACCATCACTCAAGTTTATAAATCAAGCCCCTTGCCATCAACTTTGCTATATTTTGCCTTTGGATATTTTTGAGAGATTTCTCCCTAATTTTCTCAACTAGTGATTTCTTAATTGAATAAACCTCAATGGAAATCCTATTTCTCCCTGAAATTTTCCTTCTTCAGATTCTCAAAACTGCAATTTTTGCATCATTTCTTCAAAATACTTTCCTATCAGTATATGAAGGCATATTTTCAAATTTTACCATTTACTTAATAGTTAATAGCATTTTTTCTTTTTCAACTCTAACTCCTTTTCCAATTTCTCATTCATTTTAATCGAGTTTTAACCAATATTTATTCCTTTAACTAACAGGATTTATTTGGAAAACACATAGACCTGCAAGGAGCTCATAAATGTTTTAGAGCAATATAGCTCTATCTTAATTACATTTAGAAAAATATATATATATATAAATTTTCTATTTCTTCTTCCCCTTTATTAAAAAGGTAACATAAAAACACCACTTTAAGTTTTAGTTTTTTATTCCAAATCCACACTCACCAGGTGAAAGGGAACAAATGACCAGCTCTTTGTGTAGGTGTCAAGAGATATCACATCAGCAAGGTCACAAGTATACAACAGATAGCACAGACTTTGTTTCAGTTGCATTTTAGAAATAGGATTTAAATATTTAAAAGCTTTAACATCATATATTATGAAGGATAAAAACCCAACAATTGTTAGTATCTACCCTGTATTTTTCCTCTTTTTTCAGATTCACTTTCCTTTTTCCTTTCTACCATTTAGCATCTTTGTCCTCTTTTCCCAATTACCTTGTGTTGCAAGATCTCCCTCAACTACCTCTCCCGTTCTCTCATCAAGTAAAGCCACTGAGTTTCTTTTGTGAGGCCTCTCAACATGACCAATATGTAAGCTAGGAGAAAAGCTAATTCTAATTTTAGAGGGTAAGAGGAGGATACATAGGGAAATAAATTTTAATATTAGTTAAACAATTGGATAAAATTAAAATTAAAAATTAAATCTATTGTATTCTTCAATCATAACTGTTAGTAAAAATGTTCATCTAAGTCTCATACAAGGTAAAATTATTTTAAAAACCTACATCTTAATATCATTTAAACAGTTTCTCAATAGCAAACCTTGGTTTTTTTTTTTTAAACCTTGGTTTTTATACCTACTTTAAATTTTGAATTTCTCATTACAAGTTTAAACATAATTGTACTCTTATGAAGAAAAAAAATCTTGATATTTCTACTGAATCACATGCCAAATGATACCTGGTTACTAACTCTTTGACATGGAGCTTACTTAAATGAGGAGAAAAATAAATTAGAGCTTTATCCTGGCCTCCCATGGATACAGCATGCATAACAAAACTAACTCCTAACACAGCATAATATACTTCAAACAATAAAATACACCCCTTCTGAGCTTTTCAGCTCCTAAGAATTCCTATAGCAGAAAGAAAAGGAACTACAAAATACTAACATTTGAATACATTTCTTTTGTATTAGGGACTAAACAACTAGAATCAGCATAGCAAACATCACTAGAACTAAGAACATAGATGTAGAAGTTTTATCTACCAGGATTTCATGGTTTAAACTCTATGACCATTCTGCTTCAGAGAGCAACAGACCCCAATTCTATTTGAATATCAGTTATATAGCATATACATTAGTATCACTTCAATATTTCCAAGTTATCATCACATTTTTGCTACAAATATTAATATCTCTACCAAAATATGTCTGATATAGCTATATAGATAAATGCCTATGAAGATATAATGAATAATACCAAATAAAACTTTTTAAAAATTACCAATCTAAAAGTCAGGAGATTTTTATTAAAAAGCCAAGAAAATAGAATTCTAAGCAAACTATTGAGTTAAAATGCTAATAATTTAAACTCATCTTAAACATGATCACAGGATAGCTGATTCTGATATATTAAAACTGTAACTTAAAAAAAAGAAAAATTCATTCTTTGCCTACATTAGATATTATTTTCCAAATTACAAAAAATTCTGTCTTAACAAAACATGAATTACTCAATTTACATTTATATACATATTTAATCTATATCCTTCACAGTCACCTCTATGCTTTATAAATATTTTTATTAAAATTTAAAAGAAAAGTTCATAATAGTGCTCATCCATCCTACAGTATGTTTTATTGTTTTTTATTCACTTTTCTAGTCCCCAGAGTATCATTCTATACAAACAGATATGGCTACACTTCATGTTTTAATAGTACTTTGCAAGTTCAGAATTTTGTTAGGATGTCATAGCTCCACACACAGCACTTTGAACTACCTCTGGTAGAACCTCTATCACATCATACAATAATGACTTGTTTACATGTCTGCCCTCAGGAGAAAATTCGTGAAGGCTAGGATGGCATTTTAGAAATCTTAGGCTGCCAGAAGCTAGTGCTGTGCCTGACAGCCAAGAAATTAATTGGTTAATGAGTGCAAAAATGAACTTCAATATAACTCTTTTCGTAAATAATTCTTGATAAAACAATTTCTCTATGATATGATATGTATGGCAAAATAATATAGGAAAAAAACTAACTAAAAAGAATAAAATTCTTACTGCTTATTGAAGAAATATGGCTGTGTCCCCAGTCTCTGAGAAAGAGCTTGACAGCACTGGTCTACATCTTCTAAGACCTAACACAAACAACAGACCCCAAAGAAAAATATTTAAATTAGCAAAACAATAAAATGTGTCTAAAACTTGATTTGTATCATAGTTTATAATAAAAATATAAATTTAGGTAACTTTTTATAGTACATTTAAATCAGACTGTACACCACATATAAAATAATACCTTCTACATAAGAAATAGGAAGAAAAAATTTGAGAGCATATTTCCTTTAAGTGCAAGTACATTTAAGTTACTTATAAGAATTACTATCAAGAGTTTTTATCTCAAAACTCTACTCCCTACAAAAATGTCTTCCTGAATTCATATAATCAAATGACTTCACATATATTAAAAAATCTGCTTCATAAAGCTGGCACTGCTGACCCATCATGAGTTAAAGCATTTGAATTGTTTTCTCAATAGTGGAAATAGATTTTATTTACTCCATCCCTATTCATTTATCCAATCCCCCTTGTGGCCAAAGGCACAACATCAGTGAGCTGGCTGGCTAGAACTAGGGGTATCCTTGAAAGAGATGCTGATTAGCTTAATGATGCTCAAACTCATGAACCTGGTAAGATATATATTTTTTAAATTTTGCTATTTCAGTAAATTTAAGACCAAAGAAAAGCAGGTATATTAAGCACTGCATTTAACAGAGGTTTTTTTTTTTTAAAGCCCTGATGCTGCAGATCTATATTTATTGGCATAAAAAACAAATGCCTACAATGTACTGTTAAATAGAAAAAAAAATCAGGTTATAGAGCAGAAGGTATAATATGATCCCATTTAAGGAAAATAGTATTAGAGACACCTAGGAGAATGTTCTCTGCATAGTTAACACTGGCAATTTCCATGTGGTAGGCTTTCAGATAATTTTTATTTCCTTTTGAAGTTTTCTATATTACATAATTTGTTTTACAAAAAGCATGAGTGATTTTTATAAAACAAAACACTACTTCACATCAGAGAAAATAAGAGCAAATGTCTTGTTAATTTTTTATTATGCTGGGATTTTTTATAGGACTAACAATTAAAAAAATAAATTCCTTAATGCATTAAAATTGAGGCTTTTATCAACTTCAATCTGAACTGACCTGGTCCAGAGTCTTGTTACCCCATCCAATAGCTTTCATCTTACGTTTGACTTCCCACTGTTTCTGATAGGCCAAAATATGATTCAGAGGCCAAGGGTAAGGAGATCCATACCTAGCATGAGTGATCTAAAGCAAAAAGATTATGTTAAAAACATAATTTTTTCTAAATACAAAGCCTGTTTTCACAAACAGAATTCTAAGGGAAATATATTTTCAGAACACAAATAGAGCAATCTGAGATTTAAAAAAAACATAGTTTGCAATCTAAAAAATTAAAATTTTAAACCATTCCCTTTAAAAATACATAAACTTTTATGTACTTTGCAACCAACCAGTTATATCAAACAATGACACATAGCTTCCCTAAAATGTATGTGCAAGCAAAATTAAAGTAAGTGAAAAACTATATCACTAATGGTATAAACCACAATGTTTCATTTATGAGCAGGGACTTAGGATTCTGAGCAAAAGTGTTTTCTCATTAAATTTTAATTAAGATAAATGCTGTAGAACCACTCACCTCCCCTACTGTAGCTTCATCACACCACTGAAGATACAACTAGGAAAAAAAAACAGTCACCAGAACTTTACTATATCAAAGAGAAACTGGATAGAGAAAGTTATTTCTTGCCGTGGTAATTTTTTATAAGCCAACTTTATAAAAGTCATATATGTGAGGGTTTTTTTTTTTTTTGGCTAATGTTGCTATTTAGAATTATTAAACTTAGTGGTGGTACCTCTAAAAATATTTCTTATTCATAAAATATATCGCTAAATACCATTAAAGTATTTTATATATATTATTTAGGTAAACTTCATAAAGCCAAAATAAAATAATAAGTGGGCAGAAATCACTCCTGTTTACAAACAGAAAAACTAGAACTGAAAATGTCAGACAACTTGTTCATAGATAATGATCAAATAATTTGAGTAACCACATTAGCCCTAAAATTGCTTGACTATTTTCCTGTTTTCTCAGTAACTTTAAAATAACCCATAAGAAAGATTATTTTTCATGAGAGAAAAAGCTTATTTTCAAGACCTATTATCTTCTATTATACCTCTGCAGTCAACAGCATATTGTTGACTAATTCCATGTAGGCTTTCATTTCTGCCTTTTGGACTTCATCCAGCCCATCACTAAGAGAATGGCCCTAAAAGGAATTTAGAAAAATTTTAAAAAGCATCACACTAAAATATACAAAAACTTTCAATTATCTTACCACCAAGTAATATAGCATCAATGTTATACTGCAAATGTCCAATGGATTAATTTCCAAAAAGCCTCCTAAAAAAATCACTCTTTTATGTGAAAAAAGTTAATACTCTACTACCACTATAAAATATTAATAAGTCATACTTATTTATCATTATAAAAATGTATCTTTCAATGAACAAAATTACATTATCAATTATTTCACAAAAGAAGAAAACAAGGATGGTCAACAAACCTTGTTTTTTAAGAGACTAACCTTCTTAGTAATAAAATAAATTCCAAAAAACTGACATGTGTTACAAATTGGTCAAAGATTTTTAAAAATAATTATCAGTAAAGGTATAGGGAAACAGACATTAATTTTTAAATTCTAATACAGCACAGTAATGAGTGGATACATAAAATGGTATAACCTTTAGTTCAATCTGACAATCTGTTGTAAGATTTTAAAAATGAATACCCTATAACATAATATCACTCTTAGGAATTCATCTTAAGGAGATAATCTGACAAGCATACAAAGTGTAGGTACAAGAATATTTATCTTAGCACTCAATAACTGCAAAATTTGGCAACTTAAATGTCCATCAATAAAGACAAGAAAATAAAACATAATACATCCATATAACAGGATATTATACAACAATTTAAAAAGATGATATATCTTTATTTCCAAACATACTGATGATTTTAAAAGGCTGGTTGCAAAATAACACATAATAGTATTGACTATTTTTCTACATATGTAAAAGTATGGAAGAATTTTCTCCAAAATGTTAATGCGGATTGTTCTTTGATAACTATTAAAATCTAAACTGAATCATTCAAATGGATAAATTAGTACATTCAACTTCTAAGCAAACTTTATAATTCCCTTCTCAAAGGTTAATCTGGTATTTTACAACAACCTAATAGTTTTCATTTCTGATCAAAATTCTCATAAGCATGAGTTAGAAGGTTATCTTATCATTTTGTAAAGGTCAAATGGCATCTTTTGCCATTGATTTACATTAATAAAAAAACTCACACTTTAGAACTATTTCTCTAGTAGTTTATGTCTGCATTTTATAAAACTAGGTTAAAAATCAGTGTAAATGTTAAGACACGCTAAAGAATGATGTATGACTTGTTTAAGAGAAACTGTGATCAAATGCATTTGATATCTTTTTTTCATTACCTTGGCTTTAACGAATTGGACTATTGGACCAAGTTCTGATACTACTTGATTTCCTACATGAATAAAAGGTACTTTACCTGTTGAGAAAAAAAAAAAAGGTGAAAACACTCTCAGTAAATTAAAGTTTGTGCTAAAAAAGAAATCAACACAAAACTGGGATATATATTTTATAATAAAGAGTTTCATAACACTATGACGTTTGAAAATTACAGTTAAATGTGTGCATTAAATTCTATAAATTTTAAAACACTAATTACTAATTTTAAAACAGAAGAAAAAAGAACAAGGAGATTCATTTCTAGAGTTCTCACTTGTATATAACAGATCACAATATTCCCTTTTTAAAGCTAACGCTAACAAATCACTATACAGCAGTAAATACTAATTATTCAAATTATATGAACCGAACCTGGATGTTGGGTCATGATCACTAAAAGATCTGAAAAAATTTAACTGGGCTTTCTCTTCAGAGTACAATGAATCAACCCATATTTAAGTTATCTTTATGAAGATCTTTTTTTACATCTTCTACTTTCAAATCTCAGATATTCATTGATATTCATCTCATTCATTCATATTCATCTCATTCAGGTCAATTGTTTAACCACATAATGGTGCATTAATAAATGTCTCTAACTAAAAAATATCAGGAATTAAGAGAATTAACAATCTTTGAAGGTATGCTAGCTTATGAATTATAATATGCAGTATGCTCCCAATATACATGTAGGGGAAAAAAGAACAAGTAGTATGCTTATAAAAATTGGTTTCTCTAAAAAAATGTTATATTAAAAAAGTAGTATTCATTTTTATAAATACTAATAATTTATGAAATTATTAGAGATGATGAGAACAAAATAGTCTCCAAAGAGCAATAAAGTCCACCTCAAATGGTAGAGGATGAAACTTTGTTAGACCTAGTTCAAATAGAGTTCACACTAACAGCAGGCTTCTTCATGGTGCTTTTAAATAGACTGACTCCTCTGGCTCAGACAGCCTGAGGGTAATGGATGAGGAGCCCAGCACCAACAAAAGCTTCCTCTGCATCCAGAGGATAACATTACAAAGGAAAGGGAGGCCTTTTGGAATACAACTTAACAGACGTATTTAGAAGACATTTCCATTTACCAATATAAAAACACTGAATTCCTCATTTCCTTTCTTCTACTGCTTTATCAATCTTGCCAAAGAGAAAAAAAACTTCCTATCTACTACGTAAGCATTAGGTCATACTGTTTGTTAGCTTGGGATAAAATCTTTGTAACTACTATACTGCTAGAAATACTGCAGGTCTTCTGAGACAATCTGATCTGAGAATGAAAACTGTTTGTAAGTGAAATGCCTGGACTGAAGAGTATTTTGGGGTGGAACATTTTGAGAGCAAAGTGTCTTTCTCACTTTCAATAACCAGTCTGGAGTTCTTGGTAGAAAGAGTTCTTATGGGTGTACCTCGTTTTATTGCACTTTGCATTATTGTGCTTCACAGATACTGTGGGGGGGGGGGTTGTTTTTGTTTTACAAACAAGGTTTGTGGCAACCCTGCATTGAGTAAGCATATTGCATTGAGTAAGCACGCTGGCGCCATTTTTCTAACAGCATTTGCTCACATTATGTCTCTGTATCACACTTTGATAATTTTCACAATATTTCAAACATTTCCATCATTATTATATTTGTTATAAATATAAACCATTAAAACATGAGGAGTTTTTCTAATGGATGAGTAAAATAAGAGGTTTCTTAAAATGGAATCCACTCCCAATGAAGATGCTGTGAAGACTGTTAAAATAACCACAAAGGATTTAGAGTATTACATAAACTTAGTTGATAAAACAGCAGTAGTCTGAGAGGATTGACTCCAATTCCGAAAGAAGTTCTACTATACGTAAAATGCTATCAAGCAACATTGCACACTATAGAGAAATCGTTTGTGAAAGGAAGAGTCAATAAATGAGGCAAACTTCAATGTCTCAGTTTAAGAAATTGCCAAAGCCACCCCAGACTTCAGCAAGTACCACCATCAGTCAGCAGCAATCACGACCCTCTACCAGCAAAAAGGTTTTGACTCACAAGATGATTAGCATTTCTAATCATTTCTAATTGAGATATGTATTATGGTTTTTTAGCCACAATGTTATTGCACATTTAATAGATTACAGAATAGCATAAACATAACTTTTATATGCATTGAAAAGCCAAAAAAATCCATGTGACTCACTTTATTGTGATATTCACTTTGTTGTGGTGGTCTGGAACCGAACCCTGCAATATGTCCAAGGTATGCCTGTATTTTATACCTTTTCTTAAAAATACTTTGAGCATTATATAGATTGTGAAGCAGATAAGCAGTTCGGGTAGTCAACTAACTACTCATATATCTCTAAATATAAAGAAATATGTAAAAATCAAGGCAACAAATTAGAAGTGAGTAATGTTTTCTGCCTGACAAAGTGGAACCAATGTTATACCCTTATTATTGCAGGTGATCAGGCAAAAGCTCAGTGAGACAGCTATTCTCTGGTACCAATCAGATAGAGATCTTAAGAGAAAACTGAGGGCCCTGCTTCTCATTTAGGCAGAATAATCATGCTTAGAACTTTTACTTTTAAAGAAAGCAAGAAGATGTTGCCAAGCAAGTTTATAGATTCAGAGGATACTAGAAGTAGAAAGGACTTTCGATATGATCTACACACTTGACCACATCTGACCAGAGTTGAAATGAGTAGACATGTCACCCCAAGACTGTCAAGTTTCCGATTGTTACTTTATAAAACTATGGGGAAAATTCTTTAAAGGGTAAACAAAAAAAACAGGCATTCAAAAAATCTAGGTACAAACTGGACTACCACTACAATTTTATTAATGCAGAATATTAACAGAGAAATTAAAAACCAAAAAACACTTACCAGATGGAGACATATATTCTGCATTTGCCCTGCAAACCACTTTGACAGGCAGATTACACATCTGCAAAAAGGCCTGTAAATCAAGAGAAGTACATAGTAAGTCTAGTGAAAGTATATGCATATTCAAACACAACTTTTATTTATTTATTTTCTAAATTTAAGTAATAGCTCAGGAAAAGGAAAAGAATGAATCAATTTAAAGTGAAAGATTTGTATTCCAAAACAAAAATAAAATGTCACTGCAATACTAGAAAATCAATGACTTAGATACCAGTAAATATATTAAACTTAAAGCATTTATACATACAAATGTAAATTACTTACACTTATTTTACTGCATTAGTTTATGAAGTCAGCAATACTGTATATTTCTTTATTTTTTTTTAACAGATAAAGTCCATACTTGATAAGCTATTGCTTAATTCCATTACCCTTTACAGGAACCATATTTTTCTTATTTTTGGAGAAAATTCTAAAAATGTTATTTTTACTATTTCAAAGTTCTCTCCAAAAATACTCAGTATCCTAATATGTAAACTTTTATGCTGACTAATTCAATTTTGAAAGACAAATTATTTATTTTCACTTTGTTTATAGCAACAAATATTTTATATGCAACTAAACTGTGTAACAGGGAACCACTAAATCATTTATGGTAAATCCAAACCATGTAATGTTATAAAACAATTTTAAAATCATTAATTACAGCTTCACACATGGCTGCCTAAAGAACTTTATTTCCCTCATTTCCTTACAACTGAGTGTGACCAATGTCTAAATTTTGGCCAATGGGACTTAAAAGTTCTGGGCATCTACATGGGAAGTTTCTCTAAATGGAAAGGATATGACCTCTCCTCTTTCTTTCTTTCCTGCTGATTAGCATGTGAAAAGGATGACTATAGCCACAGTAGCTAAACTGAACCAGAGCAGAAGTTGAGTGTTGAAGATGGTAGAACAAGAAGAGTAAAGAAATCTAAGGTCTTTGATAATCATGCAGTCACCAAACCTGAATTACCTGTAATTATAAAAGAAGGAAGGAAGGAAGGAAGGGAGGGAGGGAGGCAGGAAGGGAGGAAGGGAGGAAAGAAAGAAACTTCTGTCTTTTTAAGCCACTGCTATTTTCAGTTTTCCATAACTAACAGCCAAAACTAATCCTAATTCACCAACAATGACTGTTTCTAGGTTTAAACAGCACCTTATCCAACCAAAAGTTGATTTCTCTATGTCTATGTAAGTATACACTAACAGTCCTCTAAATACTATAACCTGTGCTCCCGATTTATAACAATAAGTGAGCTTCTTGATTGACCCACAAGTAGGGACTCCGGGTAGCAGTTCTCAAACTTCAGCATGCATAAAAGTCATGTAGAAGGCTTGTTAAAACACAGATTGCTAGGAAGGGAGGAATTAGAAAAAGTATAATGAGACCGTTTGAGAAGACTGGATAAAGAAGAAAAGGAAAAAGGGTCAACTCCCTTCTGTTACATATGTATCTGTTCCCAATGGTAGAAAAAGGTTGAGCTCATAAAAACATAAACAGGAAAAAAAAAAAAAAAAACAGTGGAAACAGGCTGAAATGACAAGAACCAGGTAGAATAACTGACATACAAGGTCTATGAGAAGATAAAAAGAAATGAAATAAGAGCACAAGTGGAAGCATCTGTTTTTAATCAGGAAACAGGACACTTTTTCCACTATAATTGCAAGGTGTGGTCAGAATCAGTGACAATGACTGCAAGCCAATAAAGAAGCACAAGAAAATGAGGGAGCGCTCCTATTCTGTGAAATAGGAAGAGAAACTGTCTGCTGAGAATGAAGGATTAAGAGGGGACTGAGGCCTTCAGAAGAACAAAAATAACTTGAAAGAATTGTTTAATGTATCTTCTCAAGGTCATAATATTTAGTTGTTAGTTAACAATCATAATACTATACAAAATAGTAAATATGGTGTATTTTGCTAAACTACATGTATATTGGTAACTGTACTAATCATTATTCCAAAAAGCTGTGTTTCACTAAAAAAGATTAAGCAAAATTGTAATGTTCTGCAATCAAAGCCATGTTTCCAATCCCGTGAATTTTTCACTTCTTTACTTTTCTTTACTTAGTTTTGATCAATTTAACAACACTCAACTTATCACAGATCTCAATTAATGGCATAATTCTACTTAGAGAAAGATTAATTTTATAGCACTTACTACAATTATTCTTCATCCCTGATTCAAAACAAATCTCTGACTTAATGTGAATCAATCACAAATTCTGATGTCATAAACACAGTATTTCATACAAACATTAAATATGCAAAACAAAACATTACCATGACTGTCTTTAAGAATATAAAAACTCTAAATCCAAACCAGACTTTGATTCAAACAGTATTTCTCCTTTCTCTTATAGGATGGGAAAAATCCCTGAGAGGTTCCAAGAGTACTTTCACCTTTTACTTGCATTTTCAATCTCTTATCCTGCCCCAATACTCCAAATAAAACTGGCATGCTACACCAGCCTAAAACACGTTTTATTTTCAGTTCTGAAATAGCAATTGCATACTTTTATTCTTATGTAAATCCAAACAAAAATGTAGTTCTAATTATAATTAGGAAAGTTAGGATAACCCAGCCAACTCCTATTCCTCAGTTGGATACATTATTTCAAACTAATTCAAGTGAATGACAACACAAAATTATTTAAATGAAAAACTTAGCACATCCTATCAGAACAATGATCTGTAACTGTGCTGTCTAATATGGTAGCCATTAGTCACCTGTGGCTAATTAACTTAAATTTAAATTGATTAAAGTTGAATACAATTTTTAATTCATTTCCCCAGTCACATTAGCCATTTCAAGTGCTCAATAGCCACATGTGGCTAGTGGCTACCATATTTATTGGACAGTACAAATAACAGAACATTCCCATCATCAGAGAAAGTTCTCTTGAACAGTGTGGGTCTATTACAATGGTAATCAGTGCATAAAAGACATCTCAGCAAAACAGGCTGACATTGTCTGAAAGTGATTAGGCTAAATATTAAAAAAACAACCTGCATAATATTACAGTGTCTACAAACCCTGCAAGTGATCAATCATCTTTTGATGACAGTGACACATTAAACACCACAATATTTTCAATTTCAGAAAAACCTAATACAGGGTTTACCTATTTGCTGAGCAACCCCAATTGACAAAATGGTCAGGTAAATTTATTAACATGTGAAAACTAAGAACTTAAGAATGAATAAATTAAAACCACAGCCAATAAATATATTCATTCATGAATATAAATTTACTGAGTACCTAAGCCTATGTCATGGTAGGAATTTTTTAAACACACACATACAAGCATACAGAACATAATATCCAGTACCTGACTTTTAAGACCCTGAAATTTAATAAGCTTGATGTAGTTTCAACAAATTGAATTAATTAATTAAATTCTTAGTGTAAAAAAAATTCACTGAAGGGGTAGAGTATCACTATATTTTATTCCCCTCCCCCCCAAAAAAAACCTCAAAGGAAAAAAGTAATACCAGATCATCAATAACCAGTTAAACATGAAGGACTGAATTTACACATTTATCTCTACAACCTTTCAAAAAAATCCACTGAAATAATAGTGAAGAGATAGAAAATGTATAAACCCAGAAAAACACAAAGAATGGAAAAGCAGACCAGAGACGTCAACCCATTTTTGTAAGATGAAAAGCAGACTTGGCAGGGCAGAGGAAGCTTAAACCTAAGAGCATGCAGAGGAGAAAATCAATACAACTGCATCACAGAAATGAGGAAGATTCCAAAACTGGAGGCACCATGTACCACAGAAGGCAGAGGTGAGGTAAAGGACAAAAATAGGAGAACTGGATGAAAATCTGTGTAAAAGTCAGACAGCTGGCAGGAGACAGGTTTATACTCTGAGAAATCCAACAGAGAGTTCTGACTCAGTACCCAAGCACAGCAGAGAGGCCTGGAAAGAGGGTCACACTGAAAGGAAAGTTAAGGGAAAGTATGCACACTGACTGTAGAGACCCACAGCACCCCTCTCCCTTCTCAGCTCCCAAATACTGCCAGCCAAATTAAGTACCTCCAGGTATCTCTCCCAGAAAAGGCCTAAAAATACCAATTTAGTGGGGGGTAGGGGTGGGTGGGACACCAGCCAAAAAAGTGGTAGCTCACTGTGCAATCAGTCTACAGTGAAGCCTACATGTCAAAAATCTCCCCTCATCTCCCCATCAGCTTTTTAGGACTTCATTCTTAAATATAAATTGTTAGCAGAGATCAATATATAGTTGAGGAAAGCCTCAAACATACAGCGCCAAAGCAAACCACAAAAAAGGAATTGAGAGGAAACAGAAAATGCAGACAGCAGAGAGAAACTTCAAAGAAAAATTATAATGGCTAATATTTATTAAGCACTTACCATGTGCCAGGTACATGCAGAAGAGCTTTACCCTATGAGGTAAGTACAAAAAAAATTCCTATTTTAAGATGAGAAAACAGAAGTAAAGAGAGTTAAGGAATCTATTCAAGACATGCAGGAAGACAGGAAAGAAGGGAGGGAGGGAAGAAGGGATAGAAAAGGTAAAGAAAGGAAAAAAGAAAAAAGGGGGGAAAGAAAAATGAGAAGAAGCGAAGAATACAAAGGACTGAGATGACACTATATGTCTCAACAGCAACTCTGAAAGCTAGATGACACAAGGTCTTCAAAATTCTAAGAAAAAAATCTTGTCAACCTAAAATTCTACATGTGCCAAGGTACCAGTCAAGTGTGAAGACAGAAGAAAACACCATACAAACAAGGTCTTTTTAAAAAAGCTAAAATTAAAAAAAGAACCAAGAAAAAAAAGAACATAGGACACAGAAAATTAGGGGAGCCAACATAAAAGGAAAACAAAAAATTCCCTGAATGATGATGAACAGCAGTCATAAGAAAATAGCTCTGAAGCCAACCAAAGAAAGGAACTGTTCTAATTTAAGTAGAGGGGACAGGGCTTTCTAACACAGTATTTCCAAAATAAATTTCCAAAAGAAAAGAAAAATACATAAAGAACCTGATGTGTTCGACCATTGTGGGAGGGAGTTTTACAGTCCAGTCAAAGTTCAGGGGAGAAAACTGCTCAAATGAATTAAATAAAGCAATGATTTACTCATTGGGAAAAAAAAAGAAATAATATGTTCATAGTATGCTGAACCACTCAGCTGGGATCAATATCTATATTCTAATTATAATTTAAACACCAAATATTAATTTAGCCAAAAAAGTTAAGAGAACTACCAGGAAGATGGGGAAGGAGAGGGTGAGGAGAATTACAAGAGGTAAATTTTACAGTGGAAATCAATAGATATGTTTAAATTAAAAAATGAAATAGCAACATAAGCATTTCACTTTGAAATATAGAGGTGAATTACCCAGGAAAAAATACAGCTGAAAGAATTGAACGTGATTGTCTCTGGGTATCAGTATTTGGGGGGAGGTAAGAGTGGGACAGTAGACAGTGGTTTTTTGTGTGATAAGCCTCTCATACATTGCTGGTGGGAGTGTAAATGATCCAACCACTCTGAACTGTTTGGTAATATCTACTACTAAGCAGATAATTACTCTTATCAGCCAATAATTCCACTCCCAGAAATATACCAAAAAGAAACCGATGCATATAGCCACTAACACACAGGAATGCTCCTAGCAACTTCATCCATATAATCAAATAATAGGAACCCAAATGTTCATTAACATAAGTAGCAACTCTAAAATTCCTAATTCTAAGCTAAAAAAGATGTATGTCACCAATTGCTATTATAAAAAAGAAGAAAAATGAACATAAAAAGACGATACACTTTTCCTGATTCTTAATTCTTTACAAATAGCATTCATTGAGAATTTTTAAATCAGAGAAATTCTAAAAATAGTCCCAGAAGATGATACTATGACACTCTATGAAGATTCTAAATTCTATTTCCTCAGTAATTACTTCTGAATCATAGCTTCTGGAAACTATAGCTCAGATTTTTTGTAAAAACTAGTTTTGAGAAATAAAAAATATTTCATTTATAAATAATTGAAACTAAGGCCACAGTTTAAATAAATAAGAACAATCTGTCACCAATCAATTCAAACCTTACAAATATTCTAAATTCTAGATTCAAAAGTTGTCATTGTAGATAACAATGTCACTGCTCTGATTAGATTATAAAACTAGCAGCTTAAATATTGGGGGAAAAAACCTTTCAAATGTTGCTGATAAAAAAAACTGTCAGGAATATAGACAGGAATCCTATAATAGCAATCCTTCAGTAACATGGTGTCAGGGATTCTGGTTCTTCTTCCTTCTCATTTCTTCTTTTTTTTTAACATTTTTTATTGATTTATAATCATTTTACAATGTTGTGTCAAATTCCAGTGTAGAGCACAATTTTTCAGTTACACATGAACATATATATATTCATTGTCACATTTTTTTCTCTGTGAGCTACTATAAGATCTTGTATGTATTTCCCTGTGCTATGCAGTATAATCTTGTTTATCTATTCTACAATTTTGAAATCCCAGTCTATCCCTTCCCACCCTCTGCCCCCTTGGCAAACACAAGTTTGTATTCTATGTCTATGTGTCTATTTCTGTTTTGTATTTATGCTTTGTTTGTTTTTATTTTGTTTTTTCTTTAGATTCCACATATGAGCGATCTCATATGGTATTTTTCTTTCTCTTTCTGGCTTACTTCACTTAGAATGACATTCTCCAGGAGCATCCAAGTTGCTGCAAATGGTGTTACGTTGTCGGTTTCTATGGCTGAGTAGTATTCCATTGTATAAATATACCATATCTTCTTTATCCAGCCATCTGTTGATGGACATTTAGACTGTTTCCATGTCTTGGCTATTGTAAATAGTGCTGCTATGAACATTGGGGTGCAGGTGTCATTTTGAAGTAGGGTTCCTTCTGGATATATGCCCAGGAGCATGATTCCTGGGTCATATGGTAAGTCTATTCCTAGTCTTTTGAGGAATCTCCATACTGTTTTCCACAGTGGCTGCATCAAATTACATTCCCACCAGCAGTGTAGGAGGGTTCCCTTTTTTCCACAGCCTCTCCAGCATTTGTCATTTGTGGATTTTTGAATGATGGCCATTCTGAGTGGTGTGAGGTGATACCTCATCATAGTTTTGATTTGCATTTACAATGGAATAAAGACAGTCTCTTCAGCAAATGGTACTGGGAAAACTGGACAGCAGCCTGTAAAGCAATGAAGCTAGAACACTCCCTTACACCATACACAAAAATGAACTCAAAATGGATCAAAGACTTAAACATAAGAAGAGATACAATAAACCTAGAAGAAAATATAGGCAAAACATTATCTGACATACCTCTCAAAAATGTTCTCCTAGAACAGTCTACTCAAACAATAGAAACAAAAGCCAAGAATAAACAAATGGGACCTAATGAAACTTACAAGCTTCTGCACAGCAAAGGAAACCATAAGTAAAACAAAACGACAACCTACGGAATGGGAGAAAATTTTTGCAAATGAAACCAACAAAGGCTTGATCTCCAGAATATATAAGCAGCTCATACGACTTAATAAGAAAAAAACAAACAACCCAATCCAAAAATGGGCAGAAGACCTAAACAAGCAATTCTCCAAGGAAGACATACAAATGATCAATAGGCACATGAAAAAATGCTCAATATCACTCCCTTCTCATTTCAGATCCCCCTAGCTTTTACTGTTATAATTCCCAGTTATGTGCCTTGTACTCATCTAGCAGATAATGATTATCAGCTCAATGAATAAATGAACACATAAAAATCTGAACAGTACATAAACCACAAAATGCACAAAGAGTAGAGAATCTAAAACTCAAATCTTCCAGTTCTAGTCATAGGTGGAATTTTTCTAAATGAAGTAACTTCTAAATGAAGAAACTTCTGATAATAAAAACATAAGGGAAAAAAGGCTGCTTTTGTCAAAATTCAAAACACAAAATTTATACTCAACCACTGGTTGGGGTATAAATCAATGTAATCTTTTTAAAGGGTACTTTGGCAACATCTACCAAAATTCTAATTGTACATATCTTTTGATCCAGCAACTGTATTGTTAGAAATATATCATACAGACACACTTACATAAAATTATGTAAGATATATGTAAGGATATTCACACCTAAGCCCTATTTACAGTAGCAAAGTAGTAATTATAACAATAGCCTAATAGCCATCAATGAGACTGGTTCAATAAAACTGGTGAATCCACTAATGGCATATTTGTAGTCTTCAAAAAGGAAGGAGTTGCCCCTCAACTGAACTTCTCATACTAAATTCCGAAGGCATTTCTCATCTGGCACCTTCTGTAAGGGCTACTGAATGACATGAGACAATATACACCAAATGCAAAATTCTTTTTTGTGTTATTTTTCTTCTAAAGGCCTGGCGCAAATCACTAAAACACAGCATAATAAGGCCTACAAAAAGCTAATTTATTTGGTCCAATGCATAGTTTCCTGTGAACTAACTAGGAGGATATAATTTTGAATATCTAGAAGAATGAATGGAAAGCACTTATTCATTCATTCCCTCACTCAATCCATATTTATTGAGCATGTACTATATATCAGGAACTATTCTAGGCAATGAGAACAGAGTGGTCCCAGACCTTACAGAATTTACATTCTAATGGCGACAGATGATAAAGCAAAAAAAGTCCATGGTGATTCCTGCTACTTAGAAATACAAAGCCATATGAAGGTACTGCTATTATATGTAGGATGGTCATATAAGGGTTCACCAACAACATAATACTTGAGCATAAACCTGAAGAAAGTTAGAGAGCAAGCCATGGAGATTTCTCAGAGAAGGACAGTCCAAGTTCAAAGCAGTCCTGTGCTTCAACTGGTATGCTTGAGGAACAGCAACAAGACCTGTGTAACGAAGCAGACTAAGTGAGTGGTAAGGGATGAGATCATGTAGGACTTACAGATAGTTGGAAGGATTTTGGCTTTTACTTTGAGTGAGATGATCATTAGAAGATGTTGAGCTGAGGATTGCTGGAATCTGACTGATGTTTTAAAGGATTACAAACAGCTGTACAGAGATTAGATTGTAGAGAGTAGAAGGGTGGAAACAGAAGAACTCATTAGGAGGATTCTGTAATAATCTAGGCAAGAAATGATGGTGGCCCAGACCAGATTAAGAGTGCTGGAGGTGGTAAGAAGTCAGATTCTGGCTATATTTTTAAGGTAGGGCCAAAAAGATTTGCTGATAACTGGATGTGAACACAGGAAAAAGAGAGGACTCCAAAGGTAACTCAAAGTTCCTGACATAAACAACTAGAAAGATGGAACTGCCATTTACCAAAACAGGAAAAACCGTGGAATGAGCAGGTTTTGGTGGGAGGAGGAGGATTCAAGGGTCTTTAGATGGTCTTCTCTATCACTTCTATGTTAGATTTCCAACAGGCAATGAATAGCAGACAACTCTGCTCTCTTTGCAAAGGCCCAGAGTTGCTATGGCACAGTTATATGCTTTGAAACCAGATAAGCAGATTCTAAGGAAACATTGAGAAACTCAAACTTGTAGGCCACCCATCTCTTTTATGGACAGAGGTGACAGAAATACCTACAAATCAGTATAATCTTTCTCAACACTTTCCTGCAAATATGATAATATCAAAGTGTTAAGAAATAGGTAGAGCTACAGATACTATGCAGAATAAAAATACAATCAAGGACAGTTTTTATCTTTGGTCTTTTCCGTCTCCTGCAACTATAGCTCATCAAGTTAAAAACCTGAAAAATCAATTTAACATCTGGTTAAATGAGAAGCTTGAAAAGGCTAAGAAGCCATCTGATAAGAATAGTATTATCTTCTGAAAATTTACTGAGAAGTAATACACAAAGGAGCCACTGTCAGCCAGAGTCCTTTAAAATCTCAGCAATTATGGCCCAATTGTCAGGAAATTTAAAATAAGCATGCAGGTCTTACAATAAAAGTAAGTAAGCAGATTAACATTAATGAGCAAATCAAATAAAACAAAACATCTCAAATAGTATGCCTACCTAGTTTCTTCAAGTCTTTATTCCCTAAGAAATATATTAACAATATTCCAGAAAGAATCTAGGGGGAAACCAGTGAATTTAAATTTAAGCCTAAAAGTCATCAATTTCTTTAAGAGAGAACAATAATTATGATGGTTCCTGATAGAAGTAACAAAACAGAACCTACAATCTTAAAAGCCTTAAAATATCAAATATCCTTTGTTTTAATTACATTATGTTAACAACAGCCAAAAAGGTAATTAAAAATATTCAGTTCATGAAATGGTAACAAGGGCTCAACTCTGGTTGAATGGAAACAGCCAACCAAGCATAGGCCTGCCCTCGGCGTGGTCGCTACATTTGCACACAAAGGATGTTGCCTCCTTGAGATGCTGTCCTTGCTATCATTTAGAGCAATTTGACTTTCTATTGTTGACTCATAAGCCATACCACTCTTATGACTGGGCTACTATCCCACTCCTTATTTGTCACTGGTTAAATGCCCTAGCAGAATTTAAGGGATCCTAACAGAGTAAAGATTTAAGAATCAAGCTGTTAAAGTGGAAGACTAGAGTGTCTTTGAAAAACGGGAATCCTCCGCATCAGTCTTAAAAGGAGAACAGTAAGAGTTAAAAGAGCAGAAGCCTCCCAGCGGGACATCTCTTGGTATAATCTTGGTGACTGACTGTGGTAGTCAGAGAAAGTTCCTTTACCTCATAAGCTTTCTCATTTCTAAAATGAAGATAATTTATTATTAGGCAGGCTAATTGAGGCGCTGTATGTAAAATACACACCATCTGGCACACAGTACATCAATAAATAACATTATTATTAAAACTAGTAGTAATAATATCAGTAATAATAAACACTCATATATCTATCTGCAGAAGAAGAAAGACTATTTAACCTTGGTGATTTCAAAAGAAAACTTCACTTATTTTCTACCTTTTAACATCTCCTTAAAAGAAAAGGGTAAATAATTATATACTTAACTTAGTTATATTTATTTATAATCAAAATAGAAAAATTGTGCACTAAGATAAAAATCTCTAAATAGGTATCAAAAGAATAAGGGAGCATAACCAGAAGCACTTTTTTTTAACAATAATAAGATAAAGAGTAAATATATGATTTCTATGTTTTCAGTATGCATCTTATACAACACAAAATCTTTTCAACAAGGCAAAAACAAATGAAGATATTTTGATACTGACATAAACTTTTGCTTTATAAATAATTTTTCAAAGTCATGCACACTAATGAAACTGACAAAAGGCCTTCTCCTCCAGAATATAAGCTCCATTAGCACACGATCACCATGCTTACCTTGTTCACTACTTTATTCTCAGCACACCATAGGTTCTCTTTATAAATATGCCACAGATATTTATAATAATAAATATAAGCATACCTAAGTTCATAGAAAACTAGTAAGCTACAACAAAGATCAGCATTTTGTTATCTTATAGTACCAAAGCTCACTGCATTTAAAAGATCAATGTAACTCCTGTTAAATTCAGAGGTATTTAAACAGATGATGTTTTAGAAAAATGATAACAAGAATTCAACTTTTTAAAAAATTAGTTACGCAGAAATCAACAGAAACCAAAATTCAACTAGCAGAAAAAGCTTTAAATACAGCAAATTTGTTACCAAAAACATGAAATGCTATTGAAAGCACATACGAAACAGATCACATCAGAGAACAGAACCTTCCTTATTAACACAACTCTCACCTTAATACCACTCTTGGAATATCTGACTCAATTTTAGATACATCAATATCTGACAGCTTCAGAAAAAAGTCAAGATTAGAAAGAAAGCATCAAAAAGGATAATCAGAATAGGAAAAGATACAAGCTTTCCCCCAAGAGAATTAAATATAAATAAAAGTAAACTGTAGGGTCAAAATTAAGTAGAAGAGTTATAAAACAGTCAAAGTGCAGAAAGAATAATTCTTATAACCCAAGAATCTAATACAATACCAGTTACATAGCTGACACTCAATGAACAACTTGGGAGAAATGACAAGAAACTTAACTTTTTTCCTGAGTCCTTATAATGAGTGCTGTGAACTTTTGTGATTTACAGATAAAATAAACATTCCCAACTGAGGAAAATAACAATTACAACGCCAACAAAAAAAAACTACCTCTTAATTTAAAATTATTAGGATAAACTAAATAGTAGGTGGTAGCAATATAAAATGTACTCATTTCATTTTAATAAACTAATGCAACTCAATATTGAATCATTTACCAATGAGCAGCATCAACTTTCTTTTCTTTATTCCAAAAACAAAATGAACATTTGCCTTTAAGTTAAATATGTAACAATATTCTTTAATTGCAGTTAAGTAATAAAATCAACATTGCTTGCCAATAAAACTTAAAATAACTCAAAATTTAAAAGAATTTTTCTTAAGTTTTTAAAAGATTGGGTGCTTTACATTGATTAACACTGTGGAATTGAAGGTATCATAAACATGGCTTCTAAATGTATGTAAAGCACATTAACAAAATTATCCAAATTCAGATAGAGAACAATCCATTTTCAGTCCAACCATTACCAGCTATCCTTAGCCAGCAGACTTCAGGTTTTCTTCTTTAGGACAAAGCTTCTATTCATTTCATAATTAAATTTGAAATATTTAGGTAAGAACTCACTAAGGACTATTATAAAGCATGCAAATACCATTTTCAGGGCACAAAATGAAAATGGTTCTGAATTTTAATTCATATCTTGCTTTACCAGGACACAAAAGAAAATCTGTGACAACAACTGAAGAATTATTTTCCACCTTTCTAAAGAGACATGTTTTAAAATTAAAAACCATGAACAAATCTATCTACAAAATAATTCATTTTTCATATCAAACAGCTGCAGACCCTGTAATTGAAATAATGTATCTAAGGTTACAAATGAAAAGTGTTAGATATCATTCTTGAAGTGACAGATTAAGTTCCTAATCCAGTTAAAGTAATAGCCATATTTGTAGTTTAACATAAATTAAGACCTTAATTATATTTGTAACTATTTTAAACAAAATAACAAATTCCTTTGTACCTGGGAATGTAATTTATAGCAAAGCCAGGTTCATTTTCCAAACCAATCTATTTCACACTGCAGAAGTACTCTGGTATAATGGTATAATGTAATTCTTATTGTAGAGTGTTGAAAGAGTAGATTCACTAAAAGCACAGAAGAGGTTTGAAGATAAATGAAGATGCTATTCATTCAAGGGTAATTTCATCTTAGAACCATATGAAAGATGTTTCGCTCACATAGGGTAGTGTATGGCCTCAAATTTAAGTGTATTTTCAGCTCAAATATAATGCTGCTAGATCGATTATGTTGATATTGTATATCTAATAATGAAGAATTTTAGCCTTTTTCTGTTTAAAAAATAGACTGTCATTTTTTTCATCTTACTGCTGTCTTTATTATTCTGTTTAACAGCAACAACAAATTCTTAGATTCTGCTTGCTATTGACTCTTTAAACAGAAAAGTATACAGTTGATATTCTAACATCCAATCTCTCAGAACTACAGAAGTGTGAATTTTTGCTAAGTTAAATGCATATTTATATTAGCAAACCACTACCCTGTATAACCACTTTACATTATTTCACTAATTAGTAAAAATGACAACTCTAATAGCTACCTAATTTTATTTTGAAAATACTTCATTTTCCCAAATCCTATAAGACTAATTTAAATGTTTTATATACATCATACCATTTATGTGTTGAGGGATTAACATTAATACTGAGAATTTTTTTAATCTGCCAAATTCTATTTGCAATGTAAGTTCACAGTTGTCTTTTCTAAAGATCACATTTTATACATTTAAATCATTTGAGGTGTTATAAGCATGTATCACCAAATTGCTTTATAATACTTCCAGTTTTGAGTTAAGAATATTTCTTTTTTTTCCAATTTTTTACACTTTTATTAACACACAAAAAAAATAACATTCAAACACAGAGAAAATTAAGTAACTTTGGAAGCAAAGCTCGTAACTTTCTGCTTACATACAAGTGACAATTTTGGGCTGTTGGCACAAAAAAA
The DNA here is from genome assembly GCF_048564905.1 of Vicugna pacos. Classification (NCBI taxonomy): domain Eukaryota; kingdom Metazoa; phylum Chordata; class Mammalia; order Artiodactyla; family Camelidae; genus Vicugna; species Vicugna pacos. The sequence continues at coordinate 47,945,116 of NC_132991.1, read as the reverse complement.
TAACATTCATAAAGCTCTTACTACTATATATCAAACATAAGTTAAAATCATAGAGGGAAGGGCATAGCTGAGTGGTAAAGCACATACCTAGCATGCACATGGTCCTGGGTTCAATCCCCAGTACCTCTATCAAAATAAATAAATACCTAATTACCTCCCTCAAAACAAAAAACAACAAAACAAAACAAATTTTTTTAAATAGTCATAGGCACTAGTTTATCAAGTTCACATTTTGTCTGTAAGACTAACCACAGTGAATCCTTAGATTTTCCCAAACACAAACACTGGCAATACACAACGGCTTTCTAGTAAAAAGGCAATTTTTCTCTTTAGGAAACTAAAAGGTAATGTAATATAGCACATTCAATCTGAAAAATTTAAATTCAGTGACATCAAGGAAACATCTATCTACAGCCTCCATTTTGCTCATTTTAGAATACTGAAAAGGATCCACTAAATTCTCTTTACCCCTTAGCTTTCCTTCCCCTGATCATGAAAGTGAACACAGAAGCCTCATTTTGAAGAAAATGATGAAAGTGGAAGGAATAAACATACTTAAAAAAGCTAAAATTTTACATTTTAAAAACTTTAAAAAACTTATATCAATTTTAAAGTTTTGTCTATAGTATAATATTCTATTAATTCTCTATTAAAATATATCTACTGATACCTTCCTACTCGTATTTATATCAGGTTTAAAGTGCCACTTAGAAATTGCATACAGCCATGAACAAGTTGTTTAAAGCAAAAAATGTCTCAAACCAAACTAAAAATTCAGAATAATTTCCTCTAAAATTCTGCAGGTAAGTTGTACACTGTGACAGAATCTGAATGACATGTCAAGTTTACAGCAGCTACATTTCATAATCACAGTTTTTCTTCCATGCAACAACTGACCTGCAGTCCCAAAGGAAGGAGAGATACTCCTCTCTTCTGCTCTTCCTCAATCGCTACATTAGGATATTACCATTTAACCTCAAATTAGTATGTCCCCCTAAAAAGCATCATTTTGCTAAAAGAAAAAAGCAAAGGTCAGCTAACTTTTTATCAGCAGATCTGACATGTTAGTGTTCATGGCCCAGGATTAATGGGGCCTATAAAAATGTGGACTTTTTTTTAATGATAAAACATGCTCAAGAGAAAGAAAATAGTTTTCTTCTGTTGTCTTCCCTTTCACTTTCAAAGATTAAGTATTTATTCACAAAGGATAGGAAAGAATAAGAATATTAAATGGAATAAGAACATTTCCCTTAACCTGAGCTTAAATGTTATTCTTACCTGAAGGAAGTAAAAACAGAAATAAAAAGATTATTCTTTCATGCAGCATTCTAATAATCATCAATTTGAGATACCCTCTAAAAACTAAATTCAATAACTAAACTTTTACAATATTTAGATTAAGCCACACAAGAAAGGAAAACATTTAAATTGACTTCATAAATACTAACCAAAATCCTTTCTAAAACTTACTAGAAAGTAACATTTTATTATACAGATATTCACAAAATATGTATGTCTTCAAAGTAAAAATAGGTACTAATTCAGCATTCAACATCATCTTGTAGTTCTATTCCTTGCACTTTTTACAAAAGAATTTCCCACTTATTACCTAACTTGAGCTTCACAATAACTCCTAACATAGGTAAGACTGCTTTATCACATTTCAAAGATCCAAAAGCTGAATATGTCTATCTTTCACATCTTAATGTAAACTATAAATTATAAAGATGCAATTTGCTAGGAAATGTCAGAAATAATTTTTGAATTAAATGTCTACTTATTTTTGGATAAAACTCCAAAGCTGTTATCACTGGACTGGACTGATACGCAGCAAACTATTACAAGTGTGGATCCTCAACTCAGGCTCCCTGGGTTTGCGTTCCAGCTCTGTCAAGTACTAATTATATAAGTTTGGGCCAATCGCTTAACCTGCCTGCCTCAACTTCCTAATCAGTAAAATGGGAATAATAACACTACCTACTTCATATGGTTGCTTTGTATAAGAATTATCTATGATACCTAAAGTACATATAACAAATCCTGGCACAAGGAATAAGTGCTGTGTAAATTTTAGCTATAGTTATTATTATTGTTCTTAATAATAGTATCTGCAGAATAGGGATTATAATAGCACCTACTTCATACAGTATTGTAAGGATTAAATGAATTCATAAGAATTAAGTGCTCAGCACAGTGATGAGCACATAGTAAGCACTCAACCAATGCTGTTGGTGCCTGTTTACCGCCACAATTGTGGGTTCTATGATCTTGGGCAGAGCTTTCCTGAGTTTCAGTTTCCACATCTTTAAAATGAGCTTATTAATAGTACCCTATAGTAGGGCTATGGTAAGGATTGAATGAGATACTTCACATAAAAGCTCTCAACAGAGTGCCTTATACAATAAAAGCACTCAATGAATACTCAATTTTTAAAAACCATATTCAGTATTATTAAAATAACATTTTACTTGAATTAAAGCATTCTGTATTAACATCTTTTAGGTATGGAATGAAAAAATACATTATAAAAATTATTAATGCTCATACAGATTCAAATCTGTCCAAAAACAATTTTTACACGTGACATTTATTTTAATTACTTTGGTGTTTTTTAGGCATTACAAAGCCTGCCAGCTTCCATTCCTCCTGTTGACCCTGACTATGTGTACTTCTGTCAAAGAACCAGGAGAGGAAGAAATGATAACCAATATTCATTGCATATTGACAACAGGATTTTTCTAAGTGCTTTAATTTATATATATATTTTACATATTTTTAACACGTTCAATTCTCCTGACACCCAACAGGATAGCTTCTATTATATCTCCATTTTACAGATGAGGAAACTTGAAACAAAGAGTAATGTTTAAGGTATTTGGAATAGAGACCAAACGTCCATTTTATTTGTGGAAACTGCTATAAAGACAACATACACTGAATCAGTTAATACATAAACTTCTTGAAGAAAAATCAAGTAAAACATATTCTGCAGAAACTTTGAAGTTCACATGTATTTGCTCATAATGTATTTCTAGATGTGTGCTGTCCAATACAAGAGCCACCAGCTACATATGGCTACTGAATACCTGAAATATGGCTAGGACAATTTGAGATGTGCTGTAAGTGTAAAATACGTATCAGATTTTGAACTTAATATAAAAAAAGGTAAAACATCCCATTAATAAATTTTGTATTGATTACACATTAAAATGACAATATTTGATAACATTAAATGAAATATATTATTAAAATTAACTTCACTTGTTTCTATTTCTTTCAATGGGGCTACTACAGATTTCTCTCCCTCATGTTTGTGTATGTATAATACTGTGTGTGTGTGCACACTGCTATATATATATATATATATACATATACATACACACCACTCATGAGAACCAGAGGAACACACTACTGTAATACTTCCCGATACTGGACATACAAGATTATTATATGACCAGGCAAACACTTCAGGTAATACCAATAGTTTGTGGATGAAGGAAGAAAAGCAAATCTAAGAGGAAATAACAGCCATGGGGGGAAAAATTATTGTTTTAAACTGAAATCATTAAAAAAAAATTACTTGGTTCCAGGGATATAATAAATTCCAAGTCCACGTGGTAAGTAAAATTTAAATTTCCTGATGGCTTAATTGGTAGACTATTAAAATATTTGATGCTTGATATCTGGCATCTTCTAGAAAATACCAAGTTTATAGATACCTGTCACATTGTTTTGAACAATTTTATACATTTAACTGATTCTTCTAAATGGATACTGGTCCACTATATAGAAGAAAATTACTCCATAAAGTTTATATCAGATATCTGGAAGTCACATTTATAGTCATGGCTACTATCAGCTGTCAAGTCAAAGAATATTGAAGAAAACCAGGAATTTTTAATATATGCTGGTTAATTTATCATCTAAGTGACATATGTAGGATAACAAAAAAATTAAAAGTTAAGCAGTAGTCTGCGTTTTAAAAGGTTCTTTTTTTCTGGTTTAATTGCAACTATGATCTGAAATGCCACAGTGAGAGCAAACTAACAGGAACAATAAAACCAGAATTACTAAATCAGGTACACAGTAAGATTTCTTTTCTCTTCCCTTCACTGGATTATCTAAAATGTTAATTTTTTTGGTTTTAATTTTTTTAACAATAATATACTGATATCTTGGTTTGTGCTGAAAACTAGTTAAACCATCTATTCTAGGGATTTCTCAACATTGACACCATTTACATTTGGGACCAGATAATTCTTTGCTGTGGAGGGACTGTCTCATGCACTGTAAGATACTGAACAGCATCCCTGATGTCTATCCAACAGATGCCAAAAGCAGCCTCCGTAACAGTTATGACAATCAAAAATGTCTAAACACTGTCAGATGTCCTCAGTAGGGTAGAAATCTCCCTCAGTTAAGAACCACTGGTCTATTCTTACCCAAAATAACTTTCTTATTTGGTGAAAATTACTTCAGTATTTTCTACTCTACTATTCTTTAGTTTTAGAGGCTCTTCATGGGGGATCCCCAGATAGCTCCAGCAAGGAGATCAGTAAACCACATGCAGAATAGCCTGGGTATGTTTATACTTGTGTGTGCACTGGAATGTTTTCTGGAGAAATATTCCATAGCTTTCATCAGATCCTGAAAGAGTTATCCTAAAAATGACAACTAAAAAAGGGTTAAGAACTAGTGTTTCAACTAAAATTTTCACTGTGCCCCGAAGCTATCTTTTCAAAAATATAAAGATTGAAGACATTGTTTTATATACAGCAAAAAATTTACTTGTGCTATTGGTTACCAAGCAAGATTGTTTCTACCACACTTACAAACCCTTCATTCAACAAATATTTACTAAGTACATTTTATATGCTAAGCACTATGTCATTTGTATTTGAAAACTAAATTTAAATTCCATCTCCTTTACAAAAAAAAAAAAAGCAGCAGCATGAAGTCCACATTTGTTAAATATAACCAACTAAGAATTTCTCCTTCTCAAAAGTTAACATAAGAAAGAAAATAGACTAGTTATAATACTAGTGCCTGAAGATAAAATAAAGGTAAGTAAATAAAATAAACATAATTTATATTCTTGGTAAAAAATATAAAATAAATCTTCTAAAAGAAAGAAATTTAGAGATAACACATACAAATAAATTATTGTCCAGACACATTTCTTTCCATCTTTTCCTTCTTTCCCTGCGTTAAACAAAATTAAAATTTACTGAATGACATACTATGTATCAGGCATAGTTACTATGCCCATAGGATATCAAGTTAAAATTAATTTTTAATTTTTTTAAATTAAAAAAAAAAGAGATGACCTAGAACATGAGATGATGATCATGCCTAGGATACAGCAAAAGCAGTCCCTTTTCTTCCTTTCCTTTCTGTCCTCAAGAAGCTCACAGTCTCATCTCCAACAAATGCCACGTCTTAAATTTCTCTTTTAAGGTATCTTTTAGGTGCTGTGCAATAGAATCCTTTGTGATTCAAACTGTGTAAGCTAACCAAATAGCAGCTAAATATCTAAAATGTTTGAATAATTATAATTCTATAATCTACATAAACGTTTCTTTTTTTTTTTAAGCAAACAATCCCCAAATATCCTATTTTTCCTATAGTGCAGTTTAAAGTTTATAGGGCCACTAATCTTTTGGAATACACAACTGTGACACACAACTTGAAGAGCTATTATACTCAATAAGTGGTCTGGGGATAACAGATACTAATGTAATCAATAAATATATAAGAAATGGCTGGAAAAGGACATGTCTGCTTCATGATTACCAAACGGATTAAGGCTAGAATGAGTACAACGAGAAGATGATGCTTAAAAATATGTGGTGAATAAATCTTTACAAATAAGTTAGAAAACAGTTTTGTGCCCTTAAATAAACATACCACCCCAAATAATCAATACCATCGTATCTAGCCAAAAGTAAAACAATTAATAAAGAAAGAGACTGCTCCTATAACATAAATGACATTTATGAAAAGAATATTTTTATGTTTATTTTATATACTCACAATTATCTGAATAATATTACATAATAAAATTACACTTCACAGAAGAGACGTTATATTGATAGTGATAAATTGCACAAAAATTTCTAAATTTGAAGTATCAGATTGGAGAAGGAAAAAAAAACTGCAACTCAAAAAAAATTATATTATTTACATATTTACCTGCACAGCAAGAGAAGCTGCATTGTCAGAAAGCAAAATTTGCTCCCCTGTGGAAATATAATGAAAGGTTTGTGTCAAAAGGATGATTGGTAAACAAGTAAATACACTTACAAATGTTTTTATTTTTAAATACTATTCCTATTTCTAAAAAGAAAATGTCATCATGAAGTCCTATACTAATGCTATTGCAAAATTACAATTTTGATTAAATTATCATAGTGTATAAATAGCAAGGAAACAAGACTATTTCCGCTAAAACTATTTGATCACTTCCTATATCTTACCAACAATACATAATTAAAATCGCTCACTTAAAAACAAATTTGTTTTTCAAGTTTTCAAGAAATACTCCTCTTCTTTTCATTAAAATTAAGTAAAATAGTATCTCTGCTCAAACCTCTTTAGTTAAAAGTAAAAGCATTCAAAATCATATAAAACTGGCTTACAGTTAATACTGCACAGTGTGTCCAGGTCTGTCACACAAAAGAAAGATGACAAGTTCTCTGTAATAAAAATTCCATGCTTAGAAGACTAGGGCCGCTGCCTATTAGTCTTCATTACTTTGCAGTCTTCTGACAACTGTAGCAGGCTGCTGAGCCCCAAATGGGGTCCATAATGTGATCTGATGATATATGAAGAGCTGCTAAAGGGAGCCTGAACCATCCTAGCCTATACATTTTAACAGTTCCTTTTTACTGAGAGCCCACTTTACCACAAGACTTCAAAAATCTGCTGTGTCAGCTATTGGTGCAGTAAATCTGCCAACTTCTCCAGCAACCACATCATTTTACACTGCCTACAACAGCCAATATAATGAGTCAATAATAAACTAAGGACCTTATAGGCCATGATTAGTTGGTTTATACTGGCAGACACAAGTTTAGATAAAATCTCCTAGACAAATTATATAAGGGAATCCCTTCTTTATGTTTTATGTTCTCTTTGCAATAAATTATATTACTGAAGGGTGTTTTGGGTAATAAATATATTTTGATACAAAGCCATTTTTAATTGAAAACAAGTACCCACCTTTCAGTTGCTGATATAATGTAGCATTTTCAGGCCAAGGTTCTGCAGCTGTGGAAACAAAGCAGTGATAATTAGGCACACAGGGCAAAAATATAACCAACCAAATTAATAATCACATACATTTGCCTACAGCATTTAAAGTCAATTGCCAAGGATATCTTAAACATGCCAACTAGCCACGCTGCTTTAGAGTCTTTGGGAACTTTATAAGTAGGTTAATTTCTTTTAAATGAATATTTGGTGGCAGTTTTATTTTTTATGAGGAGGAGGTAGAAGATACCTTGCCCAATCAAAAGTGAAAATTTTAAAAATAAAACAGCCTCTATGCTATTATTCCTTTAGCCTCCTTCAAATGCAGACATATCCAAAATGTTATTCATACATAAAAAAGATACTGAATTTCAATTCACTATTTTAAAAAAGTGAAACAATATTTATCGAATTTTACTATAAATTTCTAAGAAAAATAAATTTTCAAACAGACAACACTGTATGAAAGAATCAAATATATCTGTATCAGGCTGTGTATCTTTCCTTACAAGCTGGTAGTATTTAAACATACAAGGAATCCTGTTGCAGTCTACATTTCATTGCCTTGGCCCCACCAACACCATCTCACAAAAACAAAGGGAAATAACATGACGACACAGTTAAGTACCTACCATGTGAAAAAGGCTAATTTTAGGCCTGAAGCCAGGCTTGACCCTGACTCAACCTTTCATTTAGAGAAGACTCAAGCTACAAAGAGAATATGAGCAAACTATCAGTGCTTAGAAAAGGTACTAGATCTGAATTTTGTCTAATCAACTGCACTTAAGAAGTAATGCCTCCAATGACAGAATATGTAGGATATCATTTGCTAAATTCTTCTTTGTAAAAGCCATAAAATATCACAATCACCAATTCTAACACTCTATATTTGCTCTCAGCAAGAAAATAAGTCAAATATATGAAATTTGATAATAATTGGTATTTTTTTTACTGTATTTAACACAGTCTCTGTGACATTAACAACAAATTGGTTTTTCTATATATGCTTCTAGCTGTTTTTTTAAAAAGAAATTTATACACATGAAGCATTTTTTTTCTTAAGACTGATCATTTAAAATGCATTGAAAGAGTCTTAGGAGTGGGAGGGAGGGGTGGATCTCTTAATTTGCTTTTACTTACACCTTGGAATGAAAAGAAAATCATTCTACTCTTGTTATAAATTATAAACACTACTTTTAGTTTGGTTTGGGCTACACAAAATTAAACTCATACTTAGAGATAATGCCATGAAATCATGAAGCAAATCATGGACCATACATAGCTTTGTACACTGTCATCCATAATATTACAGATCTTCTTCGATTTACCATATCCTTATAAACCCACTGTAAGTTGAAAATATCATAAGTTGAAAATGCATTTAATATATCTAACCTACCAAACGTCATAGTCTAGCCCAGCCTACCTTAAATGAGCTCAGAACACTTACATTAGCTTACAGTTGAGCAAAATAGTCTAACACAAAGCCTTTATTATAATAGTGTTGAATAGGTCATGCAATTTACTGAATACTGTACTCAAAGTGAAAAAGAGAAAGGTTTTATGGGTACAGAACGGTTGTAAGTATATCAGTTGTTTACCCTGGTGATTCCATAATTTTGTGGCTGACTGGGAGCTCTGGCTCCCTGCCACTGCCCAGCATCAAGAGAGAATCTCTTCCATATATTATTAGCCTGGGCAAAGATCAAAATTCACAATCTGAAGTACGGTTTCCACTGAAGCCGTATCGCTTTGCACTGTCATAAAGTCAAAAATTCATAAGTCAAACCATTTTAAGTTAGGGACTGCCCGTATACATATATGTAAAGATTACTGAATTTCAACTCAGAAAGCAAAAAGATAGTGAAACTAAATATTTACTATAAGTTACTACAAACTCTTTAACAGAGTAAAATTTCAGTAAGAGCCCAATTAACCTGTGTAATAATTTTTAAAATAAAAGTCAGGGAAACAAAAACAAGCTAATATCACCAAATATTCAAAAATTACCTTTTAGGATAAATTGTATGGCTAGCATACCTACAACATTTACATCTATATGAGAAACAATACAATGAGATTCAGTCGTTGTAAGATCCTACATCATCAAAAATTCAATTGTATGCATTATATGAATCTTATCAAAACAATAAAGCATTGGAAAAAATTAACAAAAATTTCAAAGACACTGAAATTATGTTCCTTGAGGGCACAAATGTGTCGTATGCATCTGTGTATGCAACACTGGGCCATGTTTTGCATACAACCAGTGTTCATTAATTGTGCATGGAAAGAAAGAAAAGAGATATTTAATTAAACCTACCATTCAATTCCCTAAACATTCTGGCCAATCAGAATTTTACTGAACTTAATATTATCAACTACATTAAAGTAACGGTGTCCTAATTCAACATTCTGATAATTTTAACTTTTGGTTAGCTATTTTGTGTGCATACTAGATATGAATTACAAATTTTCAAAACAATGGAGTAACATACATTTAGCATTAAATATATGCTGAATATAATTTAAGTGTTCTTTGATAAATCAGAAGCTTACGTCACTACTGCAATATCAGAGTTCTCGTACGAACAGGAACTTATATGTTCAATAATTCCAGTTAAAAGTTCATTTATCATCACTCCCATGGATTCTCTGATCTAATACACAGACATATGTAAAAGTAAAATAAATATTGTGACATATTACCTGACTGCAACCAAGAATAAAGAAGTTACCTGCAGAATGTGGAGAAGGCAGAACCCTCCTACACTATTGGGAATGTTGTTTCGTGCACCCATTATGGAAAACAGTATGGAGATTCCTCAAAAAACTAAAAATAGCCTTACTATATGATCTAGCAATCCCACTCTTGAGTATATATCCGGAGGGAACTCTAATTAGAAAAGATACATGCACCCCAATACTCATAGCAGTGCTATATACAACAGCCAAGACATAGAATCAAGTTAAATGTCCATCAACAGATGACTGGATAAAGAAGTTGTGGTATAGTTATACAATGGAATACTACTCAGCCATAAAAAAGAATAAAATAATGCCACTTGCAGCAACATGGATGAATCTAGGGATCGTCATTCTAAATGAAGTAAACCAGAAAGAGAAAGAATAATACCATATGATATCACTCATGTGTGGAATCTAAAAAAAAGGAAAAAAAGAAGCCACTAATGAACTCATCTACAAAACAGAAACAGACTCACAGACATAGTAAACAATCTTATGGTTACCAGGGGAAAGGAGTTGGGAAGGGATAAATTTAGGAGTTTAAGATTTGCAAATGTTAGCCACTATATATAAAAATAGATAATAAAAGAAAAACAAATTTCTTTTGTATAGCACAGGGAACTATATTCAATATCTTATAATAACCTTTAATGGAAAAGAACATGAAAACAAATGTATGTGTGTATATGCATGACTGGGACATTGTGCTGTACGCCAGAAACTGACACACTGTAACTGAGTGTACTTCAAAAATAATAATAATAATAAAATAAAATTCAGCTTCATTGCATAAAAAAAAGTTACCTACAAATACTAAAAGCTGTTATTAAGAACCTAAAGCTGGAAACGGGGCTGATGGAGTATATTTTCCTTGATCCAACATACAAACTATGTTTCAACTCAGAAATTATTATTGAAAACAAATTCTCAAAAAGTAACTCTGCCAAAACATTTGATGTTATCTTCACAAACAGAACCTATCATTTAAAAAGAGAAGGCATATAGACTGATATAAACCTATTATAACCATGCTATTTTAGCATCTTGGAATTCCAGTGCATCCATAGACCAGAAGGCAAGGAATGGCAGAGTATGCAGGGACTGATCAGCTGCCTGTCTCACCCATGAGCAGCTCAGAGTATACAAACATCACTGATTTAAGTACATCACATATATGAACCATCTCAAATAGTTACATTTTAAGTATGACATGGGAGAAGAAATGGCTGGCATGTTATTCGATAGACAGACAACAGTGAAAATCCTAACCTGTGTGGCATGCAGTAGATCTACAAATCAACCACGGAGCTATCTTTCTAGGAAATGAGCCTTCATAAGTAAGTCTATGAATCATGAACATTACCCACACATGGCAAAGTACAAAGCCTATTGCTTGGTTTGGGTAATATTAATTAAAGCCTTTTCATTGTGAATGCCTTTTATGTGAAAGACAAAATCCCAAAATACAATTTCTTCCCTACTCCTCTTTCTCAAGGGCCAGCAAGTCAATATCCACGCTTGCCTCTGATCATGTGCAAAAGAGAGGGATATTAAGAATTCAAAATCACAATGTTGGTAACAGACCTTAAAAATCTATAGCATTTAAAAAGAAAAATCTTTTTAAAACAATAATAAAACATTTTCATCTCTTACTAGTTTTACTTCAGTTGACCTACAGTGTTTTAGACCACAGACTAACTCAATAGCGAACCCTGTTTTCAATTTCTACCACCAAAAGCACTCCCTGATGTGAACCGCCTGCCTTAGAGAAGGGCCAACCTTAGAATAAATATAGAAGATGAGACTAAAAGTTTCTAAAAGGAGGCTGGTAGAAAGGGAGACTGAGGGAGAGCACTGTCCAATGCTGTCAAGGTGCAAATTACTGGTACTATTGGCACATCAAAAGTACTCTTTATGCTTAATACACATCAGTATTTGTGTGGCTGTTGGAATAAAGATCAACTTGGTCTTACACATCACCCTCTCTACATCTCTGGCCTCATCATTCCTCTCCACCCACTCTGTACACCAGCCACACTAGCCTTCACTCCATTTCTCAATTTATCACTACCCTTCCTGCCCCAGAGACTCAGTTGAGCTGTTTCCTCTGCCCAGGAGCAATCTTCCCCTCCTATTGTGTCCTCATATCTCAGCTCAAATATCACTTCCTCAGGCTGGGCCAGCTTCATGGATGTACAACCTGCGCAGCTGCACAGGGCCTGTACTTAGGACTCCATGATTGGTTTAATGTTCTACTGTGGCAGTCTTGGAATTCTTTTAAACAAGGGGCCCCACATTTTCATTTTGCACTGGACCCTACAAATTATGTAGCTGGTCCTGTTCTCAGGGGAGACTTCAGTGACCTCCCTGAATAGTTCAAACCCTCTCTTTCCAAGCTTAACTAGCATGCACACTCCTTTGTACCACTTAACACAGTCAACATTTTTACATGGATTTGAGGACTATTTGTTTATCTCCCCAAGTAGGACATAAGTACCATGAATCCAGTGTTCATGTCTGATTTTTGCTTACTACTTCATTCCTAGAACCTGGCCCCAAACAGGCAATTAGTAAACGGTGGCTGGATAAATGTTTGTGTTTATTATTACCAGTATCATTATTGTTATGGTTCTGTACTGTTTAGGCTAAGAATGCAACAGGGAAGGTAAGAAAACTACACATTATAGCCAAAAAAAGGAAACTTTTACCCAGAGAACTTCAATATTACAACCAATAACAAAACTATTAAAATATTAAACAGCTGCCTGAAATAGTTGGCAGAATCTAATTCTGTAAACTTACTCATGCATCGACCCTAAAACTGGAAATCTTTTTCTATGTTTAATATTAAATATATAATTTTCATTGGCCATTACTATTGTGACACTCCTAAGACCAACACAAGGCCCTCAACCATTTGACAAGTCATCTCACTCTTCCCTTTTCCACATTCTTTAACTCTAACCTAGAGATTACCACTTTTTAAAATCTCATGTCCCCATTAAAAAATATTTGAGTATGCAGACCCAAATAGAGTTGGAAATCACATGGTTGGTATTACTAACCTAATGAATCATGCACATTATAAAACATACACTAAAAAAGAAAGCAGAGGTAAAAAATAAATTGAAACCTAAGTTCCAATATTTTCTTCCTGTGCTTCAAAGGATTGTCTTGCATAAAACAGTGTATACATCTCACCCCACTTTGTAAAATACTGTTCTAATTAAATAACTACTTATTTGAAGTCTTAGCTGGGAACCCAGCCATTCACATGTATCTGAACAAAGAAAAGTCATCCTGTATTCTACTGAAATCATCTTTTTTGACCATATGTAAAGCTTGGAAAGAACAAACACGAATTCTTCGGCGGGGGGAGGGTATCCACCTACCCATCTACCTAATAAGACCTGCGTATCTTACCAGAGTACTTAAAATTTCCCCCATATTCTTCATACTTTCTCACCTAGTGACTTTGTTCAAATTATTCCCTTCTGTCCAGAATAGTCCTTCCCCTCCACATACCCAAATACTGTATCTTTTGTTTAAGACCAAGCTTAAATACTACCTCCATCAAGGCTTTTGTAACTAAACAAATATAATTTCTCCTTTATCTATACTGTTCATAGCAGTTTGTACTTGTCTTATATCATATATTGCTTTCTACTCTATTCTATTATGTCAGTATTTTATCTCCCTTTCTAGGCAGTAAGTTCCTAGAATGTAAAAAATTCCTATGGTCCTGAGATTATTTATTAAAGATTCAGCTTCTCAATTCCTCCAAACTGAATATGGCATTCATTATATGCCAAAATATGAGATTCAAATTAAACAAGATTTAATTTTTTTTGGTCTAAGTATCATTTAAAACTAATATCTTTACCACAAGAGTTCCAAAGTAAAATTACCCATCTGTCAGAAATTAATCCTCTCACAATCAGAAACTATTATATCATTTTCATATCAAAACAATAACTTACTTTACAGTACTCTTAGTGACCTACATTAATTCATTCTTGAAAATGAGAATGACTTCTTATTCCCTAACATAATATCCATGAAAGTTCTTATCATTTTTATAAAAAAGAAATATATTCCTATTTTATAGATATAAATTTTAAAACTCTAGAAATAAAATCTAGAAATAAGTAAGCTCATAGAAATAAAGCAAATTATCAGAGCACCTCATAACTTTCTATCAACTAACATTATCAAAAGTCTTTTACCCCCTTTATCTTTCACTTTCTTTCTACTTTTGCCCAGGCAAAATTACCCTGAGTATTTTATACTCACGTCTCTTCTACAAGAGCAAAGGAGATTCCTCTTAAAAAGTTTCAATCTTTAGTGAGAAAGAGAGGTTTTTTTTTTTTAATCTAACTGAATGTTTTTAAATTTTTCAAAGAAATTTTCTACTTCCTGTAAGTATTTATGTTGGAGTAGAACAAAGTAGAAAAAGAGAGAGAACATATACTCTTGGAATTTTGAAAGCCATAAGATAAAATAAATAATGCATAAATAAATATAAATCTGTGCTAGAAATGCACGTGCCCATCATAAAGTAACACCCATTGCCCCCCAAAATACATATTTGCTTCTCATTTAACTAACTTTAAGGTACCTACTATTTTTAAGCTTTATTAACCAAATAACAAAAACATCAATATTCTTTACTACTAATCCATTACAATTTTTAGAGAAATGACTACAGGCCAGCGAATTCACATGTATTCTCCTAGGGGTCTCAAAGACTCCATTTTACCTGCAGTATTCTCTCAAGTGTTAAGTTGGGTGATAAGTCATTCTAGTGGCAGATGATCTATCTATTATATTCAATTCAGGGTATTTCACAGTACGAAAGTGCTATGACCTAATAAACAAGTCTTATTCCAAAGTCCATTTCTTGACGATCTAATCTAACAGGACAAGAGAAGGGCCATGAAGAGATGCCCTCTGTTGTCATTTTTTTTTTAAGTTCTGCATTCTTAATGTACAACATGACTCCTCTGGCATATGAATGTAGGTGAAGACATAATTTGTAGAATAATAGGCACTATTATTACATGCTGCTTCAGTACTGTCATATTTCCAATCCATCAAATTGATTAATGCTATAATAACTCAATACAAACCTATCATTTGTGCACTAATGAAGTCAAACTCAGTTTATCCTTAGGCAAATAGATTCCAAAAGCTCATAGATGTCATCTCTTCAGTTTCCAAAGACTCTTTAGACATATACAAAAGGAGTAAGAAACACTTGTAACCTGTCTCCAAATTTGGATGTCTTTCTGCCATAAGTGTAAATGCAAATACTACTGATATAACAAAATGCTCAAAGAACATTTGGCAGCTCTTAAACATGAACAAGTTGCTGCAAGACACATAGAGAAAAGACAGAAATAAATTTACTGGTTTGACATAAATACTATACTGGTGATCTGAGTGATATCAACATAGACATTAAGTTCAAAATCTGTCAAGTTTTAGGCAGTTATGATATGAAGTCTTCATTTAAGAGATATTTTTAAGATGTTTAGACTTTAAAAATGATATGTGACTATCAAAACTAGGATTCTAAGAGCTATGTATTAGATTCAATAACAATTCAACCTGCAAACTATAGCACAGTTCAAAGATAAAACATTCCCAGCTAATACTAATCATGAAATGATTAAATACCAATGCCCCTAAGCTACTGTTTCTTAGGGGGTGTTTAATGATACTATACAGGATGTGTAAGCAGGAAGTGACTCTTCCCACAAAAGGAGTTAAAAACCATTCTCCCATCACCTCAACAGTCAGAGATCATTGTTCATGTCAGAAACTGGTTCATGTATTGAATAACACTGGGAATATACACAATATTTTATAATAACTATAAATGGAATATAACCTTTAAAATTGTGAATCACTATGTCATACACCTGTAACTTATATAATACTGTACATCAATAATATTTCAATTTAATAAAAAAGAAAGTAACATGTTAGATGATGGAGAGGGACAGTGTCATGCTGTCATTTCCATAAACCCACTGACAGGCAGTATTTCATAACATAGCAGTAAGGCTACTCTCTGTCTTAGTCCATTTGGACTACTATAACAAAACACCACAGATTGGGTGGCTTATAAATAACAGAAATTTATTTGTCACAGTCTGGAGGCTCAAATTCCAACATCAGGGTGCCTGCAAGTCAGGTTCTGGTGAGAGATCTCCTACAGTTTGCTGACTGCCAACTTCTTGCTGTGCCTCAGATGGTGGAAGGTGCTAGGGAGCTCTCTGGGGTCTCTTTTATAAGGGCACTAATCCCAATCATGAGGGTTCTGCTCTCATGACCTAATCACCTCCCAATGGCCCTACCTTCTAATACCATCACCTTGAGGATTAGGATTTCAATAAATGAATTTCAGGGGGACACATTCAGATCACAGCAGCTACTTAAAGAATATAGTGCAAAGAAGTGCAGATAGAAAGATTAAAGATCACTCTGGATTGAAATAAGGGCCCTGAAGCAAGAAGCAGATATTCTAGGATAGAAGTGTAAGACACAAATACAAAGGGATTGCCAGACTCTGGAAGAAGAGTCACACTAGAACTATTCCCTTGGCTGTAAGTTATCAGTTTTTATGGAAAAGAAACTTCTTGAATGACATTAGAATCCACTCTATAGTCTTTATTCTTCTTGTATATAAATATGTATAGTAAACTGTACATAGCTCTCATTTTAGAAAGTAAATTTAGCCACATTCTATAAATCTATTTTATCAGTTATTCAATAAATATTCACAGAATACACAAACACACATTAAAAATTCAGGAAAACTAGTAAAGGGCAGAACTTCCCCCCTTACAATCAAAGCTGGGGCCCAAATGAAACTAGAGAATAATGAGAATCTATCTCTTTCTGGTCAAAAACTACCTAGACTTCTACCCAGGCAGATGATGATGATGATGATGATGATGGTGGTGGTGGTGATAGCAGTTATGATTCTCCAAGACTCCTACAGCTAATATCCAGAATATATAAAGAACTCTTACAACTCAATAATAGAAAAAAGACAAGTAACTCAACCTTTTCTATGGACACAGAATATAAATAGATATATCTCCAAAGGAGATAAATGAATGGCCAACAAGCACATGAGAAGATACTCAATACCATTAGTCATTAGGGAAATACAAATCAAAACCACAATGATTTCACATCCATTAGAACAGTTATAATCAACAAGACAGACAATAACAAATGTTCAGAGGATGTGGAGAATTTGGAACTCTCAGTCACTGCTTGTTGGTGGGAATATAAAAAGTCTGGCAGATTCTCAAAATGTTAAACACAGAATTACCATTATGATTCAGCAACTCCACTCTAGGTATTCACCTAGAAGAAATGAAAAAAAAAATATCCACACAAAGATTTGCATAAGAATGTTCACAGCAGCGTTATTCACGATAGTCAAAAGGTGAAACAACCTAAATGACCATCTACTGCTGAGTGGATAAATAAAATGTGGTATGTCCATACAACAGAATACTACTTCGCAATAAAGAGAACCCAAGTATTGATACCTGTTACAACACAGGTGAACTTCAAAAGCATTATTCCCAGTGAAAAAAAGCCAGTCACTAAAGAAAACACATTGTATGATTCCATTTATATGAAATGTTCCAAACAGGCAAGTCTACAGAGACAGAAAGTAGGTTAGTTGTTGACTCAGGGTGGGATGGGAATGGGAAATGATTAATGGGCAAGATTTGGGGTGATGAAAATGTTTGTTCTACAACTGGATTGTGGTAATAATCACAACTCTGCAAATATACTTAAAAAATCATGTAATTGTACACTTTAAAAGGGCATATAAGTTACATCTTAGTAAAGCTGAAGTAAATAGATTTTAAAAGAGTCTTACTGCCTTTATTGTGCACAGAGTAATGATCTCACAACAACCTTATGAGGTAGACACTACTATTATTATCCCTATTTTACAGTAAGAAAACTAAGGCACAACCCTAAGTAATTTGCCCAAAGTCATAGCACTAGTAAGTGACAAGAGCCAGGGTTTGAACCCAGGTAGTCTGGCTCCAGAGTCACTGAACTCATGCAACTGTATTCACTAACCCTTCACAGAGCCATTCATGGGTAATAATAATTATAATTAATTAATTATAATTAATTATAATTACAATCATCCTACAACAATAGTTCTCAACCATTCTTGTGTAAGAATCACCTAAGGAACTTCATAAAATTGTGTACTTCCACCAAACCCTAAACTCAAACATATTGATACTACAGAAATGAAGGCCAAGAATCCAAACGTGCCATAAGCACTCCCAGTAAATTTGATGCAGATGGTCTGTGAACACCACAAAAAAAAAAAAAAAAAAGACTGTCTCCAGGAATAAAGTACACTTGAAATAAGACTAAGTTCTTTCTTTTCACCCCTTTCATTCATTCAGAGAATGTGGTAGTAAGGATCTGTGCAGATTAATTTTATTCAAGAAGGTTTTTGTCCATCTTACTCTACTTAAGCATTTGTGGATATGGCTTAAAGCCATGTTTTAAAACATGCTTTAGTAACATGTTGCAATTTTATAGTGTTCCAGAATAAGCTTTTAAGATTAATGAACTCAAGCCACACTTATTCTGAAACCAAAAAAGTTATTAAATGATAGTTTTTCCATTAGATGTAATCAATAAAGAAAGTAAAATTAAGTTAGTAGTCATGAGACTTGAACATGAGCCTTCTGACGGCCTATTCATGTGAAACTAGAGATCACTTTCAAAATGGTGTTCAAGGATCAATTTCATAAAACTGACAAACTTCTGGAGGTTAACAAGGGTCAAGAAAACAAACTCACAGCATCAACAAGCCAATAATTCAGGCTAAAGTGAACACAAGTTAAGCTGAAAACCTTCCATTCTTACTCAGTAAGGATACATGTGTCATCTCAAGTGGTTATATTTCTATTTTGTCCCATTATAAAATTGATCCACCATTTTTCATTAATTTCCAACAAAAAGCAGGCCAACTCCAGGTGATTATAAATAGATATGAACCTTGTAGCTAAGACTCAAAATTTGAATTCTCTTTTTAAAAATGGTAATCTGTAATTCATACAAAAAGAAACACTAACATCATGTCTGAACTTTTCTCATAAATAGAGATGAATATGAGATCAACACCAGAACTATACAAAAACAGATGGTTAAGATTAAAAGTGCAATTTCTGGCCAAAAAAAACAGAGAGAAGACAAACAGTCCCACACAAGTATCAGACCCCAACATTATTAGCAATGTTAACCTTCAAAAATTTAATGGTTCTCTAAATCTAATTCTAGAAAATGGAAAATAGAAAATAAATGTCCCTATAACTAAGAAGCAATTCTTCCCACTACTCTAAACCAATTACAATCATTGTAATAATAGTACCTATTATTTTCAGTATCTATGTTCTCTAATATCAAACTAGGTAACCAAAGAACTCTCTGTTCCTCCTCCCTCACTCTCTCAGCCAGCCATGAAACAAATGACTCTCTACAGAGGATTTGATCTGTTTTTATATCTCCAGAAATCTTGGCAGAACTGCAAGATTCCCCAAGAATAAACGAAACAAAACAAAACAAAACAAACAAACCCAAGAAATAAGATAATATAATCTAACCATCACAGAATCCCTTCATGAACAGGACAGGAGCAAAGCAGTAGAAAATCCTCAGAGAGCTAGAAAAAAAATATTTTAAAGCACTTAACTGAACATCCATGGGTTATTAAACTTGTAAAATGTTTGTAAACTTGTAAAATATCTATGATAAAAAGATAAAGATGAATATAAAATTCACTGCTCTCTAGAATCTAATTTTGTTGAGCAGGTGAGAATCTAATTTTGTTGAGCAGGTGGGGCACAGAAAAGGGGGCGTGAGAAAGAAAAAGAGTTGATGGAGATAAACACAGACATTTACAACACAATAAGTGAATACAGGTGGTGTAGGAAAACCACATATGTCTTCAAGTCAGACCTGGGTTCCCCTCCCAACTCTACAACTTACTATCTCAGTGACCTTAGCCAAGTTGCATAACCTCTTCTTGCCTCATTTACTTCATCTGCAAAAAGGGGAAATATTATCTACCATGTAAAATTGTTGGAAGAATAAAATTAGATAAACTGTGTAAATGCCATACATAGTCTCTAAGCTCACAGAATGTACTCAGTAATTATTAACATAAGCACCAGACCAGAGGTATGTATAAAGCACTACAGGAATCCACTTGAAGAAATAACCTGCTTGAGGAAGACTGGAAAGAATTCGTAAGAGATAAAATCTGAGTTAGGTCCAAAAAATAATCACAAGTGTGCCAGATAGAAGGTGACGGGCAGGGAGAGGAGTTGAGATGTTCACTAAAAATCTAACACCCCTGAATCAGTTTGAGAGAAGGGAGGTAAAAGAATCAGTAAAGACTTCCTAAACTAGCATTTCTATTATACGATACACCATTTTATATTGAAACTAACTGTTTCAGTGGGTATGTCCTACACAAGAATGTAAGTTCATTAAAGGAAAGAACTGTGTTACTCTTTTTCGTACCCCAGCACCGAGGAGAGCACCTAACACAAATTAGACACTCAACCTAACAAATACATTCTGTGGAAAATACAAGCAGGTCTTTTGCTATCTAAAACCTGAAAGATATCTGAAAGCAAAAAAAAAAAAAAAAAAAAATTCTATAAACCTAGAAATAAAACCATCTAACCAAAATAAGGAATGATAACATTTCAACAATATGAACTAAATTCAACAGTGTAAACTCATGAACTCATTTTCTGTCCAAATTGTTCAATGATTCCTAACTAGGGGTGTATAGCCTAATCATCTATGGAATGTTTAAACAAATATATACCTGCCTTAGAGCTACCCTCACATACAAGTCTTTGGTGAGAAAAAAATGGAATGCATGTGCGAGTGTGTGCATGCAGGTGAGAAAGTGCAAAGGAGACAGCCTGGCTCACTTGAGAGCGCTCCACAGATAACTGACAGCAATGTGCAATATCACCCTCGCCCCCCCCCATCCACCCCCATGCCCCCAACCCTCATCCTATTTTAGAACCTCTATTTAGGTTATGAGTAGGACTAGTCAGGTCCCAGCTCTAATTAAAACAGACTCAGTTGAGCCCTCTGCACACTGTATTACCACCTTGGTGACCATGGCAGAGTATATTTCTTAAAGATGGCCACAACAGTATCTCCCACCCCACAAGCTCTTCTAGAAACCTCTCCCCTCCTACCCCGATCAAGAGGTAAAGTCTGATTCCCCTACCTTTGAACCTAGGTACACTTTTATCTGTTGTGACCAACAGAATATGGTGGGAGTGATGCCGTGAGACTTCCAAGGCAAGGTCTTAAAAGGTGATGCAACTTCTCCCTTGTTAGGCTGGACACATGTCTGGAGAATTGAGACATCATGTAAAAGGTCTGAGGCCTACCTACCCTAAGGCCACCAGGCTCTGAGAAAGCCCAGGTCACATGGAGAGGCCACATGTAAGTATTACAGAAGACAACCCCAGCCGAGTTCTTAGTCATCAACAATTGTCAGACACGTGAGTGAAGACACTTACAGATGTTCCCAGCCCTCGGCTGTTGAATCGGTCTTCCCAGGAGAGGATCCAGACATTGTGAAGTAGAGACAAGACAGTTCTCCTGTAGCCCATCTGACTGACAAACCTGCAGCATCCGTGAACATAATAAAATGGCTGTTCTACTCCTAAGTCGTGGTGTGGTTTGTTATGCTGCAATAGTAACTGAATAGTTACAGTTTTGATAGTTATTAAGAGTCACAGCTTTATTATTAAAGACAGAATTAAATGTTGTTCACCTTAAGTCTCAGAATTCCCTCTATTCATCTAAATCAATTGTAAACCTGACTTCTACCATGTCACATTTATAAATTCCACTTTACTGCTGTAAGCATAGATTTTAACATGTCCACCTTCCCTCCAGTCAGTTCCACTTTATTAACCCATTACTTTGAAATTTTTATCTTCCTAAAATCTCAGTCTCTAACTTCCTGACCACAACACTGCTCCCTGGCCTCTAGTCCCCAGAATTTGGAACTCAGTAACTAGAATGGCTTATTTCCATCATTTAAAACTCTGGTCTGATGGCAGCTGCTTCATTACTCAGGAAATGAGAAAAAAGCAAATTGAAGAGATAAATAGCTTAATTATGCTACATAAGCTCACATCTTATCATAAACCTTTTTATAACAAGCAGACCAGTAAAGTCATTTAACTATGATACAAAGATAATCCAAGACAATATAAAATGAAAATTATCTTTAAACTGTATTCCATGATTTCTAAAACTTATCTCCCTTTCTAAACATTTATTTTAATATTAAAATTATTTTACCTTCTCCAAACAGCCACCAAATGACAGTATGGGAAAATCAGTACAAGTGTATGGAAAGGATGAATCTGCTT
Organism: Vicugna pacos; assembly: GCF_048564905.1. Classification (NCBI taxonomy): domain Eukaryota; kingdom Metazoa; phylum Chordata; class Mammalia; order Artiodactyla; family Camelidae; genus Vicugna; species Vicugna pacos. The sequence continues at coordinate 47,922,635 of NC_132991.1, read as the reverse complement.
AAGGAGAAAATATATCAAGAATAATTCACAATCTCAATTGTGGAATTAAAGAAGCTTCAGCTAAAACTGGAGTCAGGACATGCCTGTGCAGGGAGCTCTCATGCTCCCATCATGCACTGTAAATTATTCCAAACATTAAGACACATAAGCCTACATCTCCTGCACAAAGGTGTTGCCTACCTCTCTCTGAAGGATGACAGCCCAGCCAGCCAGAAACTGTTAGCAGCCCAATCAATGAGAAGCCTCGATACTTTGCACTCCCAGTTCCCTCCAAGTTCTTTTGGTTATTATAGCCTCTCCCAACCTCCCCTCTTCCAGCCTTCTCTCTATAAAAACAAGTTCCCCTTCCTAGTTCTCTGGATTTGCCCATGGTCTACCATAGTTCACATATCCTGAACTGCAATTACCCCTAGCCATTCCCAAATAAACTGGCCTTTGCTAGTAAAATAACTGACTATTACATTAAAGTTGATATGACTAAAGAATAAATATCAATTATCACTGAAATAATTAACATTACTTAACTAACTCTCGTCTACTAGCCAAACCACAATGTTGAATTGATGATTAGTAAAAATAACAATGATGATAATGTAATGAAAAAATAGTAACTTTTATTTTTATACTGTTTCTTATTGATATCTTTTTAAAATGTATAAAATAAGAAAATCAGGAATATTATTTATAATTCATGATGCCAAAACATTTCCTATAACATAAAGGCTTATAAATCAAAACAAAAGGAGGTCAAGAAAAGGCCAGATCATCAAAGCATCAGCTGCCAATATTACCTCACAGAAATACACACTGGAGTAATGATGGGCTCTTCATGTCTAACAGATGATACAATTTACTTGAATCAAGTTCTAGTCAGTGCTCTAATTTGACCAGGTAATGAAATATGATGTGTGGGAGGAAATGTCATTATAATATCTAACAATACTATATCCCCTGGGATAAATAAACACAACAGAAATCTTTTTTTTTTATCCAAAGGCAGGTTAAGTCATGAAGAAACTTCTTTAGTTTACAAAAGTTCTTAGACATTATAGATATATAATCAGCACAAAAATATAGCTAAGTGTATAAGCATAATAAAATGCTTTTTATGGTTTCTATTTTGCTAACGCAGTTATAGTTAATGGGAATTGCCATGACAAAATGACTTTTTATGAAAAGAACCTTCTTTATTACTAACCAATCAAATTTCATTTTTATTACTGATGTAGAAAGTTCAAAACCATGATTCATTTATAGAGCGTACAAAAATAAGAAGTGTTCAAGAATAGAGTAAAGGATCATTTACAAAGCAATAAAAAATTAAAACATGCATTTCTCTTACTGGCAAGGCAGATACTTCTACACATAAACGTCTATAGCTGGATTTGCTGAATATTATAACTTCGGTCTTTGAACAAAAAATGAGAAGCCTGACTTTAATATCTCATCTCCATTTGACATCTTCAGTCCATCTGATAAGTGCTTATCAAGAAACATCAAAAATATTTGAAAAATGTTAAGAAGTCTGATGATGTTTTCTTTCAATTTTCACTCAGATATGGAAGGCTTCAGCTAATATTAATAACTCAAAGTCTTCACAGAAGAAAGAATGACAAATTTTATGGGGCACACATCACTAAAATCTTTAAAGTTAAAAATGAAAAATCATGTAATTTCAGAGTATGGAATGTTAATAAAGCATACAAGAAAATCAAAACTCCCATCATGCTTAATATGGACTTAAAAGATCAGAAACAAGCCTTTCAAGTGATCTTAGCAGCATACCAAAGTTTTCTAAAAGGAAACAAAACATTGCCTCTAAGAATTTGGTTTCCAACCTATTCATGAATACAAGTTATGATAAAAGAATAGAAGGCCACACTGCTGTCAATAAATTGTATTTTGCCTCTAATCTTAAGTATAACCTATTATGTCTTTGTTTTGCTTCTCCATCTGCCTCCTTAATATCAACTTCACATGTACCAAGGTGATAAGCACTACAATGTAAGACAATTCATTTGACTAATATGAATGTAAAAAGATTCTCTGAAATGTTATGGCCAATTCAATAACTGTTCAATAATTGCTCAGTGTCTTCTTCAATACTGGACAATCCTCAGAATGCTGACTATAAATAACTAACAAAATATCTTTATTTTCAAGAATAAAAGATGAATTTTTTTCAAATATCTGCTGCAATTATCATTATTAGATATTCGATATACAGATTTAAGAGCCCCATTATTTTCTTCACTCTCAATAAACCTTGTGAGCAATAGAACCACTTCTATTTTATAAACGACTTGTCACCATCATTTTCCTCTTCTTTGAGCCTCTAGAACCCTTCTGAAATGCTTTCAAGGTCCAGTTTTCCCAGTATTCATGCAGAAGAAAGAAGGAATAAAAAACACTTTATTACTGATATTAAAAATTTTTTTAAACATGCCTATACTGATTATACTTTCAAGATGCTTGCATATGGGTGCCATGGAACCCTGTAAAACTACCTTCCTAGATCATACCATAAATTAATGCTACTGCTAGAATGAAATTATTAATAAATTTAAATAATTAAGCATCTGTGTGCCTACAATGAGATAAATGAAAGACTCCAAATCTTCTTTTTCATCCTTAATATAGTTTACAGAGCTTCTAAATAAAGAACAGAACAGATACTCTGCTTTGAAAAGAATAATCACAGTATGATGAAATTAACTGATATGCTTAAAATAAATCAATGCATTAGTGAAGTAATAAGATCATTCAGAAAAGACAGCACAGAAGTTAATAAAAAATAAAGACACTGGACATTTTTTGCTGTCCAAAATGGCAATGGGATAACATTACAAAGGCAGCATCCTCAAAGGTGCCTGGGCAACAAAAGTAATAACAGAAACTACCAGATACTGAACACCTGGTACAAGGTACTTCAAATACGTTATAAAATATACTACCCCCCTTTCATAAAAAGGGAAACTGTGGCCTAGAAAGGTCTGCACAAGATCATACAACAAAAGGCAGAAGTGAGCTCAGTTCTGTCTTACTCCAGTGGCCTTGCTCCTAACCTCTATTACCTAATGGAACTTCAATTTCCTCATCTAACAGAATCAAATTGTTAATATTAGCAATTATGTATGTAAATCATCTAGCACAATGAGTCAAAAATGGCCACTTACTCTTCTCATTAACCAGGTACTTAGCAGCTACATTTTTAAGCCTAGAACTTTTTGGCAATGTCTAATAAACAGATCACCACTGAAAAAGTCTGAGTATTTATATCTATGACCTACCCTGAACATTCAATTTTATGGTGAAGAGAAACATGGCTTGAGCTTATTAAAGCTATAATCTTGAAATGAATATCTTAGAATAATTTGTTATAGGAGTAATTTTAACACTATAATAACTGTTTATAGATGTTTTATATTACTGAAATAAATTACGTATTCTATTTATAAGTAACTTTTAAAAGCTTTACCAAACTTGTGTCTTTACACAGGAAGTCAGAGGCAAAGCCCAGTAAAAGAGAAAAACTGACAGGTAAATGGAACTAAAATTAATATTAATGAACACCTATTGAGTGCTTACTATGTGCTAGATACAATGCCAAGCATTTTCTGTCTTTTCTCATCTAATCCTTAAATAATCTATAATTATCTTTATCATTTTGCATATGAGACCCCAGAGGCTTAAAAAAGGCAAGGAATTTGGCCAAAGTCACACATTTAGCAAGTAGCCGAATAAGAACCCAGGTCTGAATCTAACTTCAAAGTCCACAGGAAGCATAAAAGCAAGGTGAAGGAAGTGAACAGCACTGTAGGAGATTCCTGCTGTTGGGCACTCAGCACCTCTCCTGCCTTTTGGGGCTATCTGGTGGCACTGTGGAGCCCTAAAGGCTGGAGCCACTACTTGTAAAAGATGGGCAAGTGAGTCAGACCTGTCCGTCACAGTACTCCACCCTTTTGGCTACAATGACTACTACAAATGCCAAACTGACAACCCAAATGGGAATACTCAGTACTCCCGGGGGATATGTTCATACCTAACTGACTGTTTAAAAAAATATATTTTTTAACCTGAAACTCAATGTATTGGAAAATCTTTCTATTTAAAAAAACAAGCAAGTTCTAAGAAAATTTAAAATACACAGGCTAATACAAACTTGTGGTTGCCAGGAGGAGGGACAGACTGGGAGTTCGAAATTTGTAGATACTGATAGGTATAGATAGAATAGATAAACAAGTTTATACTGTATAGCACAGGGAAATATATACAAGATCTTGCGGTAGCTCATGGTGAAAAAGAATGTGACAAGAAATATAGGTATCTTCATGTTTGACTGAAAAATTGAGCTCTACATTGGAAATCGACACAACATTGTAAACTGACTATAACTCAATAAAATAAAAATTTTTTAAAATAAATAAAATACACAGGCTGTTATAAAAGAGCTCAGAAACCGCTCAATATCAGGACTATTTTCATCCTTCTTTTAAAGTTCTTAAACTAGCATATCATTATCTAGAGATCCAAGCTATTAATTCAAAGTCATAATTTACCATTCCTTCCATATTACTGAGTTTAAAGAAAGATTCAAAATTCTCTCCCACTTAAAGAAATTTATCCAAGGAAACTACTCAGTTAGATATACAACTATGTATATGCAAGCACTGTTTAGAACAGAGAAAACTCATATATACCTAAGATGGATTTGAGGTGCATCAACCTGACTAGACTGAACTACATTTGCCAGAATTCCCTTTCTACTATGTTTCTGATTAGGGTGCCCTACAAGGGCTATCCACCAGCAGGTGATGGGAAAACAGAAGAGAGAGAGAATAGCTATTACGTAGCAAACACCTCCCAGATATTCAAGTGCTACTCTAGGCCCTGCTGTGAAGGGTTTTTGCTGATATAACTAAAGTCCTTGATCACTGACTTTATGTTTATCAAAAAGGAGATTGTCCTGGGTGGGCCTGATTTAACAGAGGGCCTAAGTCCTCCCTGAGATCAGGCTGCACTGCTCTCTCTTCCTCCAGGATCTCTCCCTCATGGCTGTCTGCCCTGTGGACTTAGCATTTGCCAATTCCATGCAGAGCCAGAACTAGAGCTAGAGCTCCTACCACTTCTGTTTCTCAGGTTGAACAAATACAACACTCCAAGTACTCATCAGAATAAGACTCAATAAGCTAATTATGATTTCTTCGTTACAACGAAATACTACACAACCATTAACAATGATGAAATCTATGTCACTCCATTCACAGACATGGAAAGAGATCTCAATATGTTGTATGACAAAACAGATTACCAAAAAAGTATGCATGTTATGTACTATATGTCAATTTTTTTTTTAATTTTTAGGGAGAGTACAAGAGGTAGCTTTGTTCACCAAAGTTTTAATGTTAAGGATGGGGTTTTAACCTTATAATTTTAGGTGATTTTTAGGAAAAAATGTCAGGTAGACTTACAGGCTAAAATGTGCTGAGTCTTAAAGGACAGACAGTAGTTATCCAAGCAAAGTGTACAGTTCAGGCAGAAGGCAACATTTGTCAAAGATGGACACTACAAATAATTCAGAAAGGCGAGCAATGAAGGGAAAGAGTGACAAGAGATGAGGCTGGAGAGACAGACTCAGACTAACTTATGGAGGGTGTTGTATGCCTCACTCCATCTACTGACAATGGGGAACCAATGATGGCATTAAAACAAGAGGAATCACATCTGCATTTCAGGAAAATAAGAACAAAACAACACCAACAAACAAAAACCCACTGAGGTTTGCAGTGTAGACTGTATTAGAAGGATACCAGACTAAAAGCAGGGAAATCCATTCAGAGACAACTGTACTAATCCAAGCAAGAAATAACAAAGCCCTAAACTAAGGTAATAATATAGCAGTGGAGGTGGATAGAGCAGCCACTAAGTCATAGTGAAGAGTAAGAACTGAAAGAACTTGGTGAGGGATATACTAGTAGGAAAGAGAGAGAAGTGGTTCCTTTAAAGGGAGTTCAGAGAAGGCTTCCAAAAAGATGTGCTTATGAATGAGGCTCTCAAGGAGGGCACTTCATGAATATCACAAATGGATGTAAGGTGCCTTTAAATGTTTCCAAAAGAAATATCAGTGTGGTGACCCGTTGAAATAAAGAATAACAAGCAAAGTGTTAAATACATTAAAAAAATACAGCTCTCAACCACAAAAAAAAAAGATTTACATTTACTTATTAACTTAAAATAGGACCATAAAAATATGTGTCTCTAATCTCTTTAGGTTGATATCTTCCAAGAAAACCATATTACTACCAGAAGTAGGATACTGTGAATAGTTGTTGGATTTAAGTCATACTTACAAGTCACTTACAAGTCAAATACAAGGTGTCATATAAATTATTGTTTTAGCCACCTTTTTTTTTGCTGTTGCCAAAATACAATCTTTGAAATTTTTAAAATTACAACCAATTAAATTCATTAGTAAAATAGTCTCACTCCACCAACACACTATCCTTATTACCCTGAAATTATTAGTTAAAATTAGTTGAATATTCTTCTATGTTTTTCTTTGTTTACATAAACATATACATGTTTATACAAGGCTTATTTATTTAATAACAATGGGTTCATTACATACATTACATATTCAATACACATATTATTCTATAACTTGTTTCTTCTTAAGATAATCAGAGTTTTCAAGCCAATATATTTAACAGATATACTTCTTTTTTGTATCTATAATAATGTGGGTTTCTATTAAATATGTATCTAGACATTCTTGGGTTTTTGCTATTACAAATATCACTACAATTATTATTGTTATATATTTCTCTAAATACTGGTCCTTATGTTTCTATCAGATAAATCCCATGAAAAGAAATTTCTGGGTCTATTAATAGCATTTAAATAAATGTTGCTATGTTAAGTTCCCAAAAAGTAGTGATAATTTACAGACTCACCAATACTTTGAGATAACTGTTTTCTCCATGCGGCTGTCAGTACTAGAAATTATCATACTCATTTTTGCCCAACTGACAAGGTGGAAATTAGCGATGGAGAGCATCTGTTCCTAAGTTCACTGATGATTTGCATTTTCCCATTTTGTGAATTGCCTGTTCGTGTCCTTTATCTTTGATTCTGTTGCGTTGTCTTTTTCTTATTAATTTGTAGAAACTTATGTCTCATCATACAAAGCTTTTAAAACTTATCTGCAATAAAATCTGCCCATTTCTTCTCCTATGATTTCTGGATTCTGTGTCTTGCTTGGGCTTCCTATGCTGTATCTCCTATATTTTTTCCTAATTATTTTATTACAATTTGGATTACTCCAAAAAGCTAAGATGGCAGACTAACAAAATTCTTAGAAATTCTTGTATTTCACTAACTGAAGCAAAGTTCCAAACTTATTAAAAGTTTAGTAAAAGACATTCATCATTTTCTCTTTACAAGAAATCACACATTAGGGAACATGTATACACTGTGATGATATCAATATCAGCATACACTGTGAAATTTTTTTAACATAGCAGCAATCTAAATTAATGATTTTTTTAAAACATAAATGGTAAAAATATAAATAATCATTGAAATCTCAAGATTATTCATTTATTCAGATCACAAATATTTATTGAGCACCAAATGACAGGTCCTCAGGATACAATGGGAGACAAAACAATTATGATCCCTGCTTTCATGAAAATTGCAATCTAGTGGGAGCTTCTCTCTCTTTTAGAAAACAATGTATTTATTTTAAGTGAAAAAAGGGAAAAAAGTATGTTCACACAAATGCAATGAAAAACATTTTGGCAAATTTTATGGCCCATTCGGTACTTTTCCATTGCAAAAATACTACCTTATTGTAAATGTACCTATTTATCCTGGTGACTGAATTTTTACTGTACTCAGTGAAAATACTACTGGGAAGTTTAACTCCATTTAAAGATTATCACTCATCAACCCACACCTACAATAGCTATGTCTAGTCTCACTTTCTCAACAATATTTCTCAATTTCTTTCACTACAGTAACTAAGAACCTCAAACAGAAAATATATTATAAACCTATTTACATCAGACATGTTCTGTCCGTCAAATCAAAGGTGTTCCCAACAATTTATGGAGATTTAAAAGTATGTGAATGAATCCTAGTGACCTAGAAAATGGCAGTATTGTTGCACGGAGCGGAAACTTCTGCGGCCCCTCAGTGACGACAGCGACTCACTGGTGACAATCACCTTAAACTTCAGGTCCCACACCTGGGACTGTCCCCACACTTAACCCTGAAGCCTGTGTAGGCCCGGCCCCTGTGACCACGCCCCCCACCTCAATCCCAATCCACGGCCTTCACGCACCCCATCACCTTCGAACCCAAAAGGCAGCGAGACAAAGCATTGCCCAAGAAAAACAGATGGGACTCCGGCCTCTGCGTGGTGACCTTGGCCAAGTTTCTTCCCCTCAGTTTTCTCAACCATGAGAAGAGGCTGGCAGTCAGTGCCGCCTCCGTCCCCAGGCCTGGGTTCAGCGTCTAATGCTTCAAATCTGGAGGAAAGCTGCGGTTCTAAAGCCCACGCTGCTCCCCACGACTGCCCCATGCCGCCCCCGCCTCCGTCCGGGTCCGCCGCCAAGCACGCTACCTGCGATCTGGGAGACGAAGGCTTCTGCCACTAGAGACATGTCGGCTGGGCGGCCCTGCGCCCGCGGTTCCCGCTCACCGCGATCCTCGGCGAACTCCTGCGCAACCCCGGCGGCTCCTGGCACCTAACAGGTCTGGCCCGGCTGGGGCGCTGACTCGCAAAGCCCACTCCGGCGGCAGCGGCGGCAGCGGCGGCAGCGGCAAAGACCCCAAGGTTACCGCCAGGCCCCTCCAAGAACTTCCGGCGCAGCTGACAGCGGCGCGCCAGCACTTCCGTCCGCTCCGCCTCCTGCCTCCTCCCGGCCTTCCAGGCCCAGGCTCGCCGCTGCTGGGGGCCCCCGGGGTGGAGGAGGGAGGAAGCAGATTGGTTCCCGACTCCGAGCTCCAGCCTAGGGGGCGGGCGGCCGTACCCCAGAAATTTTTAGTTTCCTTTGTAAGTGAGAATTTTGTATGCAAGTAACTTTTTTTTTTTAGTGATTTCTAACAAGAATTTATTTGCTTTTGATTCTACAGGTTGGTCATTTTTTAATTTTATTTTTTATACAATTTGTAAAGGCTACACTCCATTTACAGTTTCCACAAAATATTGGCTATATTCCTCTTGTTGTGCAATACATCCCTGTAGTTTATCTTACACCCTAAAGACTTGAATATAAGACCTGAAACCATATATCTCCTAGGAGAAAACATTAGCAATAAGCAACTTCACATCAGCGTTGGTAATGATTTTTTTTGGATTTGATACCAAAAGCAAAAGCAACAAAAGCGTACATAAATAAATGGGTTTACATCAACCGAAGAAGCTTCTGCCCAGCAAGGGAAATCATCAACAAAATGAAACGGAAACATACTGAATGGAGGAAAATATTTGCAAATCATATATCTGTTAAGAGGTTAATAGCTGTAATATATAAAGAACTGATACAACTCAATATCAAAAAAAAATAATTTAAAAATGGGCAGACCACTTGAACAGTCTTTTTTCCAAAGAAGATATACAGATGGACAACATGAAAAGATGCTCAGCATCACTAATTATCAGGGAAAAGCAAACCAAAACTACAATGAGATATACCTCACACCTGTTAGAATGGCTGTCATCAACAAGGCAAGAGAGAAGTGTTGGCGAGGATGTGGAGAAAAGGGAAACTTGTGCACTGCAGATGGGAATGTAAATTGGTGTCATACACCAGCAATTCCACTCGTGGCTATTTATTTGAAGAAAACAAAACACTAACTCAAAAGGATATATGCACCCCCATGTTTTCAGCCTTACTTACAATAGCCAAGATTTGGAAACAACCTAAGTGCCCATCAACAGATGAATGGATAAAGAAGATGTGGTATATATACATACAATAGAATATTATGCAGACATAGGAAAGAATGAAATCTTTCCATTTGCAACAACATGGATAGACCTTGAGGGCATTATGCTAAATTAAATAAGTCAGAGGAAGACAAATACCATATGATCTCATTTATGTGTGAAATCTAAAAAAAAATTAAGTAGAAAAGAGTTCATAGATACAGAGAACAAATTGGTGGTTGCCAGAGGTAGGGTGTAAGATCTGGGTAAAATGGGTAAAGGGAGTCAAAAGGTATAAACATCCAATTATAAAATAATTCATTGGGATATAATGTACAGGCAACTATAGTTAATAATACTGTATTGCATATTTAAAGTTGCTATGAGAGTAAATCTTAAAAGTTCACATCACAAGAAAAAAAATATCTGGAACTGTGTATAGTGACAGATGTTAACTAGACTTACTGCGGTAATCATTTCACAACATATACAAATATCAAATCATTATGCTGTACATCTGAAACTAATACAATGTTGTATGTCAATCATACCTCAATTTAAAAAAAATAGAATCACACAGTAAATTAAAAACCTGATGTTCTAAGAATTATAACCCAGAACATTTAGAAAGCTGTCTCCTTTCTCTATGCTTCCTTTGCTCTCTAAAACTCTATTATAGTTTATTGTTTATATTTCTGCCTCCTTAACTAGTGTATTTGTTTCATACCAGGTAAGCACAAACTGAGGGCTAAAAACAATAGAAATTTATTCTCTCAAAAATGTGGAGGCTAGAAGTATGAAATCAAGGTGTCAACAGCGCCATGCTTTCTCTCCAGGCTGCAGGGAAGAGTTCTTCCCTGCCTCTTTGTTGTTTTGGGAGGGTTTCCAGCAATCCTTGGCTTTCTTTGGCATACAGACACATCACTCAAATCTCTGCCTCCATCATCGTGTGACACTCTCCCTGTGTGTCTATGTGTCCATATTTCCCTTTTCTTATAAGGGCACCAGTCATTGGATTAGGGCCTACCCTAATCCAGTATGACTTCATCTTAAATTAATTTCATCTGCAAAGACCCTATTTCCAAATAAAGTCACATTCACAGGTACCAAGAGTTAGAAATTTGTACCTATCTTATTGGAGGGGTGGGGGACACAATTCTACCCACTACATTAGATAATAAGTTTTTAAAGCATACGTCATCAATACTTGTATCACTCTCTGCAACTAGGAAACTTGTTAAATGAAATTTAAGTTTACCCAAAAACTCACGTGGACATAAACATAGCAGTGTTTAAGAAGCAGCATCTTCTCACTGACTGAGATTCAGTGTTGCCAAGAAGCAGAAGTAATAGTTTTTCTCTCATCCTGAGGGAGGTAACACTGATAGTAAAGTGTATGCTATTCCTCCTCCTCACCGCATGGATGACATTGACCAAAAGAAATGAACTATTCCGGGTACTTTGGTGTCAATTGAAAGAAAAGCTTTAAGTTCCTGTCTGTGCTCTGCACAGCAGAGAATTATCTACAACTTGTAAAAGTGAAGAAGATCCATCATCTATTCAAGTTCTATGCCAAATTTGGTTGATCACCTTTAAAAAGCTGAAGATAGAATATCTTGACTGCTTTTTGACACAAGTAGTGTTTTTTTAATTTCTGTTACTAGATTATAGACCTTGTGTAGGAACCCAAACCAAAGTCCTTACAGAGTACTGAGGACTGGACTGGCAAAAACAAAACAAGTCCAAAGGGCAGAGGTGAGCCCCAAAATGGAAGAGAATGGCAAGGGCTAGGGACTGGCCTCATATGTAAAAGAAATGGAGCAAGATTAGAGGAAAAGGAGAATTCGCCCTCAAAATTTCAGTTAGGCATCTATGACTTGATGCATGGCACCTGTATGAACTGGGCTCGCCAAAAGATACTGGGTTAGGACTGACACCAATACTGTTCTAGACATTTTGGAGAAAAAAACAAGGATCTGCTGGGGGAACCGTCTATAATCAACCCTTTCTTCATCGTAGCCCGGGAAACAGAATCATCTGCACCATATGGATTCACTTTTTCTCCCTTACTGACGGTTCTTTGCTTCCCACGCAGGCTAATTTGGGCTGGAAAGAATCTGTAATGTGGGAGGTCTTTATTACTAAAAATTAAATCCAATAAAATGCAGATGTCTTGATGGTACCCACAAACAAGCTGTCTTTGTAATAAACAGCCAACTGGAGAAAATATATTTATGCTTCTATATTAGAACAACTGGCAGATTTAAAACTAAAGATCTGTTTAAGATCACCACAATTAAGGGAAATAAAAGAAAACAAGCCACTTGAATTCTTAAGAATGAAGTTATAAAACAAAAGTGCTAGGGAATTCATATGTTACTAAAAGGATAATCACACAATTATTTAAAATAAAATATTAACGTGTGACATTAATAGCCTTATTGTTTGCCTTAATAAAATCACTTTTCTTGTAAAACTTTTCTGTCATGTCATTTTCATATCTCTAATCTAGATTTTACATTATTATATTAAAATATATATATATACAGCTATCATGATGAATATATGCTTTATTAAGATTAAAGTTCTAAGGCATTTTGTCTTCATTTCACTTTTCTCTAACAGAATGTTAATATTTTTAATGTAAATATTTCCATTTTTCAAAAATGCCTGCAAGAGGAAATTTGGGGCTGGGGTGCCTTCAAACTTATACTATTTATTTGACAATAATATAATAAATTCAAGCCTTTTTTAAATCAAGTTAATCCCACTTCCCAATTCCCATTAACAGAATTAACTGTGATTAATTCAATCGATCCAGATAGAATGTTAATACAGTTAAAAACACTAAGGTAACCATGTTATGCCCCAGAGCTTTTCTGTTCATCTGTTAACACTTTTTACTTCTTTAAAAACAATGGAACTGTAGACAACTACAAGCAATCTAATATATTACAAAAATATTTTTTAAAAAGTACAGAAATGTGACAGCCATTAGTTGTTTCTGGTGGGAGAGGGAAGGGGAGGCAATTAAATTTATTTATTTAATCATTTTTTTTAAAGAGGCACTGGGAATTGAACCTAGGACCTTCGACTTGCTGAGCAGGCACTCCACCACTGAGCTACACCCTCTCCCCAGCCACTAGTTCTTATATCTCTCAACTCCTCTTTCCCACATTTTGTTTAATTCCTGAGAAATCATGATCAATCCAGGACTGTTATGTTCTTACCTCTTCCTCACTTCCTCATCCCACCCACTTGTATTTTAGACTAGTGCATCCTCATGTGAAATACTAGTGTATTGTACTACACTTGGGAAATACCTACATTCTAGATTCTAGTGAGCCTAGATTCTTCAAATATTAACTGGTTACCAAAAGAAATTAAAATGCTTAATTTCCAAAATATTCTGCAGAATATGTATGTTGCCTCACTTTCATAGCTTTATGTTATTATTGTCAGTTGAGTCTTTTAACCATATCTACTGAGAATGCTCTTCATTGGTGGTTGGTAAATGCCTTATCTACAGTTACAGGAACTGAATTAGTTAGGACTTTCCTGGTTGCAAGTTTTAAAACAATTACATATAACTTAAGATAGTTTGTTTTCTGCCTGATAGTGGCAGAAAAGACACCAAAGTCATTCCCAGAACCAAATGAAAAGCTCTAGAAACCAGGACCTTAATGATTCAGCTCTCTGTCTTGCCACCTCTCATCTCTGTTCAGCTTTATCCTTTTTAATTGAAGACACACCTTCTCCCAGGTAGCAAGAGTAGCTGCCAGCAGCACCAACTTAACATCTTCCTAGGTTGGCAACCCCAACTTCCACACATGAATCCCAGGGAAGAATTATAATTGCTTGGATGTTCTCACCTCTGGATTAAATACCTTGTCCAAGTGAATGGGTTCAGTGATCAACCAGGCCAGGAAGAAATGGGACCCGTTACAAAAAGGAAAATGAAAGAAAAGATGCTAGGAGCCAAAACCATAGTGCCACAGTCTACAGTCAGACTCAAGAGTGCTACGGCATGGCTGCCACTTGCTTTAAAACTAGAAAAGTCATTTAAGCTCTTCGATATTTATCATTTCCATAAAGGAGGTAATAAAATGTAATGCCTTAATTACAGCCTGTGAGGTGGGGGAGAGGGAGAGAAATTCAGATGATTGTGTTAACTAAAAGGAAGAGCTGAGAATACCTTCAACAAATTATATTTAGTATTTATTATATTATTATATTTATGTAAAGGATTAATTTTAATTACTTTCACATAAATGTAATAAGCTAACTCAGTCCTAAATCAATAGCAGCAAACTTACAGTTTTGCAAAACAAAACGAGAAACCCACACACAACTGTCTCACTCTTTGGTGTATATATTACCCTTCTAGAGCTGGCTAATAAGGATATACACTTTGTGAAGCTATAAGCAATATGTGTGAATATAACAACATGGAAAAATGAATGATGCAATGTTAAGTAATCACAGCAAAATGCATTTCATGGTGAATACCACTATGTAAAAACATGTATATGAAAAAAACTAAGTGAGATTTCTTAGATGTGATAAAGCTGTTGTAACAAGGGGATGGGATTTTCTTTTTTTCCTCTCTGATGAATTCTAAACTTTCTGTAATATTTTTATTTCACTTGTACCATTTAGAAAAAAAGAATTTTTTATCACTCTACGTAGAACTTTTTAAAAGGTGATTAATATGGCAAGCACTCTGACCTGCCTGCATCCAGGACTTGCATAATTTAGGTCTCATTAGTCTTAATTATACTATTGAGAACCTGTCTTAAACCAGCTCCATGTTCCATAGCAGAGGCTCCCTTCTATGGTAACACATGCAGAAAGAACAACATCCAAAATACGTTATTGTTTGAGCACATATTCTTATTCAAGGCTTTATACAGCTGAGTAAGACATATCTCAGCATATGACTCATATTGTCTAATACAGATTGATGTGTTGAACAGAGAGAAACTGGCAAACTTGGTGGATCGATTGTAGACACTCTTGCTTTTGATAATAGTTTGGCATTGATTTTATAGTTGAAAATCAGTTATCATATTTTACCTTATAACCCTTAAACAAAGCTGAAGAATTGGTGATGGTGATTAAGGAGCCTGAAGCAAGAGGGTCTACAACACGTGTGTCACCAGAACTGGTAAAGAGATGAGCCTAAGACAGCAGAGTTTTCCAAGGACCCCTGAGCACTTGGAGATGTTTTGAGAAAAAGGGTCCCGTGATGGTAAAATAAGTCACCTCTGATAAAAAGTTGGCATCTGTAAGATTATGTCAGTTGACATGGCCACCACTATTTTCTTTTGCCTTTTTTTCAAATTAGAACCTGTATTAGAGCATGAGATGTATTCACTCATTCATTCATTCATTAATCAAGTAATTGTTGGACTCCATTTTGTAATGCTGGGCCCTCAACAAGATCATGGAGATACTATGGTGAACGAAATTCAGTGTCTGCCCTGAATAACAATCCAATTGAGGAGATGGACCCAACTGAGGAAATGGACAAGCAAACAAGCCATTTCAACAGTGTAATAAGTGTTATGAGTGTCCAAACCCATTCAAAAATCATAGGCAATGTTACCTAAGAAAGGGTTTAAGTTACTGTGTTGCCATAGCTACCACAACTCTTCAGGGTAAGTGAAATGGCCTTGCCAGGACACAAAATGCCTTTTCTGAAATTAGATGTCTGAAAAATAACTGCTTAGGCTGATGTGAAGTGCACCTTCAGTAACCAGAAAGCTCATCGAATATCTCAAACAACCTAACTGTGGCACATATTTGAATCTCACAGTCAAGGGAACTGCATGCTTCTGTTCATGGCAGTTCTTCATTTTTTTCCTTTCTAGATAAAATGAAAACATCTCACCATATAACTCCTCAAAATTAAAAGCAACCATTTTATGCTGTTAGTTCAAATTTCAGTATGAGACATTTAGTATCTTACCAGCTTCTCTTTTTTTTTTTTTAAACAATATCCCAGAAACTCAAAAGGAATAGAAACAACTAATATTGGGTAGCAGCACTTCTCACCATTTTCTCTCTGGAAAGTTTTTTATACGGGACTGAATATTCCTCCCTTTGGAACCCAGTCATTCACATGAACCCACATGAACTTTTCTGAGATCTTCTATTTAGTTTTGTCTGTATTTTACTGTCAGTAAAGAACCTAATTCCAAATATAAAGATCACAAAGAACATCTAACTTTACTTTGTTTAAAGTCGTATTTATAACACTAGTCTAGTGTCATGTCAGGCTACTACTCCTGTCAAAAAAAGATATTGTATGAGGAGAACTCAAAGCTCATTAGTCACATAAAAACTGTAATCTAAGGCTGGGTATCGAATGTGAAGGACTTTCACTAGTTTAAGAAGGGATAAGAGAATTCAGTTTCTACACACAGGACTCCCTCATCCAGTTTTCCCCAGAGGATTTGTAGCTAAACTCCCCCATACCTGAGAATAGAGAACCTGCATATATAACGTATCTGTATGCATGTAGTTTCACACATACATAAACACAAGTATGAAAAACAATCTTAGTATCTTAAAATGAGATGAAGATAGAGTGAACAAGATGATACCTAAGAGAATTTTGTTTTAATAATAATAAATTTGCTTTGGTATCTAACAACTTAAAGGACATATAAGTAGCCTATATATCTTTCTTATGATAAACTAAAAATGTATCTTTCAATTTTTCTTTAATGCCCATTATGTTGGAGTGTATGTTAACAGCAAGATATAAGGCTTTTAGGAAAAGAATGACATACTGGAAAAAACTTTAAGCTTACCAGTACTGCCTGATCATGTTGTGGTAAGAAAGCATATTAAGGAAAGTGTGATTATATTAAAATGCACAATAACATGCCTAAAATTAAAATTAATATCATAGTCTTCCCAATATTTTAAAAAATTTCCATTATTGAGTACCAAAGTATGTCCTAGTAGCTGAAGTTGCATCCTTTTATCTAATCGTTTTTATCTTTTGTTTTAAATAATTTTAGACTTATAAAAAAGTGACAAAAATTGTACAGAGTTCCCATATACCTACCCTTCACTCAGTTCTATCTAATGTTTATATCTTACAGTGAAATATAATGTTGGATTTTATGCAAATACAAAATTGTATTTGCAAGTTTAATGTATTTGTAAAATGTATGTGTGTTTATAAATGTAAAATAAAACATAGTAAAATTACTGAAAGCAGGAAATTAACAGTGATATAAAATCATTAACGAATCTACAGGCCTTATATTAATTTCTCCAGTTTTTGTACTAACTTCCTTTTTCTGGTCCAGGCCCTCACATTCATTTAGCTGTCATGTCTCTAGTCTCCTCCAATAGGTGACAATTTCTCCATTTTTCTTTTTTTTTTTGTCTTCCATGACATTGACACTTCTGAAAAATACTGGTCAGTTATCTTGTAGATTGTCTCTCAATATGAGTTTTCTGATATTTCCATGATAAATTGAGGTTATGTGTTTTTAGCAAGAGTCCCACAGAAGCGAGAGTGTGTCTTTTTCAATACACCATATCAAGGGTACACATCAATATATCTTACTACTGGTCATGTTCAATTTGATCACTTGGTTAAATTACTATCTGTGAGTTTACTCCACTGTACAGTTACATTTTTTCCCTTGTAATTAATAAGTACATTGTGGAAGACATTTTGAGATTATACAAAACATATGTGTCCGTCTCTGATCATACTTTGTCTACTAATTTTGGTATCCATTGATGGTTCTTGCCTGCAATAATTATTACTTTGATGTTTGCCTAATAGTGACTTTCTACTTTTATCTTTCCTCCTACATTTATAACTAGAATCCTATTGCACGAAAGAGTTATGCCTTCTCCCTTTTTATTTACTTATTCAACTTTTAATTTATATCAGTATGGATTCATGAATATTTATTTTATTGTATTGGTTATAAGTCAAAGCTATCACTGCTTGTTTTGTTGCTCAAATTTCCCCAGATTTGGCTAATAGTAGATCTTTCAAGTTGAGTCCTGTGTCTTTTCAAAATTTCTCTATCATTTTGTGAACATTTCCTCTTTTTCTAGCACTAGAAGATGTTTCAGGCTCACTTTGTATTTTTCCTGCTCCAGCCATGGAATCGATCATTTTCCAAGGAATCCTGATTTCTTTTATTGGAGTGATGGTTAGAAACTAAAATCTGGTTGCTAGGTATGCCCAGTGCTACTGGGTTGTCATTGCTTTCACACCCACTCAGTGGACAAAGGTAGGAAATAAACGTGTATGTACTAACCCATGCACGCACACACACCTATATTTATTTCTAAAACTATTGATCTGTGTTTGTAGATGTATATATACCATCAACCTTTAAAACAAAAGGGTAAATGGTTTAGCCAGCAAAATCAAGTTTATTCAGGAAGAGCAGAGGAATTGCAACTTGGGACACACAAATCATGGTGAACCATAGACAAGTCTGGAGAACAAAAAGGAGGACGTCTTCTTTTACAGAGAAAAGGAGGAAGTTAGGAGGGCTATCTCCCGGGAAATTTTATCGGAAGAGAGCAAGAGTTCAGGGTGATGGCAGCTTCTCATTGGCTGAGTGTGGTGATTCCTCATTGGCTGTGCTGTTGCTAGGCAAGGAGAAAAATCTTTCTACCTTCTGCTGAGGTTTGTAAAGTGAGGTTCTTCCTGCTGGGGTCTGCAAGCAGTGGCAAGTGGTAGTGTGTGGGAGCTCCCCCTTCAGGACTTCCCCATTCCAATTTAAATGAGGTTTCCTTTATTTTCACAAGACATATATGTATATGTTATATAAAATACATTTTATATATGTAGAAAACCATGAGTTCATATTGATATCTCCAATTTTAATTCAATATGGCAAAACTCATTTTAGCTTTTCTCCCCTTTCCTTATTTGTAATTTCTTTCTCTGGTAGTGAGAAGCCTGGCTCTCATTGTCCACAATATATTTTCTTACTTGTTCAATCACAGTGTACACATGAAGTAGTTTCACAATTGTAAACCCATATCCTCATGGGAAACAAATTTACTAAGTAGAGTACAATATTTCTGTGCAGGATTTTTGGCTTTAGCCTTATAGTTTATAGCCAAAAACTTTGTCCAGGGTTAGTTAGGTTAGTTCTTTTATTCCCTACCCACTTCAGTGTGATTTTGTTATTCATTTAATACACTTAGGTTCATTTATTACTCTTCTTGTTCTATGTGAGGTTACCCCCAAGTCCTGGCTTATTTCAGTTCTTTGTTTTGGGGAGCAGGGAGCATGTGAAACATTACTGCCATTCTAAGGGTCAAAGCAATATAAAAAGACAGCCACAGTACGATGTCAATCCCCCCTCTTTCCTGCTAGACATTCTTTCTACCCATTCCCATCCACTTCCCTGTAGGTAATCAATCTCATTATTTCTGATTTATCCTTCCTGCATTTCTTTTGTACAAGTGAGCAGATAAATGTTTATTTTCTTAAAATCTCCTTCCTTTTTACATGAAGTAATTTATCTTCTTCAATGTCTTTCTTTTCTCATAATTTTTGAATGTTATCCTGTATAGCTTTGCATGTTTATTTTTCCACATGAACTTCAGTATCAACTTATATTGCTCCATAAAAAGAAGCTTGTTGGTATTTTTATTGGGACTGCATTAAATCTATAAATTGATTTAAGGAGAACTGACATCTTTATAACGTTGACTCATCCTATCCAAGAAGAGAGACTGTCATTCCATTTGTTCAAGTCTACATTTTTGGCTTTCAGGAGTGTTTAAAATTTTTCACATCTAGGATCTGCACATTTCTTATTATGTTTATCCCTGAGTATTTAGTCTTCCTTATTGCCATTAAAATGGGAGTCTAAATTTATGGACTATAACTGGTTATTGTTTGTGTATATACACAGACAGGGGCACATATTGTGGAAAGAGAAATGTAGACATGTTGAATTTGAGGTGGCAGAACAATATATAAGCAAAAATGTTCTGGGGGCATTCTGAGATGCAGGACTCAAGCTAGGAGAAATATTAGGGATTGGTTTTTTTAATCCATATGTGGATGATGATTGAAACTAAGAGATGGAATGTGCTCCCATAGGAAGAGAGTTATATGAAAAAAAAAAAAAAAAGAAGAAGAAGAAAAACTGGGAGGTGAGGCTGAACCTTGATGAACACCCAGGCTTAGGATATGGAGTGGAAGTAGGAGGAACATCAGACTAAGAGAAGACCCAAAGGCCAAGAAAGAAGAAAGGCCCAAAAGGTCCAGAGAGTAAAAGTGGGCCTCAGTGGCAGAAGCTGCAAAGTCAATGAGGCCTGAGCAAATGCCATTAGATGTTGGTAGGTCTAATGTTTTCCAAAGCTCAATCCCCAGCATTCTGGTTCCTTCAGGATGATAATAGGTATCATTCAAAAAAATGCTATGGAGACCAAAAAATTTGAAAAACACTGGATTAATCACAATTAAACAGGCCTTCGCTGAGCTATTAACATGCTCCTATAAATTATGAATTTCCATAAGAGAGAATAGCATGCAAATTTCTACACTTTTTTTTAACCAACTAAATGTTAAAGAAATTATAGTAACCGTGGAATAACAAAAATTTGGATTAATTTATTATAAATCTGTTCATTGAGATGTAGCATTTATTCAAATAGAGATCATATTATGTGCAAAAAAGAAATTATTTTGCATAATATTTTGTAGTAAATTAACCTAAAGATGCCTTAACCAATCTTTTTTTTTTTTCCAAAGGGATTCTCAGGACAAGATGTGACTTGGAATATACTTTGAAAATTTTAGAACACCAATTTTCCTTAGTCTCCTCTCTGTCCTCAAAGTCAAACACTGAATCTAGGAGTTTTATGTTTATTTTACCAGGAAACAGAATTTCCAGCTCTGGAAGATTGTCACAGAGTACTTCCTAGTGTTGTCACACTGCAGCACCAGCTGAACAGCATGCTGAAAATTACCCTGAAGCAGGCACCTGTGAGCTGGAGGCGCCTGAGGGTGCACTGAGGAAGAGGGGCTCTGTTGAGGGCAGGGAGAGCAAGGCGCCACCAGCGTCAAAAGGCCCAGGAGTATTTGGAAACTCACATGCAGTCTGGCAGCACAGTTCCCACTGTCAGAAAGACTCTGTGGTTTTCAGAAGCAGATCCTCAACCCTGGGAGCCCTTGAAGCTGCAGGCTGTTTCCAGAAGGGAGCAGCTCCTGACAGGGCTTATCCAGATGGATCCCATAGAAGGGCAGCGACATGGCAGGCAGTTAGGGTGGGGACAGTGCTGACCTCAATAGCTGTCCTCCACTGTCCCACCTCACCCCATAATCACCAGCACCAGCACCACCAACACCACCAACACCACTACCCCTATATACTGCCTCATGGCTGGATCTTGCTTCCAGCTGGACAGAAATCTCACAGCCACTATTCTTTCATCATTTGACTTAAATTATCACCACTATTTGTAGATCCCTGCCATCAGTCCTCACCCAAAATATCTGACATTTTAAATACCATCATTAAATAAATAGGATGGCAGTTCACACCAGTCCCAAGGACATTATGATTTGGGACGCTGACAACTCCTAACCATTAGTCTTAGCCCTGCTTATGCCCAAATTCCTCCCCTTTCCCAAGCAGTCTGCCTAGAATGAGGCTCCAAAATACTTTATAAAAATTTTAATACCTTTTTTCTCAGGTTCTTAATTTCTTTTTTTGAGGTCTACAGTTGTAGAAGTCAGATATTTTGTAATGTCTAACCAACATATTCATTAATGGAAGTTCTTGGGGTCCAATCATGCTATTTGATGTATGTATTTGCAAGCCTCACTCACAGTAGATTATTTCCTTGCATATTTTGTAATCTTCATCTGTGTAGCTTCCTCTGTGGCTATTATGTCCAACTAGGGTTAAGGATATAACCCCCTAGAGAGGTTTTGCATTTGCTTCTACCAAGCACTCCAGAAGTAATACCAGCCCAGCCTAGACCACATTTTTTCTCAATGTGGAAGAGGAGTTCCCAGATCCCTACAGATGGTGTAAATTCAAATGACAAATCTGTATGATGGCCTGTGGTTAGAAACTTTAAGTGGATACTGTTTTGGTCCACCCAGGGCACAGATGAAAAGCACCAAGCTCCTGGTCGCCTCCACATGTTGGTGGCAGCTTTTTGCTAGCTTGCCCTTTCTCTGAGGGCTCAACCTTTCTGGGGTTCCAGCACTATGGGGACATCTAACCTGGTCTCTCATGTTCTTGCATGAGACAATACACATAAGGCTCTAGATTAGCAAGACCAACGAATTCTCCAGGGCACCTAACATCATCTTCCACCAACCACATCATTTAGGCTTTCAATTTATTCTTCACTTTTGGTGTATGGGGATGTTCTGTTTTATGCTGATCTCCAAGTGTTGTGTAATGAGAGAGTTTTTCTCGGTTATCTAATTCATAATTTTCCTGGGAATAGCAGTTTCAGTGGGCCTTTTAAATAACCAAAAACTCAACTGGTAACTCTTAGAGTGTAATTATGTATCATTGAATATGATTCTTTTTTACATAAACAAAAAGTATCTTCAAGAAAAGTAATACAAGACCTTATGATGATGTATTTCAGAGAATGTCTCACTGTAGTTTATGTATTTGTTATATAAATCAGAATGCTTAAAATATAATTTCTGCTCTGTGAAATAATAAAATATTATTCATTTCCTATTGTCTTTTTTCATATTCCTTGTACATCCATTACCACTCTGGTTTAGGCCAGTATCTCATGCCAGGATTTATGAAATAGGACTCTTAACTGATTTTACCATTTCCACTGTCTCTCAATTCCAAATCATGCCACCAGATTTATCTTCCTAAAATGCTGCTCTTGCAGTCACATGCTTCCCACATCTCTCCCATACTTCCCTACAAAACTTAGACATTTATTCACTATCCCCCCTTACTTCTTGTTAATTCTTGCTTTTGTTCATAATTTTACTCTCATCTAAAATGCCCTTCTTCCTTCCCTATTGCTTTTCAATCCCTGCCCATTCTTAACATTTCTGTTTAAATCTTTCATCTTGAAAAGTTCTCTCACCTACCCGCTGGAAATAATCTCGCCCACCTGAGTGCACCATTAGTGTCTAGCATCTGAAATATTCGCTTAGCATTTGTTCCACAGAATACAGAGAATCCCCAGTTTAAAAACAAGCTGTATTCCAAAAGTATCTTTGTAACTCGGCTGCTTGAGATGCTGAATATGATCTCCCTCAGAAGTCAGATTATAAATGCTGGTTGGATTTTGAAGCTAGCTCATAGGGGTCTATTCAGCCTTTGAGGAACCTGAACTGGTACTTAGTACCAGGTCAAGAATCTGTGGGTCAAATTTCATGCTTTCCAGACAAAGCAAAAGAATGAATATTAATTTATTCCTCCCTTTTGATAAAGCAATCATTTCTACTACTGGGCAAACTTTTACTTAAATTAACAGATTTATTGGGCAGTCACTAAGTGACAGGTACTGTGGAAATACAGTGATCGAGACAGACACATCCCTTGGCCTCAAAAAGTTTCCTTATCCCTGCCCACTTCATATATTCAACGTTCCCTCATCTCATGGTACACTTCTTCCAGGGTCCAAAAGTTCTGACCTAGTGACTGGGTTATTGTAAGCAGTGCCATTCACCAGGGTGGGAATCACCAGAGAAAGGATGGTCTTGGATTTGTTTGGTTTGGAGTTTTTTGGTGGTTGTTTGTGTGTGTGTGTGTGACAGTCGTGGAGATGGAAGTGGTTTCTGCTTTTGTTATATTTTGTTTGGGAGTGAGATGGTGTCTTGGAGAGAGAAGATTATATATTTTATTGGAACTTAAAGTTTGGCATACTTATGAGATACCAGGTAGAGATCTGCAGAGTGAAAAATAAAGGAAATGCTGTTTTGGAGCTTATGAAGATAAGAAACGACTTGGACCAGAGCTAGAGGTTTAGAGTCGTCAGGATATCAAGAGAATCATTCCTACAATTTGTATGAGTAAGATCACCTTTATAAGTATAGGTGACTTAAAGGTTTATTTCTTAAGGTGCCAAGCTGTCTGTATGGTCTTGGATTTTACTTTGCTTTCTTCCTTGAGGGCATTTTATAACAGCAACTAGTCTGCTCCCTTTGGGCAAGAAACTTTCCAATCCAGCTTTATGCCCCATAAAGACTCACATGCTATATGGATTCAATAAATACTTGTCAATTATTCCACTATGTCAATGTTAGGTTCTGAGATACATCAATAATTTCCCCAGGGTTAATAAAAGTAATTGTAAACAGTTGGATAGTCTGATGTACCACGGGCTGGCTAAATATAGCAATAATAGCTACCACATTTGCTAAAATAACAGCTAAACTGTCGTACACAATTTGGGATTAAATACTCATTAAATAATAACACAATTCTTTCCAGCCAAACTGGCCTAATCATTATTCCAAGACAGGCCTTAAATATTCCTGCTCCTATGTTTCCAATTTCCATTTAGCCCACCTAAAAAGACCCTTTCACCCCTTTTCACAGGTCCATCCTCTTCCACCTTGTTAACTTCTCTGAAGTCCCGTCTGTGAAGGCCTTCCTGAACACTCGGGTCCTAAGTTATCATTCCCACCCAGTACACATTATTCTGTTTCCTTAAATTTCATCTCTCTAACCTATCTTCCCAACCAGACTGGAGAGGAATCTTTTAAACTTTTTAGTATCCCCCTCACCTAGCCTAATATGGTAAGATAATAAGTACCCTGAACACATTGCTGTTGATGATGATTGAAGGACAGCCACCAAGTAAACCACAGGATCATAGACAGTTAGAATTGAAAGGAAACCTTGAAAGCCCCATGATCCCAGCCTAACACCTAACGGACATTGTACACTTGTCCTCAGATTGACTACATAAGCTAACTGGAGGTTCCCGGCTAGGACTCCCCTGATGACCACTGAAATGAGGGACTCTGGCAGTGAAGCAGGTCAGAAAAACTAGTCTAACCCAACTGTCTTATTTTGAAAATAAACATAGTTCCAAAGAACTGAACTTATTTTTCCAAGGTCACGAGACTGGTTAGTGCTAGAAACTAGAACCTTAAAGGTTTTTGCATAATGCCAAAGTATTTGGAGACTGGTACCTTAGGTATGTTACTTCTGTACAGCACATACATCCTTGACAACTTTCCCTTTCTGCTTTCTATAATGATATTTTGAGTTCAAAATCTATTGAATAATTGAACGAGATAGTGACTAGATATAAGTTGTCCTTTGGGTTAACCAAAATAACTTTGCACTTAAAAATGTCTGTTATGGTTATTACCACTGAATCTCAATTCTAAATGGAGTAAAGTGGGAGAAAGCTTCCAGAATGAAACTGCTTCTGCTATTCTATCCTTGCTACCAACTCCCACAAGGGCAAGGATGCTATGAATCACTAAATCCTCCAAAATACTTCTATAATATAGGTATGGCTTTTGTGTGTTTTTTTAATTGAAATACAGTTGATTTACAATGTTGTGTTAGTTTCTGGGGTACAGCAGAGGGATTCAGTTATACATATATATATTCTTTTTCATTATAGGCTATTACAAGATTTGAATATAGCTTCTTATATGGCTTTTTGATGTTGTGAAATCACCATACTTCATTTTGTTTTGAAAATTTCTATCAATCATCTTAAAATATAGAAAGCTTTAAAAACAGTATACTATAAAGGTCAATACCTCAGCAAGAGAGTTTATTAAGTAAATGAGCATATTTAGCTTCCATGGCTTCCTCTCAAAGATCTGTGATGGGAATAATCAATGCCAAAATAAAAACCTGTTCACTTCATATCTATGCTTATTAAGAATTTGCTTATAACCTCAATAAGAAACAAATACTGTATAATAGAGGAATTAATGTTCTTGCTCTTTCCCCTCCCCCAGCTTTTAAACTAACAATAAAAAAAGAGAAACATGAATTTTACTTTTCAGACAATCTATTCAGTCTTGCTATTGTTATATCTCCAGGGACTAGATTTACATTTTGAAAAAATACCATGATGTACAAATGTGCATACCTTACCCAGCCAACGTATCATAGATACTGTATAATAACATCTGGGAATATTAAACTTTGCCTTTACTGGCAGCCCAGTTGGCATCTTCAGTTTACAGTGCAGATGTTTTACACTGATGTGTTTTGGAAATATTTGAAGTATTCTCAAGACAGTATTCTGAGGTTTCTGCAGTGGTCCACTTCAGGCTTTTGAAGTTCTCTATACAATAGGATACATACATAGATTTTCCAAAACATGCTTTGGTGGGAAAAAGAAAAAGAAAAGTTCAAGTTGGCATATGCAAAGCTTCCCCGAGTGGTCTGTACCTAATTCCTCTGGGGCACTGTTGTTTTGGCAGTTCATGAGCTTTGTGATCCCCATCTGATAAAAACTGTTCCTTTTCCCAGACTGCTTTGTGGAATCTAAATCATTTTAATGTCTTGTATTTATGAAACACTTATATTTCTAAAGTACAGATATAAAATTTTAATTTTACCACTGAGCACATTGTATCTTGGCTCTGCATTATCCAGAGGGTGATGCCCCATGATAGCAATTATTACCTGTTGTGTGCAGAGACGGCTGATGAATCCGATGTGTGACGGTGAGTCCTTCCCCAGTGTTCCCCCTCAACACTGTTCTTTCATTCAAGGCCTCGGTCACTTCTCTGGTCTGCACCACTGGCTTCTTAACTTGAGCACAGTCTGGCTTTTGTTTAAAAGGAGCTTCCTTAACCATCAATTGCTAGTGTTTGCCAATGGTCCACAACTATACCACATGCTTAAAACGTGGACCTTGGAACATTTTGAAAACAGAGTTGACATCTCCCCTCTTGTGGTGTGATGGGGTTAGCACACAGAAAGCACATACGTTTTGCAGACACATTTGCTTGAATAGAATTCCCTGCTCCATTGCTTACTAGCTGCATGACTGGATAAGAACACTCTCTGGCTCGCAGTTTTCCTTTTCCTATGGTGGGGATAGCTGTTATTCCCTGATTAGGCTGAGTGAGAACTAAATAAGAGGAAGTGGATAAAACAATTTCCACAGCATCAGATCTGTAGTAGGGTGTGCAGCAGATATTCTGTGAACCCACTTGGATTAGTAAGTGTTAAAATGCACACTGCTTCAATTTTTTTATTGTGGTAAAAAGAAATAAGATAAAACTTACCATTTTGAACCATTTTTAAGTGTACTGTTCAGTGGCATGAAGTACACTCACCATGTTGTGCATCCACCACCACCACCATCCATCTCCAGAATTTTTTCATCTTCCCAAACTGAAACTTTACTCATTAAACTCTAAGTCCTCTCCTTCCTCCCTCATTCCCTGGCAACCACCAGTTTTTCTGTCTCTATGAATTTGACTACTCTAGGTATCTCATATAAGTGGAATCATACAATATTTGTCCTTTTTCTTCAATTCTTATAATTTAGCTACAATCTGGGACTTCATTATTGATTACCTTGTCTTGGCATTAAACTATTGAGTTAACATTGCCACGTGTATATTACATTTAAGATGTTAGGGTCCAAACCAATGTACATACATGTATATGTATGCCTACTATTCTTCTAATAGAATGTTAGACTACATGATGATGATGGTGGTGGTGGTGATGACATAGTCTCCTGGTATTATCTCCAGAGTCATTTCCTTTGTGTCCTCTGGATCAGTAATTCCATTGTTAGCAAATTCCTCTCATCCTCAGCCTCTTAACAAAATCTGACTCACCTCTTGCCTAGGGACAATTTGAGAACTTCTGTGCCCCAGCAACCTTCTGCGGCCCTCTGGAGTGGAAGCAGTTCACTTCCCATCCCCTATATTCAATGGGCACAGATGCTATATTGGCATTCTCCTAGTATTTCTGTTTTTAAAAGTATGGCTCTTCAATCTTTATGCAAAAATTCTATCATTTGGGTAAACTGAGATAGCCAACAAGACTTGCTGAGGGATTAGATGCAGGGTGTGTGGCAAGGAGAAATGTCAATGATGATGCCAAGGTTTAAGGGCTTTGGAAGGATGGCCTTGCTATTAATTAAAATCGAGAAGACTGAGGAAGCATTTGGGGGCAAAAGGGACTATCTGGAGCCATATTTGGGTGGGTTAAGTTTGAGATGCTCAAATGCTCACTGCACACCCAATGGGAGATGATAAGTAGGTGATCCGGGGCTCAGGGGAGAGGTTCAAGGAACTTGAAATTCAGCAGCCTATAGGGGGTATTTAAAGTCATGAAGTTGCAGAGGAGGGTATGGCTCAGTGGTAGAGTGCATTCTTAGCATGCACAAGGTCCTGGGTTCAACCCCCAGTACCTTCATTAAAATAAGTTTTTTTAATTAAAAATAAATAAATAAATGTTGGGAAAATACTGCCTTGAAATTTTTGTGATTGTTCATTTTATCTTCCCAGACAGATTATTGGTCCCCAAAGGACAGGGGAAGTTATATGTGGAAGGTTATTAGGTCCATGTTTCTTTTTTCCGCAGATGGAGAAACTGAGTCCTGAAGATGCTGAGTGACTTCATCAAGATCAGATGGCAAGTCAGGGGCACATCTGACTCCTAATTTGTTTCTTCCCAAAACAATAGGGGCATGAAATCCATAACTCACCCCAAGAAGATCCATGAATGGGCTTCTGGGAAGCCCATAAATCCGCGAAAATTGATTGTAAAATTTTGAGTGTATGTTTCGATGTGCATTTTCTGAGGAGAAAATTCATAGCTTTCAAATGACCCTTAAGTAGTCTGTGACTCAAAAGAGGTTACTGTCTCTTTAAAAAGTTACCAGGGCAAATTTCTTTTCATCTTCATTCCTTGGAAGTGCTGAACATAATGTTAACACATTCAAGAAATATTTTTAAACTGATAGTGTTTTACTGATGATCAGTGTTAAACTGATACTATTTCAAACTGGTGATAATGGTGTTCAAAGTTTTCTGTAGTTTCCAGATTGTAAGGATGTTTATAATGAAAGACACTCAAGCCCTCTATCATTTTTAATTATTGTTTAGCTGGTCCCTTAGAGACCCACATAAAGCTGGCTAAGCTCTGAAAAAAAAAATTGCTTTCTTTTTCTTTTCTACTTCTTTAGCATTCATAGATCCCAGTGTTGTTTAGCAAGATCCATCCAAGGCTTTCAATTCTTGATTTCCAGCAAAATACCTGATTATGTAACACCCTCCAAGTTCAGGCTATAAGTTATCTTGCCTTCGCATGTGGGGTGAATACGGGGTTGCCTTTCGGCATAGAGTTAGGCTTATGTGCTCTCACCTAGTCCTCTGCTCTGCCATGAATTAGAGGGAGCCATCCTCCTGAGCTTTAGTTTTTTCTGCCTATAAACGAACACTTCCTGAGGTATGACACGAGGCTTTGTCACTATTAAGTGAGTTCTTCCTTTTAAAATAGTTTGAAGAGTATGAAACAACCAATAAGATATATTTGGTCGAGGCAAGAGGAGAGAAATAGCTATAGATATAGCTTGTATAATTTAAGAGACCCAAGATGCTGTAAATTATCGAAGAAATGAATGATTGGCAGAGCTGCTTCTAACATTGAGGGGAAAATACTCCTCATCTCACATAAGCATCATTCCAGAGTGATTCATCTACCGGTGCCTGAGTTTGCCATCTCACTATTTTTATTTGTCAACTCAGTCAATGCCTACCTTGAGCTCCTAAAGGCCACATTTGTTAAGTAAATATCACAAAAGTTTATAAATGCTAACTGCAACAGGTTTTTCCTGAATTTCCCAAGAATAAACTGGACAGCTAGGCTGGCACAGCTAAAACAGGACTGTCTGTGAATCTGCTTGGGCTGTCAAAAGAAAGAGAAGAATTGTGCAGGAAGTAAAAGAGTCAATGAGACAAATGAAAGGAAATAAAGAATTCTCATGTGGATTGAACTGACAAGCTCAAAATAAAATGATAAAGACCTTTAATCACATCAGAAGGTCTATAAAACTATGTAAGTACAGGAACTAGAAAACATTAATAATAAACCTTATCCTGTTACATAAGAGAGAAAATGAACTACCAAAATTTCAGAAAGGTCAGCTCTATCATATAGGAGATCTGTATTGAATGCTCATATGGGAAACTAACCAGAAGCCTAATGAAGAATTTGCTTTGCTAAGAAAGAATGATCTTTGTAGTGAGTCAGATGATATCAAATATGGAAAGCTTTTGGACCCTTGTAATTGCCACGAGAACATGCCTGGGCTCATCCTTGTGACACAAGGAGCAGATGCGTCATCCCACTGGAGCCATCCTAGATCTGACAGCTAGCTGGCCAACTAGTGTGTAAGCCCTAGATGAGCCCAGAAAAATGACCCAGCCAAGCCCAGCCAAGATCACCAGAATCACCCAGACAGTCCACAGCTCATCCCTCCCCCATGGAAAACATCCCTTATGGGGAGAGAACAAGGGCAAAGTAGGGAGACCAGTGAGGAGGCTACAGCAGGACATTCTGCGACAGCCCTTGAACTGCTGATCAACGCAAACATCACACAACAGAGGCAATCAGGCATTATGTGCTTTCTGAGGTGAACCAGCAAGGAGTACCCAACACTACTTATGAAATAGTCTTCCCCAACAATAGAAACTGCTCTGGTCAAGGAACCAGGTCTAACTCCTAATTTACAAGAAATACAGGGGAAAGAAAACATGGTAAACAATAGCAGGGGGAGGCAATCAGCAAAATCCAGACTATGCAAAATGCTATGGGACAGAATACCTGGTTTCTTCAACAAACAAAGGGAAAGAGAAAAACAAGGACACAACTCAACTGTAAAAGGCCCATTTACGAGACAATCAGGGAAATTTTGACAATAACTGGATATTTAACAATAATAAGGAATTCCTGGGAATTTTTTAAGATGTGATAATTGTATTGTGGTCACTTTTTTTTTAGTCCTCATAGGAATACATACTGAAATATTTATGAAGAGATAGGATATTTAGATTTGCTCCAAAATAATTCATTTAAGATGAGGAAGTGGGTGAGGGTATAAACAAAACAAAATTGTGCATAAGTTGATCATTGCTGAAGTTGGGTGATGGATACATGGGGGTTCATTTCTCTCTAACTTTGTATCGATCTGAATTTTTCAGTTTCAAAAAAATGTTCTACACAGTTCAAGCCATAGCACTAGGAATAACCCAATATCCACCAAAAGTAGGATGAATAAATAATTGTGGTAAATCTACAACACAGTACTACTCGGTAATAAAAAGAATAAGTTCCTGATTAAAGAATGTTGTAAAAGTATAAGAGAATATCATTTACATACAAGATATGACAGAAAAGTTTTATGGGTACTACTCTTCTTCATGAGTGACTATTAAGCACTTCTATTGCAAAAAGCCCCTCTCCTTTACAGATGCTTTTCCTCTGGGGAACCCCAGTGACATTATTAATGCAAAGATGTCCTTGGGCTAAAGACTGGTTGCAACCAACTTAAGAAATGAAGGCATGGTAGAGACACGTGTGTACCGTGTGTGCCTGTAGACTGCAGTGTGTGTTTTCGTGTATACTCACCCAATGACTACCTTTGTTGATTAGCCAGTTTTTAAATTATTAAAATAAAATCAAGTTCATGGCATAAAATCCAAACAGCACAGAAGATGGAGAAAGGGTGAAAAGTAAAAGTTCTTCCTCTCAACATCTGACCTCACTCCACAAGTGTGGAACCACCTAATTAACACATTCTTGAATGTCCTTTCAGAAATAGTTAATGCATAATCAAGTGTGTGTGTGTGCATCCATGCATATGTGTGTTTGAAAAAGTTATTTTTAAGGAAGATTTGATCAAACACAAGAATGATCTGGCTTTTGATTAACTTTATCGTAAAAATTATTAGTGAGTATATAATACATCTTTATTTTGCAGTAACATTTTAATACTCACAAAGCTGTATATTCATACACTTAATCATAGCTTTCTTGTCACATATGATTTTTCCATATCATTCTAATATAGTTATTTATATTTTTATTGATCATTTGAAAATAAAGCTGAATTTTTCATCCCAATATAAAAGAAGATACATTAACACGAAAACAAGTTAGTGGCTTATTTATCATTGTTTCTTTAAATCCTTCCAGTTGAAAAGGTTTCGATGGATTTTCCTTTGGGACTATTATGGTGCCGATTCTCATCAACAAAATTATACAAAATTTTACTGCATGAGAAGAACAAGATTCATATCTTTGTTTATTCTTAAGTCATCCGCCTAAATTAGTAGTAAAAATCGTTATGTTATAGATATAGACAATAAAAATATATTAAAATTGTGAGACTAGTTTTTAATATTACCATTCTATAATTTTTAAATTGTATTAAAAGTTGTAAAGTTTGCAACAATAAACAAAAATGTTTCATTCTTTTAAAAATCTGAATCCACTAATTTTCCCCACAACTACGTAATTACTGCACTTCAGATGGCTCTTAGTTGAACTTCGACTTCAAGTTCTTTTTTTTCTATTAACTCTTTTATAAAATTTCAAAATTTACCTCAGCCTTGAGTTACTCATTGCAATACGATTTTTTAATAGTGCCCCTATTGGCAGGTGCTCATTTTGTTTGTGCTCTTCCTATGATTACTGATTTCTCAAATTACTGAAAAAGAAAGAATAACTCTTAGTTTGGTTACATGCAGGGCTGGCTTCATGGGTGTGTGACTTGGGCAGTCACACAAGGCACCACATTCAGAAGGGACCCACACTTGGTTTAACTATCTACTGTCACTGTGTTAAAATTCATAATAATTTTATCTTTGAATTCGTGTTTTGTACGTGAAGTCCAAAGGCACAATGTAGATATGCATGAGCAGATATGCACAATATTTGTGTGTCCTTGTGTGTTCCTTGCCAGACCACTTGCATACAGCATTCCTGATTTTCAGCACACCCAGGATGGGAGTTCAGCAGGACTCAAAACAAGGACAAGGTAAGCATTTTATGTAAGCCTTTGGCTTCCGTGGAGTGCTTGTAGAACATGCATGGATTGAGAAGTGAAATAAAAAGCAACTGAGTCTTTTTTTAAAAGCATTTCCAGCTTTCTAGTAAGAATAAAATACATATGCATGTCCTAGTGACAAAATACAAATTGTGTAATTTCAGTGATCTCAAGTGCAAGTTAAATGTTCTCATATTTACATTTTAAACTGGAATTTCACGATAAAAGGATGAATGGGAAAAAATCATGCCAGTAATTTAAAAAGTCTAATTTTTCTTTACTTAGAGCAGAATTAAATAAAAAAACTGTATAAGTCAAGAGAGAGGTGGAGGAAGAAAGGAAAAATTTTTTTATTTTGTATCTTTAATGGTACTTTTTCCCAATTTTTCAACAAGTGGCCTCCCAAGTTTTCATTTTGCACCAGGCCTCAAGAACTCTGTAACCAGTCCTGGTTGCCTGTTCTTTGTCTGCCCCGAGAAACCTCCTGCAGGAAGCATCTGTCTTCCATTCTGAAGTCATTAGTTCACTCTCACAGCTGAGGTTTGGCTGGAAAAGGACAACTTTATTTTGGCAAATGGGCAGAACTGGCAAACAGAAGTAGCAAAAGGAATAATGACGTGTCCTGAAATCTAGTATGGTTAAATGCTTAAGCTCTTCCAGATTAGGTCTTCTTGGCTTTGTCATGGTCTACAGCTGTGGATTTTTCACACTGAAGAGCAGTTGTCATAGAAATATTTTTCCTTCATCACTTCTTTACAAAAGCTTGAGACTTCCCCAGGCCATCTTGCTGTGAATTTTCTTTTCTCTTAAAACTACTAAAAATGACCCAAGACTAACCAAGAGCTGTGTTGCTGATTTTCATTGTGTGCTTTTCTGTCACTGTTTCTGACGAACCATCTTCAGACAATTTCAACAAAAATTTTTGGAGAGCTAGCTTTGTGAGAGCGGCTGTGCTAGGCACTTGGGATACTGAGTGAAACAGAAAGGGCCCCCCACTCTGAGTGATGTAGATTTAAAAGTCCTCCAGAGGGAACAAGTGAGACCAAAATGCAGTGGTGAGTGACCCGGGGCTTCACAGGGAAAGCTCTCTTGTTTCCTCCTGACACATATACAAACTGGTGAACTCTATTTGGGGGGTACATAATCATTCCCTAATAGTTAAGCACACTGAGTTAACTTGGAGCACCACAGGATAAATAGATTATTGCTTTGGGAAACAGCAAGAAGGAACCAAAGCTGACTCATTTGGGAGGAAAAATTCTCCTTTGCGGGAAAGAACAAACAAACTGTTACCCTTTGGAGTTGAGATTTCAGTTTCTCTGATTTGAAAATCTAAGTACAGAAATGCTACCTAGGAGAATCTGACAAAAATTAAACTCCCCAAGTCCCAGATCTGCGATGCAGAGGAACTCCGCTGACAGTGATCAAAATCATCCCTCACATCATGACAGGCTGCTCTTACACCTCTGGGACCCCTATAACCAAAAGTCTCTGAGGTCTTTGTTCACAACATTCCCTCACTCTTCTTCATTCTCAACACCTACATTAACAGTTACAACTTGTGATGTGCTTTTAATATCAAGTTCTTGAGACTTGTGCTGTACTTCTATCATAAAAATGTTCCTGAAAATGATTTAACACATATTTTAAACTACTTGTTTAATGTTGGAAGGCAGAAATTCTTTGGGATTTGTTTTCATAAAATGCTCATGCATCTTTTTACCCCCAGCCGTCCCCATTTGCATCATATTTATCTATTCCCCAACATCTATTCTTTCCTTCTTCCTTGCAATAGTACTGATTTTTAGCTGAGCGTGTGGCCACCTAGTAAAAGAGATTTCCCAACTTCCCTAGCAGCTAGGTATGGCCATATGACTAAGTTTGATCTAATGCAATATAAGAGATGTGTATATAATAGTCTTCTTTCTTCTTGGCTGGAATGC
Source organism: Vicugna pacos (assembly GCF_048564905.1). Taxonomy (NCBI): domain Eukaryota; kingdom Metazoa; phylum Chordata; class Mammalia; order Artiodactyla; family Camelidae; genus Vicugna; species Vicugna pacos. Next base: position 47,887,751 of record NC_132991.1, on the reverse strand, counting down.
GAATGTGACAGCTGGAACTATAGCAACCACTTTGGACCAGGAGATGGAACACTAGAGACAATAAAACAGAAAGACAAGGGGATGGGGGGAGGGTATAGCTCAAGTGGTAGAGTGCATGCTTAGCATGCACAAAGTCCTGGGTTCAATCCCCAGCACCTCCTCCAAAAAATAAGTAACTAAACCTAATTACTTTCCCTTCAAAAAAAAAGAAAGAAAGACAGGGGGAGCCTGAATCTCTGATGACTCCAAGGACTGCCTACTTCTAGATTTTTTACATGGAGAAATAAAGCTCCATTTTGTTAAAGCCACTATTATTTTGGGTTTCTGTTACTTGCTACAATATCTAATCCTAACTAATTCCATCTTAGGTGAATTCACTCTTAATACTTATACTTTTTTTTCCTCTACATTGAAAATTATTGCTCCTTCTGCTAGAAATTCCTCAAGGAAGTTATGCTTTTCACAGCTCCAATGAATTCATCCTAGTCATAAAAAGAATTTAAACAGCAGAATAGCTGCAAATATTAAAGGAATAGCTGTAAATATCAGTTACTGACTTATTGCCATATTCTAATTCTGCTGAAATTTTCTGTAGTCTAATTTGATCTAAAGAATTCAGCCATAAGCCCACCTCTGAGTTGGTTTCTGATCCTATCCATCCCACCAGCTTTAATTAGCAAAACAGAAAGAAAGAGAGTGAGAGAGAGAGAGAGAGAGAGAGAGAGAGAAAGAATGAATGAAAGAAAGAAAGAAAGAGAGAGAGAGAGAAAGAAAAAAAGAAAAAAAGACGGGAAGGAAGGAAGGATCTGGATTCCACCTCAAGCCTGGAACAAGTCTGATAGAAGCATCATTTCCCTCCCTATGTGGATGCTGGGAGAGCATTTCCTGTGGTAGCCACTGAAGTTGTTGCTGGAATGGGGAAGTTAGGAGATGCTGAAGTTGCAAGCCAGAAGACAACTGGAGTGCTTCCCATCTGAAGGACAAAGTGAGAACTAGATGGATAAATGAACTACATGGGTAAATGAGTTATAGTCACTGTGAAGAAAGTCTCAGTGGATGGGAAGAGCACCAATTTTGTTCCAGAAGAGCAGTTTAGGATTTAGTCCAACAGCAGAATCAACAGCAGAGGATCCCTTTACCTAGTCCTCTGCAGACACAAGGACAGAAGAAGTTCCAATGACCTTAAAATTAAAAATAAAGCCTAACCCAGAAGACCTGAATAGATATTCTTCCAAAGAAAACATACAGATGGCCAGCAGGCACATGAAAAGATGCTCAACATTACTATTCATCAGAGAAATGCAAATCAAAACCACTAGATAGCACCTCACACCTGTCACAATAGCTATCATCAAAAAGACCACAAATGGAGGGGAGGGTATAGCTCAAAGTGGTAGAGCACATGCTTAGCATGTATGAGGTCCTGGGTTCAATCCCCAGGACCTCCTCTAAAAAAAAGTGAATAAATAAATAAACCTAATTACCTCCCCCCTCCCCAAAAAAGACCACAAATAACAAATGTTGGCCAGGATGTGGAAAAAAGGAAACCCTTTTACACTGTTGGTGGGGATGTAAATTGGTGCTGCCACTATGGAAAACAGCATGGGAGTTCCTCAAAAAACTAAAAATAAAACTGGCGATATAATCCAGCAATTCCATTCCTGAGTATATGTTCAAAAAAAAATGAAAACACTAATTTGAAAAGATACATGCTCCCCAATGTTCATAGCAGCACTATTTATAATAAACAGCCAAGATATGGAAGCAACTTAAGTATCCATCAACAGATGAGTGGATAAAGAAGATGTAGTATATACACACGCACATGCAAGAGAATATTATTCAGCCATAAAAAATGAAATTTTGCATTTTCAACAATATAGATGGATCTTGAAAGCATTATGCTAAGTGAAATAAGTTAGAAAGACAAATACCATATGATCTCACTTATATGTGAAATCTGAAAAAAAAAACCAAACTGATAAAAAAGAGAACAGACTTGTAAGGGGAAATTGGAGGAAGGTGGTCAAAAGGTACAAACTTCCAATTATAAGATAAATAAGATGTAATGTACAACATGATGACTATAGCAAACACTGCCATATGATGTACAGGAAAGTTAAGAGAGAAAATCCTAAGCATTCTTATCTCAAGCAGAAAAATTTTTTCCTTTATTCTTTTCTTCTTTCTTTTTTTTATTGTATCTATATGAGAAGATGGATGTTAACTGAACTGGTAATCATTTCATAATGTATGTAAATCAAACCATTCTGCTGTATGCCACAAATTTATACAGTGATGTATGTCAGTTATTTCTCAATAAAACTGGAAATAAATAAATAAATGAATAAATAAATAATAAAGCTTAAGGTCATGAGTAAATTACTGCAAATATAAAATGGACATGCTAGCAGGTTAAGGTAACAATCTTTAAAATCATAAGTGTGGTTAAGATAAATGAAAAACAAGGTACATAATTAGATAACTACACAAAAATAAAATTTTGCAGAAATTTATGAATGTAATTATAACTATACTTGATTTAACTCTTTAACTTGAACTTAACTCTTTAATTTAATCTAGATGGAAGGGGTGGTATTAATACCAAATGATAGTGACAGATATAAGGGCTACTGTCCATTTTAAACCACTCAGTTTCCTTGCAAAGAATCACTTCCATCATGCAAACCCTCATTCATTTAACAAATTCATTCCAATTAAAAGTTTAAAAATACTAAAAATGTGGGAAGTTAAATTAAGTATTGAAATGAATCATTCCCAAACAATCTTAGAATATATTAGTTTGAATAACTGGGCTTTAGTTCCTAAAAGAACAATAATAAAATCTATTAATGAGTGGCAATAAATATCTAGAATTTAGCAAGAAAACTACAGAAAAAATGACTGAACCTCAGATAGTCTTTCCTTTCCCATTCTCCACAGTGAAGTGATTTGAAGAACAGCTTCTTGTCCCTAAGAGATGAAACTGGTTTGGCTACAGAGCTTGCTGTTCTTTCCTCTTTTTCTTTTCCTTGCTGGAAGATGGTTCTTCACAGCGGGCTGGGGAGGCTCATCAGTGAGGGGAGCACCTGTGCCTCAGGAAGAAGGCCTGAGGGTGGTGGGGGAGCTGGCCCTGTCCAGCAGACACCCGGGGCAAGCTAGTCTGATTTGCTGGCCGTCTCAGAAGGTACAGAGAGCTGAAAAAGCACGTTTCCCGTCTGATTTCCTTCTTTGCCTGGAGGCCACAACTCATGCTTTTGACAGCAAAGCATACAGAGTAACAAACTTTGAACCATTAGCAGGAAATGTATAAAATAAAGTATTTGCTGAATGTCACTGTGTACTTGGTACTCAATGGATACAAAACAGTAGATATGAATTCCACCTTCTGCTTGTAATAACCTTGCCAAAACAAGGAACAGACACATCATTATCTTTTCATGTATCTAACTGCATCCTCCACTAGACTATAAGTTCTAGGATAGTAGAGATTGTATTCATCATATTCACAGCTGCCCATTAAAACCCAGTCCCTGGTCACTAGACTGTTTCTTAAAGTATCCAAAGCGCAAAAGCCTTAGATATAAAGCTTGATTATAATACTGTAATTTTGGTGCCAATGATAGGTCGGAAATGTGAGGATTTGGCTGCCTTTTAGCTCTGTGACTTTTAAGAATCAGTAGACACTTGGGCCTCTAGACAAGAGGCTCTACCCAGAGGAGGGACCCCATGGCCATCTCTCCAGGACAGCCTAGGGCAACAGGGTATCACCCAGTCCAGGCCTCCCTTCTTGACCTGGTGAGACCATACTGATGGAAATGTCATCCCACCTTTGACTGGAAGAGGAAGGGTTAGTTTTCTGGAGGACTCACAGTATTGGAATAACTCTATTCCCCTTCCTTTGCCATCAGCATGTACCATAGCCAGTCTGGAGCAAGAAACCAGATTCCTCATAGGCTAGGTCACCTCCTCTTTCTCCCCACAAAGTTCTGGTTAGTGGCAATAAAGCTGGTGTATCAGTTGGAGTCCCAGCAGAAAACTGATATTATGGGGATAATTTGAGGGGATTTTTGTAAAAGGACTATTTACAAAGGCGTGATCAGGGTAGAGTGAATCAACAAAGAATGGTCCGGTAGTGTCCTGGGGCTGTTTTCACCCTGCAGTAACAAGGGTATAGAGACGTTATTGGAATCTGAAGATTGAGAAGTTGTGCCCACAGGGATGCCAGACAGGAGCCTAATGAAACTCCTTAAGGAGGAAACCGGAAGGATAATACTGTTCTCCCTCCAATCTCCAGGAACCCGGAGGGCAAGGGGGCCCTCTAATGCAACCTCTGCCTGCCAATTCTGATGCAGATGAAGAAGGGTAGGCATGGATCTCTGGGGGCAAATGGCAGCTCTCAGCACAGCTGTGCTCTGTCCATTCTCTGTGAGTCTGTGTTTGCATAAAGACCCACTCATTTCAAGTAAAAAGGAGCGCCTTCTAAAATTAGTCCTTTATAGACTAATACAGTGAGCTCCAAGCAAATGGGATTGGGAGCCCCAATTCTAATCACACTTCTGCCAATAAATGGCTGTGTGACACTGGGAAAGTAAGCTTTTCTGTATTTCGCCTTAGTCACTCTTCACTGTCTCACAAGAGTATTGTGAGGATATTTGCAGGACTTGATTAAACGCTGATCGCCTCTGTTTCTACAATTGCTTTCCTTAATAGCTTAATAACTAGGAACTTCCCCTGTTCTCTTTCTACCCATTTTTTAAAAATCAATCTCCCTCTCTCCCTCTCTCTCTCTCTCATTGTTTTATATTCTTTCCCATTGCACTTCATCTGATACTGAAATCTGCCTTGTGGTATGCTGTGAATACTGTTGTGGTTTGATTGATTCTATGTTCTGTAAAAAGTTCAAGTTTAGGGGGAAGGTATAGCTCAAGTGGTAGAGTACATGCTTCGTATGCACAAGGTCCTGGATTCAATCCCCAGTACCTCCTCTAAAAATAAATAAACCTAATTACCTATCCCCTGCCAAAATAAAATAATTAAATGACACAATAAAATTAAAATAAATAAATAATTTTTTTTTAGTTCAAGTTTAAAGAGAATCACCCCAGTGGCACCTGATACAATCTTGATACTATTACAACTTGTTCAAAACACAAAAATTGTTTAAAATGTCCTTACAATATAATATATGACAGAAGCGGTAAAATGTCACAACCCATAGTATTCAAAGAGCAATTGATTCTATAGGATTGTGAATATGGTGATAATAAAGATGATGATGATAAATAATATGTGCCAGGCACTACAATAAGTATTTTATACATATAATTTTATACCGATTATTATGAGGTATTAGATGTCATTATTACCCGCTTTGGAGAAGGACATGAGGTTTAGTGAAGTTAGATAACTTCTCCAATGTTGTAAAATATTAATCAGATTCAGGACTCAAATACAGGTTTGTCTAAGTTCACTACCCATACTCTTAGACACTACAATACTATTGAATTTCACAGAGGGCACATGATGCAAACGCTCTAGCCCTGTAATCACACCTATGAAAAAATTTCCTAATCCAGAGGAAAGGTAATACCGATCTGGAAATAAATGACAGTGATGGTTGCACAACAATGTAAGTATGCTTAATGCCACTAACTGTATGCTTAAAAATTGTTAAAATGATCAACTGTTTGCTATGTATATTCTACTCCAACAACAACAACAAAAAGTTTACGAATTCAACAAGGAAAAGGAAGCAGTATTTCAAACTAAAAAAAGTAATTTTTGTAATATGTTGCTTTAAATGCTTGCTACAAAATTAATGACAAAATTAAATTTTATAAATCTCCATTACCCATTTTGTTTCCTTGTATAAAATTGTCTATTATTTAGCTAAAAACTTTTAAACTATCTTCTTATCGGGGAGATGGAATTTTTCTTAAGTTTGATATTGTCATCTATTTGGGCATGGCAATTTCAACCAAAAATCAATAGCCATCTAAATTAATATTTAATGAGGAGAAAAACAAAGATAGCTTTGGATATGAAGTGACTCAGAAATTTTGCCATCCACTGACCACTGAAGATTATCTGAGGAGTTATTACAGCAAATTGAGAACTGTACCAAGGAAGAGAATGGTAGGGGGAAAATTTCAGTGGTGAGAGAAAAAAGAAGACAGCAGCACATACACAAGATGATGATTGCTATGTTATTTTCAATTGCAAATAAAATAGGAAGTAAGGAGGGGGAGGGTATAGCTCAAGTGGTAGAACACATGCTTAGCATGCACAGGGTCCTGGGTTCAATTTCCAGTACAGCCTCTATAAATAAATAATACATATTTAAACCTAATTGCTCTCCCCCACCAAAAGATAAATAAAATAAAATAGGAAGTAACCCACAAACCCAAAGAGAATAAGGAAATCAGCTAAATTATTGTACTTTCACTTGACAGAATATTAACCAGCCATTACAAATTGTAAGGACCAAGATTTTTTTCTTATAGCAATGTGGAAATACTTATGGCTTTATGTTAAATGAAAAATAGGATGCAGAATTTTATTCGCATCATGCTTATAAGCAATATAAATATGTGTGTACATATGTAAGCAGACTGAAAAAAACACATGGAAAAATTAAAGCCATAGTTGTGATTGAGTGGTAGAGTTATGGGTGATTCTTTTCACCCTCTATTTTTCCAAACTTTCTGTAATGCCATTTCATTATTGTATTAGTTGTCTATTGTCATAGAACAAGATATCCCAATACTTAGAGGTTTAGACAATCAGCATTTATTTTCCCACAGTTTTTGTGGGCAAAGAATCCAGGTTTGCCAGCTGCCTCAGCCTCAAGGACAACAGTCAGCTCAAGGCTTGACCACGGAAAGGTTCACTTCAAGAGCACTCAGGTGACTGTCAATGGGATTCAGTTACTCTGAGGGTGTTGCTTTGAGGGCCTGGGTCCCAACTTCCCGGCTGTCACCCCAAGTCTACCTCAGTTCCTTATCCATAGGGCAGCTCAAAACATGGCAGCTGATTTTCATCAGAGCAAACATATGATGAGGGCAAGCATGATGGGAGCCAGAGTCTTTTTATAGCCTAATCTTAGAACCAAAATCTCATCATTTTTGCCACATTCTGTGGGTTGGAAGTAGGTCTATGTTCAGCCCACGCTCGAGGAATGGAAGACCATTGCATTCATCTTAAAGGCCGCCTACATCAGTGATCATTAAAATCAAAGACTTGTAAAATAAGAGTTCTTTTCTTTTCATCATCCAGCAGGTCTAAAATCAGCCCGTGATCCATTAATTCTTGGGGAAATAGGATTCAACAACTTCTTTTAGCACAAGCATCAGCAGGAGCAAATCAGAAGCATCTACACATATTGAAAAGTTTATGCTTCTAGGAATGCAGGGAGGCCCTTGGGGCCGTTTCAGAAAGGGCTGGCACAGGGGTGAGGACTGAGGGGCGGAGGGGGACAGAAATAGTCTACTACTAGTACCTAAGAACAGATGGATTTCTTCCCCTTACCACCCACACCACTCCCCCCAAATCCTAAAGGATTTCATTATGTTTTGTCCTTGACTGACTTGTCTTTGAATCTTTTGACTTGGGAAAGATCCTTTATGTTACAGTTTTTTGTTTTTGTTTTTGTTTTTTTGAAAAGGTCAGAGGAAGAATGAGAAACAATAGAGGAAACCAAGCCCAATCTAGTGGTTTGTCACAGTTACATAGGATTCTGCTGCAAAAGCTTCATACCTTTCACAGAATGGTAACTTGCACCCTTCCATTTGGGAAACACTGGGTATCCCTGGCAGGCCAAAGATACAAGGAGGCAGAAATGAGGGGTGGGAAGAGGAAGTAAAGATGTTCCCTATCCCCCAAATTATCAGAAAGAGACAGAAAAAGATGTGTCAATTACAGAACGACAGTAAGTATCTTATTATGCCCCAGCTTCCAATCAAAGCCACTCTGCAAAATTGCCCACCCTGGATTGCCAGTCCGATAGTCAGGGTCTTCACAGCTACAACAGGAACATGCAATGTAAGCTTTGAGGAAAGGGGACACTTATCCAGCTCTCTCAGTGCAGTTCAGATTGGGATGATACATATTTAAACTGTCCCCTACAGACACTTGTAAGAAAGGAATTGTTTACTCTTGTTTAATGTTTGAAGCATGAACCCCTAGAGGACTCAGAACTTTATTTTAGCTATGACTGTCACTAGTCTGGGAACTCCTCCAGCTCGACAAGTCTCACTTGGAGTTCGTAATTCAAAAATAGTTGCTCCCAGACCTCCAACCAAATGACAAATACCTTCATCGGAGAAGGGTTTTATCTTACTCTTCTGAAAAAGGGAAATTCGTTTCCTTTTTTGTTGTTGTTTTGTTTGTTTGGGGAGGGGATTTTATTCAGCCTGTTGTAGGCAAAGATGTCCACATCCTAATCCCCAGAAACTGTGAATATCTTATGTTTACAGAGCAAAGAAGAATTCTGGTTACAGTTGGAGTTAAGGTTGCTAGTCAACTGGCCTTAAAGGAGATCATCCCAGATTATCCGGTATTCACAAGGGTCCTTAAAAGTGGAAGCTGGACGAGGAGGAAGGATCAGTGTCAGGGTGATGTGATGTGACCGACTCACTGCAGCTACTGCTGGCTTTAAAGATTCCAAACCAAGGAACACAGAGCCTCTGGCGCTGGACAGGACAGAAAACCGGTCCCTGCCAAGGCCTCTAGGAAGGAAGATAGTCCTGCCAACACCTTCATTTTAGGCCAGTGAGACCCACCTCCAGGACTGTCAGGTAATAAATTTGGATTGCTTTAAACCACTACGTTTGTGTTAATTTGCTAAGGCAATTGTGGTAAATGAATACAAGCTGCAAGCCAAACAACAAATGGCTAAAGGATAGCTTTTTCAGTCTCATTTAGATTGAACGGTTGTTTTACTAGGGAGGACCGCACAGAGATGGAAGGATTCTTTGGGGCCTGGCTTAAAGGACTACTGTGCAGGCAGTCCACACCTGCTACTGTAATCACTACAAGTGGTGGCAGAAACAGCAGTCTTCAGTTTCTCGTTGACTTTTCACACTGAGTCGTGATAGTAACTTTCATCCCCTGCAGAAATTAATTTCAGTTAGCGAAGAAATTGGAAAATAAAGGCTTGTTTATTTCAATAGAATGAATGGAAAAATAAAGACATTTAACTTCTACTGGCATCCTGAGAGCATAAAGCCTGTTCTTAGCTTTAAGTCCATGAATTCAGAGACATTTTGGCCAAGGCAAAAAAAAAAAAAAGGCCTTAAATGTCCCTCTAAATCAGAGGGCCCTGGCATTTTAAACCTTGTCCTTCATGGGGATAAGAAAGATGAAATCCCATTAATCTATTCTAGAAAGGTAAAGAGCAAGTCCGTCCTCAGAGATGGGAACATATGCTTCCAAAGAGTTTAGCCATTTTAAAGCTAAGGCTGTATTGTGGTGAACTGGTAAGTGTAAATAGATGGACTCCTCTTATTTGAAACTTCCATGGGATTTGCTTTCCTTTTTCACCCTCCCTTCAAGAGTCTGTGAATGAAGACTGACAGATGAACGTGGTTGTTAAGAGGTAGATTCTTCCGATGATGCACTTGCTGAGCTTTCATTAACACTTCAGGGAATTATGTGCAACTGTCAGTGGGAGAATATATCCCTAATACTCTATGTTAAAGTTTTTTTCAATTAACAGTCATGTTTGGTCAGTCCCCAGCAGGATTTGTTGGTGAGATTGCCGGCTTCCTAATGCAAGTTGCTTTTCAGTTAGCCCAGCTAATGTTGATGACCTGTTTTCACTTGGTGACGCATTGGCAGATATATGCAGTGCCTACCTAAATGCATTTGTGAATTAAACCTTGTCTGGGAAGGTTTGTTCATTCAAACTAGGGATTAGAAACTGACCCAAGGAGCAAGATGTGCTATATTTAGTCTGGGACCAGGGCCATATATGCAAAACCAAACCAAGAAATTAGGGAGTCCTGACATCATTTTTACATCTTATAAAACATCAAGGTTAGCAAGTAAGCTACATCATGTGAAAGTCACAATTTCCGGATTTCAAATTATTTAAAATTTTTTATCTGGAGCCTCATTTTCAGATCAATGATATTCAATGCTTGAAGGGAAAGGAAAGGACTAGAAGGGGAAAGAATAAGCCTTTAGCAAGGACCAAATGATATTTTATTCCATTCTGCAATGAGGAAAACAATCCACAAAGGAGCTAGATAAGTAAATTACAGAAAGGTACAGTGCACTTGGCAGCAGGGTTAGTATTTCAGCCCATACCTTCCTGACTTCAGTTTCCATGCTGTTTTGTTTCTGTTCATCCTGTCTGTAAGGCAGAAGAGGTGTATGCATGTTTCATCTCAGTTGGAGAAGTGAGAGCATTCTAATAATGGAATGAGTTCAGAATCTCCCAAGAAAACCTGAATAATAGCTTCTGACTCAAGCTTCCATTCCTTTTTTAGACAATCATTTTCCTCCTCTTCTGCCTTTCCTTCCTAATAAAAGCACGAAAGAAATTAAACATTAAAACTCCAGGAGGAAAAAAATCTCCAGAAGGGCACAGATTGTCATTTATCTTTGTATCTCCAGTGCCTTGTACATTACCTGGCCCAGATTAGGTGCTTGTCACTGGCTCATCATAGGAAAGAAAGAATGAATTAATAAACCAGTGAAGATTTTTCTATTTATAATGCTCATTGGAACTACTGTTTCACTTTCAAATGTAGAAAAGTATTTTGTTATTATGTTAAGACAGCTGTTTTGAATATGTTCAATATTCCAAATTTCTGAAGTGTGTTATTAAAGATTGATTTTGGACACGGAACTATTTTTCTCTCTCACTATACCCAGACATATGTACACATACATATTTAGTACTATATTTTTACTGTGCTTCCAAAAATGATTTGAGTTTATATTCAGAGGTGTAAGCACTCTGAGCTCCCAAGCAATATTCTCAGAAAGGGCCTTTTTAAACTTCATTAATTAAAAATAAGATCTCTAAAAATGAGAGCACTCATAGTTCTCTCTAAAATGTAGGTATCTCTTGGGCAGGATGTATAAATCATCCAACTGTAATGTAAAATAGTTTCAAAAACTTGGGTAGATGTGGATGATGTTACCATTAACAAGAAATTAAGAAAAAAAAGCCAGTAGTTCGTATTTAAAATCTGGCTGCCTTTGAAGCAGTGGTTATAGCTATATCTACACAATCTCAGACAGCAGGCAAAATTTTCCAAAAGTAATATGTAATGACACTTTGAGAATTCTCAAAACGTACCCCTAATGTTTCCCACATTAGACTTTTATTTAGAAGAAAGTGTGGCATCTTAAATATCTTTCTAGCAAAAAACAAACTTTTAATTTTTCTTATATCGTGTTCCATGAAATGCCTCATTTCTAAGTGAAAAAAATCCTAAGGAATTATAATTAATTGAAAGTAAGTTTCACTTCAGAAAAAAAGGTCATTTCCAGAACTTGAAATAAAGTGGGATATTTCCTATGAAAGACTTTAGTTCATATCCTTTAGAAGAGAGATTTTTTTTTTTCATTATACCACCTTTAGAGGATGTATGGGTATAATGAAATTGTCAATACACATGGGTCATACACGAGGTGTGTTTGGATTGATTATGTGTTCTAATAGCCTGAAATCTAAATGAAGAGGTTTTCTAATAAGAAGGTAATAGGACTACAGAGATCCTTGTATGGCATAAAAATACACGGGGAGGTGTGTTGAAATGTGAATGAGACTAATTGATCATCTTATTGGAGAAACACTTATCTCAAGATGAAAAATGGCCACATTGTTGTTTGACATTTGGATTGTCGATGGCTTGACCGGAAGAAACCTTAGTCAGACACTCCAGAGACATGAGCAGTTCAAGAGATCAGTTGCCTGCCAAAGGTCACGGATAGAATAATAGGGTTTTTCCTTCACAAGCTTAAGAAAATCATGTGATGCTGCTTATATCCCAGTGAGGGGGGAATAAAATGATGGCCAAAAGTCATGCTTTTATTAAAAATAATACCATTCATGCAACAACCAGTGTGACAACTCCAAGATTTCTCCATAATGGAATCTCTAAATAGCATACTTTGGCATAATAATCTATTCTTTGCTCATCTGATGTACATCAAAAATAAAATATTGAATCTTTTTTGCAAAAAATGTAAGCTAAGAAAATATCCAAGTTGCATCATTAGTTATCTGGATTGAAAACCACTCAAATGAATAGAATCCTCAAGATAAGTTTAGATTCCATATTTGTTTTTAAATTTCCATAATAAAAAGAGACTTTAGATAGTCTTAAAAGCATTTTCAAAAAGAAACAAAAAGATCCAGTGGGCCTCTCTTCTCTCCTCTGGAGTTAAGGTTTTCAGGCAGAAGGGTTGATGGGTCATTCCATGCACCTCAGCTAATTACAGCATTTCCTGTCGCCTGAAGCTGCTCACATTAAGAACTTTAATTTTTTAAATTATTGGAGATTTTAATACCCATATGAGCAAATACCATACAACTGAGTTATTTAACAGTATGTTGGTAACAATGCTAAGACTACTGGTAGACACAAGGCACTTCCAAACCTTGGACTCCTCACTCATCACCAAGGAAAAGATTTCACAGAACTGCAAATTTTAACCAACGTTACTATCCAACGGGAGATACAAAACTTCGCACCAGGTTTCGGGAAGTAAAAATGTTCTCACTACCTCCCCACCCTAGAATTTTTGCACAGTGAGTTTTAAGCTAAAATACACAGTATGGACTGACTTGAAAGCAAACAAAAAGTTGAAACAATGCAAAAGGAATAATATAAATATATATGGATAATATGGATAATAATATAGATGAATGCAATATGAATAATATGAAGCCAGAATTATATGCAGAGGGAGGAATAAAGGCAGTTCCATTCCTTTTTACCTTGATAAGACTTGGCTGTACATGAGCTTTAACCTTCCTACCTCAACCCTTCTCCCACACAACAAATATACACCCCATCCTTGCCTATCTTGGTCACTCAAGCAACAAATGGCCCTCCATGCAGTATTGCCCCAATTCATGCTACCACCACGGACTGTTCTGAAAATTATCTGCTGGTGCTTGTAACTAAACTAACCACTGAAATTTTTCTGCCCACAGCCATGTAAAATAAATATTGAGCTATTCCAGGTATGAACAACCTCAACTTTTTGACTAATGTTATTATTTATCAGTAGGCTCTGGCAAGCACAGTACAGTCTGAGTAGCATTAAAGGTTGACCTAATAACCAAACCACTGTGAGATACAAATTCTCACTCGCACTTCATCCATGGTGCCTAGGCCACCCTAATGTAACCTGAAGAGCAAAGACAACATCTACCTGTCATCTTCAATCAGGAATCCACACTTTTAAGTCCTAGAGGAAAATGTATGAATCTCTGAAATACCCTTTCCCTACCAGTGCCTACCAGTTCCATGAATTCAGTAAAACTAGCTTTTTGCCAACATTGTTTTTGCAAGATTCTCTGTAGATCAAGGCTATCACTTGCAGCCAAAGGTTGCCAAGCCTCATAGTTTCTTACGATCCATGTATGGGAGATAGCTACAGGATCCTCTGTCACTCCAGAAACAGGTCTGAGTCTGAAGCTCCAACTACCTTTGGAAAGCTGAAAAATTACTTGAAGCCAGAGTGTCATGATGTACCAAGCTGAATTGCTGGTCTATAGAAAGATGGTAGCATCCAATCTCCTATTTGATTCTGAGGGTGGGTTGCATCCTAATCAAGCCACTCAAGTACTTGAGCAATTTTATCATTGTCTCCAAAATCGTAAACCTTAAGCTCCATATGATCAATCAGAATTCCCAGAAGTCACCCCGTCCACCAGCACGACCTTCCTTATTAACTTCGGTGATGTCTGACTACTCCTTAGGAAGAAGTCCATGTAGATAATTCCAAAACTTTCTTTCCCTTTCTCTCTTTCTCTTGTCCCCTACTTTTTAAGGTTTATAAAGGTCAAGTTCTCAATGATGGACATTTTGTTTCAGATTATTATGCGGCAGAACCAGGTGAAAATTCTGAATTTACCATTTGCTAGCTGTGTGGTCCTGGGAAAATTATTTAACCTCTTCTGGCTTGTTTTTTTCCTTCTGTAAAATGGAGCTAATAATACCTGCTTCACTGGGTATATTGTAAGGAAGGATTAAATGATGTTAAATTAACTAGAATGTCATACGCACATAAGAGATGTTAGATTCTTTTTAACGAAAATTTAAATTTATTTACATAGAAACTTGTAAATGGATGTGTTTTTCTTTTGTCAGTAATGTCTTTAGTGTTAAATTATCTCTTTTCCCCTTTTCAAAAAAGGAGAATAACCAAGCTTATTTAAAATTTACATATTAAAGACCAATTTTAAAATGTTTATATACATACAATATTACAATCTATTTCTAATGTTTAGTTAGCTTTATATTTTAATTTTTTCATATATTTACAGTCTTTATAATATTCATTTTGTGCATGCAAAATTCCTATAGAGTAATGTCTAATAATTACTTTGTTCTGTTATTGGATATATAGTTTGTTTCAGTTCTTCAATATTATCATCAATAATGTTGTACAGGAGAGAAAACTTTGTGTACCAGAGCTTTTTCTCATTTGTTAATTGTTAATTTCTTGGGCTGTAGTTCTAGAAATGGTATTACTGGATCAAAGAGTATGAACACACTTTTATGGTTTTGATCTGTTTTGTTAATTTTAAGGGCAGGAAAAGATGAAGCTACTGTGAGGTAGGGTTCTCAGAGGTCTGAATATGGAGAACTGAAGATAGGAAAAGGAATATTTCAGGAAGGAAAAAAATGCCTGAAAAACAACAGAAGCAAGCAAGAGCTTAATATGCACAAAAGACAGGAGGAAATTAACCTGACTGAAGTGAAGGGGTTTTTGGCAGTAATGGAAAATCAGGCCAGATGCGTTAAGGACATTCTTATTAGAGGCAGCCCTTGAGAACACGGTGAAATAGCTAAGCTTGCTGTCGTTTGCCTAGAGCCCAAGGCAGCAGCACGATTGGGAGAGAAAGGGAGATGGTTCATGAAGAATCACAGGCGACAGGATTAAGGCTAAACTTTCCTTAAGGGAAGGACACAGGCCTCATGGAAAATAGCTGTAATCAAAGTTTCCCATGTGATGTCAAAGGAGAAGAATATGGAAAGTGAATCCAAACACTTCAAGAGAAAAATGAAGAAAGGAACTCAGACATTAGTGTAAGGCCATGAAGTAAATTGTACTTCCCGAGAGTTCCCTCCTGACTGAGGGAAAGTGGAGAGAAATAGGCGTCACTACAGTGACAGCAGCGGGGTAATTGGGAAGGGGAACATTCCAGTCCTGAGGAGTATTTTGGGCAGGGGTATTGATGCTGAGTTGAGAGCAGGATATTCAGGTGGAAAAGCCAAGTACAGGCAGCTGGAAGCACGTATATTCTTCAGGACTTTAGTGGCTTAGGTTGGGTACATACGAAACAAGGAGTGCAGATTGCAGTACATGACATCCTCCCAAAAGATGGAGAAGGGACTGTGGAGCATCTCAGACAGTCCCTTGAGCCAAGGCCTTGGACCAGGGCAGCAAGTAGTCCTGACTTATCAGTGTGTGGCCTCCCAGGACCACAACACGAGCATCAGAATTTCATCAGAAAGCATGCCCCATTCTCTAGTCCCACAATCAAATACATGGTAAAACACAGTTGTGGTGAAACCTCAGAACAAAAAGGTAAAATGAAATTTAGAATGATTTCATTTAAGGTAGGTGCAAAACTGGCAATGCTATTATAGGCTCAGCCCATTTTATTGGGGGGGCCAATAACATTGTTCACAAATTATTGATTTTTACTTCAGAGAGTATCTGTGTCAAAAGACTCCTCTAAAATACATGGTAGAGACCCTGAAACTCAGAAAATCTCTGAAGAGCCATAGAAAAAGCTTCCAAGAAACTACACAATAGTGAACTACACAATAGTGAAAATACAGCAGGCCTCACACCTGAGAAAACTCAGATGAGCTCCAAAGTCCACACCAGGCAGAACTCTGGACTCATCTTTTAACTACAGAAAATTCCACATGAAGAATCTAATAATCCCCTGGGTCACCCAGAACCACCAAACACATACCCCATATTCTAAATATAATCCTTTGCATTTTCCCTTGGAGGAATACTAATCACATGTGTGGGCCATATGTTGCAGTCTAATCAGCAAGAAGTTTCCTTGGATTTTTCACAGGATCCCTGAGGAACCAGAAATAGACAGCAGTCGAATCCAGTTTGAAGTAATCATCTTAAAGTGAATTAAGTATAATTGTACATGTAATGGTACCAGGATCGCTAGAAAAATTTGAGTGTATTAAGTATTCTTGAACTTGTGTGTTTTGTCTATTTTAAATTATCAGTTTGAAATTTGTGGGGGGAATCTTCCATTAAAATATTTTATAATTCAGGAATCATAAATAAGATTATTGGTGCAAGGCCATAGTTAGTCACCTTTAAAAATGCTCATACTGCCTTTGAGGTGAATAGGGAATGCACCAGAAAACTCATAGCTGGTGGGACTGCTCATGACCCAAGGGCCCCTTGAACAATAGATCTGTTGAGCATTTTCAGTCTACAGAGCAGGAAGTCTCTGGAAAATTGCTGGTGGTGAGTCACCCTAAAGCCCTGTATCAGAATCAAATGAAGAGCCTGGTAGTTACATCCATCTCCCAAGAGTTCTGAGCCCCCGGGTGTCCAGGGCCTTCTGAGTGTAGAAGATGCTCTGGCCCAGGGTCTCAAGGTCGGTGGTGTAAAGTGAACAAGGAGAAGGGGGGAAGAGTACAGCTCAAGCGGTGGAGCACATGATTAGCATGCATGAGGTCCTGGGTTCAATCCCTAGCACCTCCTCTAAAAGTAAATAAATAAGTAAACCTAATTACCTCCTCCTTAAAAAATAAAATAAAATAATAGAATGAATGAGGAAAGAAGGGAGTAAGAGGGAAGACACGGGGAAGTACTCTCTTACTCATTGCCAGAGGTGGTTTTGATTCCTTTACATTATAGAGGTTCACAGAATTATATATTTTTTCTTTTCTGTAACTCCAGTAAATATGTTCATTGCAATTAAATAAGATTTTGCAGTCCATTACCCTGTAATGGATTAGCCTTTGGGTATATTTGAAAAGTAAAATTAAAAGAAAAATGAGAAAGTAAATGTGTTGATTAATGCATCTATGAGGATCTTTGTGCTATCTTTTAAACAGACTAATGAACAGTTTAAAGCAAAATGATGACACAAAAATAAATATACTGTGTATTGGTAATGATAAACCTGTCCTTCAAAACAACCACCAGTGAATTAACACTGTCAAACCAGTTCTAGAGATGGAGACAGTAAGACGTGGAGAGACCAACATGCAGTCACACACCTTAAATTGGCAGGAGCAACAGCAGCTATCTAAACTGTTGGCCAGCCAGGTGACAGTGATTACCAGGACATTTGTCAAAAGCTTCAAAATTGCACCCACTTTGCTTCAAAGAGGAATCGTTGTATCGATATTTTCCAGGCACAAGTGTGTTTCTGAGGCCTGTCACTTCCTTCAGGGGCTGTGCCTTCCTGATTCTGGCTGCCTTGCGGGCCCTGTGTTCTGGCAGAGAACGGTGATTAAAGCTCACTTTCCTGTCTTCCAGCCTCCTCCATCAGGCCCAATGTGAGGCCTCCCTCCAGACCCCACCTTTCCCTCCATGTTTTTCCTACTCCTGGGTTAACTCACAACTAGGACTGGAGCTGAAGATGGGCATGGAACCAGCTTCCGAGACCCTCACCTCCAGGTCTTCACACCCTGTTAGTCCCCTTCCACCCAGAGACGAGCTGCCTGTGAGGCTGATAGAACATTCCGAAGCCAAGTGTGTCAGCTCAGGGGCTAGATCAGAAAGGCTGCCTTGGCTTCTTGGATTGCTTATTTGGGAGGGAGTGGGTAGCCATGTCAGGAGGCCACTCAAGCAGCTCGACAGAGAGGCCCGCACGAGAGGACTGAGCTGCCAGTCACGCTGGGAGTGACTCCTCAGGCCTGGTCAGGCCCTCAGACTGATGCAGCCCAGCTGATGTCTGGCCGTAACCCCGTGAGAGGTCCTGAAGCCAGAACCACTCAGCCACTCCACTGCACTCCACTCCAGAATTCCTGACCCCCAGAAACTGGGAGGTTTAGTGAGTGATTCCTGTTGTTTTAAGCCACTAAGTTTTGGGGTGATTTGTTACACCCCAATGGATAACTAATACAGGAGATTAATACATAACCCCTCTTGAGGGGCATTTATACTTGACCAGAATCTCTCACTTAAAAAAAAAAATGGTGAAATGACAGGTAGGGATGTGTGTGTGTGTGTGTGTGTGTGTGTGTGTGTGTAAAGGAGGCTCACTGGCAGTTAGTCCCTCCAGCATCAGCAGCCCCTCCCCTGCTCTGCCTTCTTTTCCATTGTGAGAACATAAAATGTAGTGCCTCGGGCATTAGGTTACATTTTCTCCCTCAGACCTGGAGAGCAAGATGCTTGACTATGACCTGGCATTCTTCTCCATCCTCCCAGCTTCAAGAAACCCAGAGATGTAAGAATATCACTCTGCTGGACACTTGAAACTCATATAATATTACAAATCAACTATACTTCAATTGAAAAAAAAAAAAAAAAGAAAGAAAGCGACCCAGAGAGCTCATGGGCACATAAAGGTTCCCATTTCTGTGCTCCAACCCTGGCTCTACACTGTGCCACCAGCGCAATATCTCTGGGCCTCCGTCTTTCTCAAGAATAAAGTGAAGAATGGCTAACATAGATTTAGTGCTTACTATATACCAAAAACCATCCTTAGATACTTTTTAATATATTGTCTTTATCTAATCCTTAAGATAATCTTATGAGGTAGATACCATTTTGTTTATTTCCCCATCAGGCAACTGGAGCACAGAAGAGGTCAAATGACATGCCCAAGGTTAAACAGTAAGGAGTGGCGCCAGGATTCGAACCCAGGCCCTCTGATTTCCAAGCCCATGTTCTGGGACTGGACTAGGCAATCACTAAGGCTCTTTCCAGCCCAGAGAGTTAGGATCTGTGCTGTGAGAAGCTCCTCCTCCACCTCTGCTTCATGCCACCTAAAACACTTCCACGTTTAGTGGGCTGTGCTGGGGCCATGCAGCCATCCTGGGTGCTCACCTGCACGGGAGATTTGGGAGAGCCCCACGCCTGCCCTGGCCACACCAGTCTCACCTCTTCTTCCATCAGCTTGCCGCTCTCCTGATGTTTCCATTTCCAGAGTGTCTCCAGGAAGACTCATTAGGACCTATTGAAAAAAAAAAAATCCCTAGTTAAAATATAAAATGTTTTTGCTCTTTTTTTTTCAATTAAAGTATAGTCAGTTTACAATGTTGTGCTAATTTCTGGTGTACAGCACAGTGATTCAGTTACACATATATATATATTCCTTTTCATATTCTTTTTCATTATAGGTTATTGCAAGATATTGAATATAGTCCTCTGTACTATACAGTAGGACCTTGTTGTTGATAAAATGTAAATATTTAATCTGGGAAATGCCTACCAACTTGCTGTTACTCTCCTTGACCTATTAGCAGAGAATAGAGCCCAAAGGGAATAGGAGACAGGGCAGATACATTTGAATCTGGGGAGAATTTGAGAAAGATTTGAACATGTAGCATCTCCAGGTGTTGGGAGTCCTCTTGAGCAGTAGAGGAGCACCCAGTAGTGAGCAGAGGGTACCCCTTACATACACACACACACTCACACAGCACTTACACACCAGACACAAAGAGAAAAATCTGACTTCAATTATCCAAAAGTTTGCAATCAGAAAACCCAGAAATATGCTTTTTAATTCAAGTGTATATATAATTGATATCATTTTGAAAAATACAATTTTATCTTAAGTGAGTTCTAGTGGAAGTGAGAGACAGCAAAAATCATTTGTTTTGAAAACATTATGCTAGTTTAAATAAGCCAGACACAAATGGACAAATATTACATGATTCTACTTATGTGAGGTGCCTAGAATAGGCAAATTCATAGAGACAGAAAGAAGAGTGGATGTTACCAGGGGCTGAGGGGAGGGGTAATGGGGCATTAGTTTTTAGTGGGTACAGTTTCAGTTTGGGATGATGAAAAATTTCTGCTGATGGAAAGTGAGGATGATTGCACAACAATATGAATGTACTTCACACCACCGAGTTGTACTTTTTAAATTGGGTAAAATGGTAAATTTTAACTTATGTATATTTTATCATGATAAAAACATTTTTTTTAGTCATTTCTATTCCTAGAGCTCTAAGGTCTGTATCTGGTCTTATCTCTCTTCTTTTACATCAGTCACTAACACCTTCTCATTTTTCCTCCAAAGTGTCTGTTTTATGTTTATCTGTCTTCTTCTTTGCCTCAAGCCTTCAACATCTCTCATCAAGGCTATTGAAATGAAGCCTGAAATGGCCCGGCTGACTTCCGCCTCGTCTCATCTAATCCGTCTCACAACACTGCTTTGCATGTCATCTCAGTATTCAGTACCCTGTGTCTCATTCTTGCCTCTAGAAGAAGCTTTCAACATATTAAAACAGTCTCCTGTCTCATTCAGAGGGAAACCCAGTACATGGAGTGGTAGACACATGTTCTTAACATGCATTATCTCGCTTATTTTGATTGTGAAGTATAGCATACATGCAGAAGGGTGCATTGAACTTTTGGGCACAGTTTTAAAAACAACCATAAGAGACAACCTGTGTAACCAGTTTAAGACAGAACATTGCCAGTTAGTGCTTCAGAGCTGACTTAATCCACTACTGACTGGAAGGTACGGGTAGACCTACAGAGAGTAATGGCAGAAGGAGCCTCAGAAAAAGAAGATACAGACACAAAGTTCTCTTACTTTATCATTCTAACCCAAGCATGGAGGCAGCACTTTCTAAAAGGATCAGAGTGGGGCACGTGGGATATATACAATTCTTTGGGGGAAAAAAAAAACTCTTCAGTAATTATGGTAGATAAAGTCAGCATCCCACTAAACACAGCAAAAAACAGATATGGTAGAGAATCCAGAGGTAGGAAGGTGCACATATTACAGCTCCTGCACTGGAGAAGAGACACATGGAGGCAGGTCACTGCAATAAGCAGCAATTGCTCTGCAAGGAAGATGTGCAGAGTGCAGTGTGGAGCACAGAAGGGTTTGGAAACAGAAGGAGTTAAAATTAATCAAACTACGAAAGCAATCAAGAAGTGACTGATAATGGGATCTTTGTCATCATTTAGTCCAATATTCCCCTTGAGCTGAAAAACTTTTTAGGAACCAAAAGAACTACCTACCCTACTTCTCCATTGCCTGAGTCTGTGAAGCAGCTCCCAACCAGTTCCCAGTGGAAGCTGTAGGATCCCCTTCTCCACAGTACTCATGCTCAACTTTGCAGCCTTATGTATTCAATGGGCTGCCAAATTTGTTAAAGCAACTGGATGCGTGCCCAACAGCCACTTCATTTTGTGCTGTGTAGACACAGTCCAAATCATGTCAAGCTCCTCTAAAGCACTTAACGCTATTTTTGGACTTGTCTGATTCCCTTTACTACTGAGTTTGTAAGTTCCTTGAGGGCAGTGCATCGCACAGGGTTCTCAGAGACAAACAATGCACCTGTTCAAACTTGTTTAAATAAAAAACAAATAAAAAGATTAACTTTAGTTATCTCCAGGAGGGCCGTGGAACTAGGCTTGGAGGTGGCTCCACAGGCAGCCAAGGACACCCTGAATGTAAGTCAAGCTCATGCCCAGAGCTGGCATCACCTCCATGGGTGCAAGAATCAGTCATTCCTCTCCCTACAGAAAACGTGAAGGGCTCTTAGAGGAAGAAGGAGTGGATACTGGGCAACCCCAAACAACCAAACGACAGTACCATAGATGCTCCATAGAATTTTAATGATTTCAGACAAATGAAGATTACCTAACACAGTTAGAAAACATATATATATATACATATATATATATACACATACATACATATATATTTATATATGTATTTTAAGTTTAGTCACACATACTTAGAGGTAACAAGTTGCTAACGAAATAAGCCAACTTTGAAATAAAACCAGTGAAAGAATTAGCATTTCTCATCATGGATATCTAACTCTTAACTATCCTCCTAGAGGCTTAACTAGACTTGTTCTTTTGTGTGTTTATCTCACAGACCACTGTGAAATTTTGTCTTCCTGCAACAGAAATGCAAGAAAGAAATTAAAGACTGTTTTGCTGTGGCTCTGCAGAAAAATGTAAAGGTAACTGAGAATGTGCATTTTTATAAAAAGTTTGCTTGTATCTTTATAAACTAGTTTTGAACCTCAGAAGCAGCACTTACTTAGTTTTGCTTTAAAAGTATGGCAAAATGATAATTGGAAGAATAGTTTTCCATATTTCTTGGGTCTCCATTTTACTTAAGCTAAAGGTATTCTTATCTTTTTGCTAATCATGAATTCTGCTTTTATCAGCACAATTCAGAGCTGTTTCCAACTGGTAGGATGAAAATTGAACATATGTGACACCCGAGTGCTGAATTCCCTGTTGAAGAAATGAATGATAGACCTTATCTATCATTTATTTGACTCATGTGTACACCCATGTATATTACAGACATTTTTATTTAATTATTCAGGAATTGGCACATGAGATGCATTATCTAATTCCTCTGGGGTCTTCCACTGGCAAAAATAAATGCAAAGACTGTGGCTACTAAATGCATTTTTCCCTTTTTCATATATTTTAAAGTAATGACTTTATTATCTCTACATTTAATGGTTCATTATTTGAAAATTTTAAGCAGTATAGAAATGTACTACAAAGAAAACAAAACAAAATTCTGCTATGTAGAAATAGTCATTAACATTAACATCTCTCTCTATATATGGGTATGAGGAATCATAGATGAACACATGGAGAGGGAGTTTGGTACACAGAAATAATTTTATAAAACTGGCTACATATCATGCATATTATTTTCTAAGTAAAAATATTAAATTTAACAAAAGAGGGAAACAGATAAAACTAACAGAAAACTGTTTCTTCTTCACTAAGAGAGCAGCCTCTAAAAGAGTCTTCTGACATTAAGGGGAGAAAATATTTAAAACTTTGGATTTTCTAGCCAAATGTGTTTTTGAATTTTATTAAGCTGCCCCTAATACTACATAATCTTAATTGAGAAAGCTGTAAGTTAACTCTGTTTGTCCTGAGTGATAATTATGTTTTATAACTAAATAATAATTATGTTTTATAACTAAAATTGAAAGAATTTGGAATTGGAAAATATGAAGCTATTTACAAATAACCTGGGTCTAGCTTGTCTTTGTCCTTGTGTTACATACTGAGTTAGGGACAGGTATAAAGCAGTACCTTTATTATCTTTGATCATTCAGAATGAAGTTCATTCAGTTCATTGGTGTAACGTAAGTTACATATTTTATATATGTATGTAATTATATGTAACTAAAATGTAAAATATGTGTTTATATGGGATGAGGTAATAAACCTGTAATATTTTCTTATAAAATATATACATTTTCAAAATCAAGGGCCAAGGCAAAAATCACAAACTTTCAATAAAAGTGGACTTGGACAGTTCCTGGATAGTGTCACCATGTGGCAAATTCCAAAGCATCTTCAGACACAAAAACACAGCTGTTTTTGAAGTTTGCAAAGGAACCATATGCTGCTAGAAAAATAGATTATTCTGGTCATGTGGGCTTTTATTTGCAGTCAAAATAGAAGAATAAATTGGGCTCCTTGGCAGGTTGACCCAAGAAAGTTTAAATTGCTTTTAAAGTCAATTGAAGATTTTAGTGACAAATAGTATGCTATCTTTGTCTGAATTTGAAATATTATAGCTTTAATTTGTCCTTTGTGGATCATTTTATTTATTTACATTGAATCTATCTTTTCTACAATTCTTTCATAAGCTAATCATTTCTTTTTTGCCCCCTATAGTAAAGCCAGCACAGTTCATGAATTTGAAATGTAGCTCAGGTTTCAAATGTAAAAGGAGATATAAACATTTATATATGGTAGGGTAATAATTCATACAAGCAATTGAATACTAACATTATTTTGACAATCAGGTTATAGGCATTTAAGAAAAATAAAATACTTTCTATAGGACTTTATGTAATACCTCAAAGTGGTTTTTTTGCAGCAAATTTTTTTGTTTTGTTGTTGTTGTTGTTATTTTAGTTTAAGAGCAGACTTTCATAAACCCACATTGAAAATAGTTGCAGGTTTATGCACAGCTGAGAAAAGTCACAATTCCCTACTGCCAGAGTAGGTAGAGAGGAATTTCTTCTTTCTGCAGCAACAAAGTAAAAAATGTTGATCCTGTTTTAACTTTGATGTCAACAGAACACAGCGACCAGTCTGTTTTTAAGGATGGTTCATTCAACATGGGGAGGTGCCAAAGTGTAGGAAACTCGTGTAAATCATCACTGCGTTCTAATTTATGACACCTGACCCTCAAAATAACATGCATGTGAATTCACATGTCCTTTGGAGAGGGAAAAATTGAGCAGAAGTGTGATGGATTTAAGTTTTGTGCATTGCCTGGAATGACCCAGGAAACTGGAAGCAGTGTCTAAGGGTCTAATGCCCCTTTCGTCCTTTGTTTCCCCCAGGCTTCTTCTCAGGTCCTGAGCTCTTACTTAATTCAGTGAGTGCTCAGCCATTGTTCTCATCAAGTACCCATTAACTACCATTTTAGTTTAGTCTGCTATCACATACCTCCAAACTTTCCTAATTTTATCGATAACCGTAAACCTTTACTTATTCTCTCCAACCTGATTTTCTGCAATTCTTGTTCCTGTCCCCATAGCTCTCCAATTCTAGTTGTTAACAATCTGTGCTTGGCACCTGGGAGCTTAATAAATATTTGTTATATATACAAATTTTTTTCTCTCCCTTAGCCTGCATCTTTTCATTCAAGATGCCTCCTGCAACTCTCATAATCCATCCTGTATTAATAATTAGTGAGCGTTTATTAAGCATCAGACATTGTGCTAAGCAATCTGCATGTATTATCTCTATTTATTCTCAAAAGCCAATGAAATAAGGACATTATAGTTCCCATTTTTAAGAAAGGAAGGTGGAGCTGAGTGACAGTGAGTCATCTGTTGCAATATTTGCCCTCAAGCCTGTCTACCTCCACTGTGCATTCTTGTAACCACTACATTTAATTGTTTCCAGACCTTTCTTGAGAAACCTCACACTAGACCTTGTTTGGTTTCAACAATCCTCCTTCAATGGTTCTGTTCCCATAGGTACTCAAATAACTGTAACAAGTAACTAATGCAGTATATCAGAAAGCCTCAAACAACAACCGAAGTACATTATAAATTATATTCTGTAAGGATAAAGGGGATCATTTTAGACAACACTCACACCCTTTGTTGGTTTACGATGTGTTCAATCAAAAGAATGTGCCTTGAAGCCCAAGTAGGGAAGTCTATACTTCTCCTTCCTTCACCTGCTAGCCTCCTATTCTTATCTCATCCTGTGGTCAAGAATAGCTTGTGTTATACTGTAAATGATGAAATATAAAGAATACTTAGCAAACAAGTGGTTATAGTATTCTTCCCCCGGTAGCAAAGGCACTTACTGAGTAGCGCTGCATGCTTCATCTACTAAAACTACAGTCCACTTTCATCAAACAGTATAGAAATGAGGGAAGAGGGAGACAATGCAGGCAGAGGGAGAAGGAGAGAGGAAGTGAGAGGAGGAGAGAGACCTCATAAAATGGCACAAGATTGTATGTACTGAATGAGTCAGACAAACAATAGATGCTACAGAAACTCAGAGGATCTCACTTTAAACTTGAATGGTACAAAAAGATTTCACAGAGGTAATAGGATTTGAGTTGTGCCATAAAGAATGACTTACGATGGGCAAAGAGAAGGTGGGAGATGATTACGAGAGAGGAATAGCATGAGAAGTGGTTCCGAGGCAGAAAAGCATACATTTCCTTGGGGAAAAGATGACCAGACCACACCAACTGGGGTGAAGTTTTTGTGTCAGGCAATGATATGAAATTGATGTGGGTGGATATAGAAGTTGAGGGACTTGAGTCTCAGGCTAATGACATTTGAGTTTCTCCCACTGGCACCAGGAGCTACCAGGAATTTAAAACTGGAACAACATGATGAAGACAGGGCTTTAAAATGGATTGGCCAGGAAGGAAACTGGGGGCAAGGAGGCCAGGAAGGCATCCATGGCATTGCTGAATGAGGGATGATAAAGCCTGACCCTCCTGGAGGAGGAAAACAGGCAGGAGACATTTTAAAGGAAAAACAGGCAGAATGTGGTGACAGAAAGCAGGGGCGAGTTGGTTACCCATCTCTCTTGTCTTCAGCAGAACAGAGCATTTACTTTGGAATCTTAAAAGAAAAGAGACTCAGAATTACATCTTTATTCTGAAATGGTGAAACAGGGAATTAAGAACAAGGAGACTGAGACTCTGAATGTGAAGTGCTGACATCCATTTGAAAAGTTTCTTATCAGACCCCAGTTTATCTGCTCAAGGGAAGTGGTAACTTTGAGGGTGGGAGGTATCACCATTGTTCGTTGTTAGCTTTTTTGTTCATCAGGTCAAGACCAATGAGAAACATTACCTACTTCTCACATACAACACACACACACACACACACACACACACACACACACTCTAAAGCTAGATAAACTTTCCAAGGCCTCAGATATTACTTCAATAAGAGCCTCTTGATGCTAATCTTACAGAGCTACATCGTTGTTAAATCAACTTTTCAGTAATAATCAGCAGAGTAAAGGATACAGAAGAATACTAAGGTAATAACAGAAGGTAATGATCATGAGACCAACCCTCTTTGTTTTATAGGAAAAACTGAGACCGGGGAAGTTATTTTCCCTTTTAATCGGAAAACAGAACTAGTGCTAAAATCCAGGTCTCCTCCCTTAAGAACAGCATTCTTATTTTCACAGTCCTGTACCTCAGCCTCAGGGATTCCATCCTTCCAGGTAATGCTTAGAAGTCGTGTAGCTGTGTCATCTCTAGCTCTGTATTTCTCTTCTGTTTGTATCATTGAGAAGGAGACACACCAGGAAAGGATCTCCAGGATGAGACAGAGTTCCTCTTCCAAGGCAGAGAAATAATTCAGCCCGCCAGTAGCCCAGAAGAGCAGAGTGAGGTTGAGGTGCTTAGAGCATAGAACAGAGCCCCAACCTGCCACGGTTTACATCATCAACTCTTTGATGCACTTGAATAGGAGTAAACAGGAAGTCTGGCTCCAAGATGTTGGAGAAAAGTAATTTTTGCTGTCATCTTACAAGCAATGGCTGAGTAGTGGGAACAGAGCAACCATGTCAGGAAGGGACAGAAATGGATTTACCATGAACCCAAAGAAACTTAAGCTTCACTAACTTGGGCCCTTCAGGTCCAGGAAGATGCCCTAGCAATTTTGTATTCATGACTTTGAGGTTTTGGAGTTTTTTTCTTAAAGAGTTTCCCTCAAATTGTAGTTTAGGCTGTACAAAACCCTTAAAATTGGGATGTGCTAAACAGTCTAGAACCCTCGAGAAATGCCTCATAAATGTCACTGACTAGATTTATTAGATATTAAAAGTCAAATGAGCACTGTTTGGCCATCCTTGATATTCATTAAATGTATCACTTAGACTATTAGAAGTAGAAGTGATAGTGTTTAACTCTTCACAGTCTAAGTAATAGACCTTCTTTTCATACCAATACTTAGAATTTCTTTCCTCTTCTCTTGAATTCGAAGTTTCTACTGAAATTATATTTCTGCATAAAAAGTGTAACTTCAGAAGCAGTTATACTATCTTGTATACTTGTTGCATGTTCATGCCCCAGAAATACGCTATGGAATTCAAAACCATGAAGACCTTGATTTTTACTTAGATGGAGATTTATCATTATTTGTGAGATATGTCCAGTATGGTTTCACTTTAAAACCACAAATAAAGTTTTAACAATGGGCATTTTTCTCATTGGGAAGTCTGTGGTCAAATTAAACATCTCTCTGAAACTGATTAGGTCCTGAGGCTTTCAAATTCAATATTCGGCAAATACAGAACATTTGTTTGAACATAAGAAATAATGAAGAGCTTCAGAGTTAATGCAATTCTGAACCTGCTCCTCTTTTCTGATGACACGATAATCGGCCATAAACTCCTCTGGTCTCAGGTCTCACCATATTTAAGACTGAGGCAGAATAAATCACATACAATTAATCTTTGGAGGACCTAGGCAACTTTGCTTTAGGTTTTACAACAAGAAGTTCTTTCTTTGCTAGTAGTTAACTAGTGAAATTTTTTAATGTTATTAAATGCTTTATTTCTTCTTTCTCACTCCCAACTATTCTCAATCCAGAAAAATAGACACATGGTCATTCTGTGAAGACAAAGGAACATTGAATAGTTAATTATATAACAGATAGAACTGTCTATTGTGTATTCATTCTTGTAATGAGTCACTAGAGGGTAAATTAGCATATTTGGTTCATAATCTTATGAAATAGAATTTTTTTTTTAGCAGTTTCACAGTTTGTGTAATAACCATCATACTTCATGGAAAATTTGACTCAAAATAACACAAAACTCTGAATAATGTGAAGGAGACTGTTCTACTAACATCCACATGGGCTAGGTATCTCCACTGATGAGATGTATTTAGTAATGTCTAAAATCCACTTTTCCTGTATAACCACAGTATCATCCTACTCCAAGGAATTGCATTTGCTTCCTTAGAACTGAACTCTCTTCCAAAGATAGGCCTAAAATGAAATAGGCAGAAGTCATTGAATTGTTTCTGTAGCATTTTCATTGCTGGAAGGGACCTCTAGAGGTCACCTAGTTCGTCCTGATCTCCAGCCTGGGCTCTCCCTACTACTGAATATAGCTGTATAGAGATCTGCATTAAGAAAGCTTTTAAAGATCCCTGGGGTTGGTCAAAAAATAGCTAATATTGGCCTGATTCATAGAACAGCATTATACGTATGTCAAAATAGCCACCTTCATCAGGGAAAACATCCATCAGGGCTAAGTGCTAGTAGTAGCTTCAAAAGGAAAAGCTTTATTTTCTCAGAGAAAAGGGTGGTAGATTAAGGAAATGACCAAGCGTGTTGGTATTTTTTTGTTTAGGTGTACATTTGAACGCTTATCTAAAAGGAAACATTGTCTTGTCAAAGACCACTGCAGGGGAAGCCAGGAGGTAGCTGTAAGCATGCAGATTACCACTCCTTAACAAGTCTTTTCAAACAGTACAGAGCTCAGAGGGGGGCTGTTGTCTCAAACAAGATCTGATTAGCATCAAGTTAGTGAAGGGCAGAGGGTGAAACATAAGAATAATATTGACAGACCCGCTTTCTAAGTTGTATCTTTTCCCCCTAATCAGCTGAGTTGCTAAAGCTGATAATTTAATTTCTTCAAACCCACATAACTGGAGTGCAAAGGACAGGAATTTAAGTGTAATTTCAATCTAAGAAAATAAATCACTTTACTGTTTTATGGGAAAAGGAATCCTCCACAATTATTAGACATCTGAATTTTGGGGTTTGAAGTACTACAGGAGAATCTAGAAATCCAGCTAGGAGGGCTGAGGCTCTCATCTGAATTATTTTGGGCTTTCAAGTCTTTCACTTGAATTATACAGAGAATTTAAGGATATAGCTATAGTTATCTATAAACTGAGAAAAATGACCTGCCCTGACAGTTGTCCCAAATAACCACTTGATTTGTGTATTAACATTGCACTTTTTCAAATAATTCATGTACAGGTTACATAAAAGCCTGTTCAACCGTGGTGGCCTTCAGGGTTGGGAACTGGGGGCTGGGTGGAGAGACAAAGTTTGAGGGGTTTTGCCACATGCCCTCTTGCCAACTTTCAAATTTTGTGCTTGTACTTCTTCCAAAGAATTCATTTGAAAATACTTCATTTTTAAAAACAAAAAGACCCCTCTGTGCTCTCTTACAAGGCTAGATGCTCAGTCTGGGTTACAGGAAGTGGAAAGCTCCGACTACTGGCCTCTCCCAGCCTCCTTTGTAATTCTTCACTTTGCAAATGAGAATTCAGACGTTGAGACTTTTTGATGCGCAGCTGCCTTTTTCAGAGAACACTAACCAACTAACACAGACTTCAAGTTGCCCTTCCTCTTCCTTTTGAGAGCAGGAGACAAAAGAACAAAGAAACTCTCTGCTATATCTCCTTGGCTTTACAACACTCCCACAGTGGACGCCTCAATTTCATGTGCCATCTATATATGCCATAAAGGTAGGGCACTGAAGGTAAGGAAATACTTCCATATTTGGGAAGATATTGGGCATAGTAGGGGTTTTTTTTCCTCCCTTAAACTGTTCAGAAAATTGTCCCCAACTTGTTTGCATACACAACCTCTAAAAAGTATTGTTTTTACAGTTGTCAACCTAACAAATTCCCATAGCAGAATTGAGAAGTTCAAAATAGAAGAAACCTAATCATCTTTAAAGAAAGATAATCAAAATGAAAGGAGCATAAGGAAAAGGGGTAGCAGATTCTGTAATTTTTATTACAAAAAAAAGTTCAAATCCTTTACATGCTATGACATTAAATGTCACATGTAAGTTCATTGCAAGCAAACTTTTAAAAAATATACATACTGTATGTATTTACATTCAAGTTTGAGTAACTGGAGTCAAGGTGTGGTTCAGGATCTCTACCCACCCTGTAGATTTGTTCAGCCACTAACTTAACAGTGATTGTATCTTCACTCAGGCACGTGGAGAGGTAGAAACCGCTTTTTAAAGAGAGAACAAAAAAAACTGTAGTGCAGATATGAAGATCATCATTGAAGCAGCTTAGCTACATCCAGGAGGCCCTAACTCTAACTAGCTTTGGTCAACTCTAGAAGCTGAATACATATAGCCTTGTCTTTTAAATTAAAACCAGATAAAACTTCGGGTAGCTGCTCTTCTGAGCACATCAGGGGGTTGGCAGAGCTCAGTAAGGAATGCTCTACCACTCTGCACTCAAGAATTGTGAGAATTGCGTATGACTAAGTTAGGCAACATAGCAGCAGGGGTGAGCTGGTGGCTCAGCACCTTTTCCCTGATAAGAAACAAATAATAAACAAATGAGTGACTTTAGACTTCAAGTTATTATCTGCACACCCATGGTCTGAAACTCAGAAGCCGACTAAGATACTTCCTCTCCCAAATGAAACCTCAATTATTTCTGTCCATGCCCACCTCCATTCCAAACTGAGCTGGCAAGTCTAGGTAGAGGTGGGTAGCCTATGAATGCTGCAGGCCGCGGTTCCTCAGCCTCATGACTAAACCTCATGAAGGTTCTTGGGCCTGAGAAGGGCTTCCCGGGTTTTTGCCAGACTTGGTGGGGCTCGTAGCTGAGAGGGTTAGTTGGAGGGAAACCACAGGGGTGGTGGAGGGCAGAAGCCCTTCTCGTTCCCTCTTCTTCTGTTTCATCCTGCGGTTCTGGAACCAGATTTTGACTTGGGTGTCATTCAGCTGCAGTGAGTTGGCTATCTCGATGCGTCGGGCCCGAGTTAAGTACTTATTGAAATGAAACTCTTTCTCCAGTTCTGTCAGTTGCTTGGTGCTGAAATTCGTGCGGATCGCGCTGGAGGAGCTGGCAGCTCCATACTCGGCGAGTTTGCCTGCAACGTAAAGACAGGGCGTCAGCGGGGCGTGAGGACGCGATGGCAGGCCTCGGGGGATCCTTGGGGCTACATGAGAATCAAAGTCACAGCGCAGCCCTCCTGGGTCTCTGAACACAGTTGTGCTGGGAGAAAATCTCCACGGAGGGCTTCTTCCTGCAGTTTTCTTTACACCTGGCACTCGGAGCACGCCCAAGTGATTCGCCTACTTTAGTAATGCCCGGGCCGCGTTCTCCCGATAAAACCCAAACTGCGGTCCAGAGAAACAGCTTTGGTGCGCTCCCGGCACAATTCCGCCGGGCAAACTCCGTCCCCACCCCTAGTTGGGTCCGTCGGTCCAGGGCCCAAGTACTTACTTTTCTTCGGGGCGTTCCTTTTCACTTTCATCCACTCGAACGTGCTGAAGGCGGCCGGGAGGCCGGAGGCCGGGGACGCGGACTTAGGGTAGGCGCCAGGAGCGGGGGAAGCGGTCTGGAAGGCCCCGGAGTGGCCGTCGGCCGGCTCTTTGAGACACGCCGGGAAGGGGCTGGGCTCGCTGAAGGCCGCGAAATCCACCTGGCCGCTGAGGAGGAAGGAGCCGCTGCCCGAGAAGACGGCCGAGGTGGCGTAGTGGACGTGTGCCCCGCCGTCGTCGGCCGGCCGCCCGAGCGCGCAAGGGAAGTCGTAAGCGGGCCCGGGCCCCAGGAGGCCGTAGTCCGCGGCCCCCGCCGCGGCAGGTGCGGCGTCCGGCTCGTAGGCCCCCTCCAGGGGGCACGGCGCCAACTCGGGCGCGGCCGGGGACGGCGCGGGAGGCTGCGCAGGGGCGCCCGGGGGCGAAGGCGCCGCTCGGGCCGCAGCCAGGGGCAGGCAGCTGACGAAGGCGCCGTCGCCGCTGCCCAGGGGGAAGGCGGGCTGCAGGGCCACGGGCCGGGCGTCGGCGCGGCAGAACTTGGGCGCGAAGCTGAGCACGTCGCCCCCGCCCCCGCCCCCGCCGCACGACACGTAGTCCAGGTAGGAGCTCATGGCTCCGGCCCACCCACCTGAGCGCGTTGGCCGGGCCCGGGTGCGGGGCTGGCAGGACCGCCGCGGTCTGCGCCGCTCCGCCTTTCCTCTCTACACGAGCTGCCCTCGCCGAGCCATGGCAAGCGAGCCGAGGGTAAATAGTGGCCTAATATAGCGGCGGGGCTGGCCACGTGGCGCCGGCCGGCCAATGGGCGCTGTCCCCGCACGGCTCGGGTCCCGGCTGGCGCGCGGCTCCACGCGCCTGCCTCGCCGCCAACTTTGCCAAACCGGCGGGAGGTCACCGCCCAACGACCCCAGGCCCGGAGGAGAGGCGCCCCGCCCGGGGCTGCCTGGGGAAGGGCGGGGCGAGAGCGCGGGACGCTTACTCCCCGGACAGGTATTGAACCACGTAGGGGCAGAGAGGCAGGACTAGCCGCTCGGGTAAGGACAAGAGGATGCAGGGGATGTTCTTCTGCATCGTGGGTGGCTAGTGGGTGGTGGGCGCCGCGATGGGGAAAGGGTTAAAAGGAAGCGTGGAGCTCGGCCCTTGGGGACCGCTCCTAGCCTCCTCCGGAGAAGGTAAATTTATTTCTCTTCCCTTTTTCTTGAGCCTTATGCTTTTTCAGTTTTCGTAGCACTGGTGTTATCCCTCTTCTAAACCTGGAGTAGATGTTTAATTTCCCCTCTTTTTTTCCCCTCCCTCGGACTCTTGGGACTAAATTTTATGCTGTAGGAGCTGTGTACCTGGGGCGGCACAAAATCTTCACTTTTAGACTAGATTTTCACTTTACTTCACAGCATTCTCTCCAGCTTCTTCCACTCCTTCCATTTGTGGCGGCATAAGGGCGAGTGTTGGAGTGCCAGGTTTTGATTTGGACAGAAGACAGAGTTTCTGCCTTGTGGGAAGTTTAGCAGATTTTCCCCTCTGTCTACACTGGCAAAATAAAGAATCTGCCCTTGAGGTGGAACGCTCTCTGTACTCCTCCCTGGGAGGCTGGCACACGCACCGGTGCTGTGCACGCTTTCTTCCAGGCGCTTGGCTCCAGGGCGCAAAGGCTTCCCAGGGACCGGTCAGATCTCAGAGGTTTGTACGGGCTTGTACCTCGAAGCAATTAAAGCTTCTGCTCCATTAGATAAGTGCTGCGTTGTCTCTTGCGAGTGAAATCTGAGGGCTCACAATGTTAATGGGCTCACGTCTTTCCCTTGATAATATGGTTTTGTTTACTGAGTATAGAGAGACGGGAAATAAAAGTGCTATTGGCACAGGAAATGAAGAGTAGAAGGGTTACCAAGGTAAGCTTTACATTGACAAACTTTTCAGCTTCCTTGAACATTTTTTTTAAATGTTTGCCTCTTTGAGGCTGTAGGAAAAATAACAAATTAAATGTTATTTACACACAGTAGTAATGAAAGAGGTTGGTTTCCTAAAACTGTGTGAATAAAGAGTCTACTCTTGACTTAGTCAAGTGCCCTTGAGAACTTGATCTATTACAGCCTCTGAATTATGGTGAACGAAGCTTTATTATTCTTTTACTGATCCACTTGTCATGAAAGAACGATTGAGCCCTTGCCTAAAATTCCACCGAGGAAGTCTGGAAAATGAGCCATCACAGACCAGGGAGCCAGTTCCTTACAGGGATATGAACTTGTGAATAAATAAAGCCGCGCCAAAAGTGTTACCACTGGTGAGGCTGAAACTGAGCCAGGAGGGTAAAGGGTAGACACCTAGGAGTGAGCACAAAGCTAAGGGTCTGGGGTTCCTGCACTGCTGAAGTTCTTGGATTTAACTGGGAAATAAAAATCTTGTGCTGAAATAGCCCTTCAAACTTGGTGTTGCTACTTCAGTTATCTCCTATAGCCCAAACACATGATAAAGGTCCTAAATAATTTTTAAAAAGAGAAAAGTAAAGGCTCTTCTCTGGTACCTTGGTTGGGAAATGATAGAGCTCTTCAGAGCTAGCTGAGGCTTCAAATATAGATGCATTTCTTCACTGTCCTCCTTCTACGACCTTAATGCAAAAGAATCAGCAGATCAGATGCTGCTGAGTTCACAATGCCCCCTTATCTCACCAGCTGTCTAGACTTTAATGGCCAGTTTTTACCAGTATAATGTCTCAGATCTCACACTCCTGGCTCAAAACAGTAAGACACACTCTCAAAAGGTACATATCTGATCTCAACTTTGAGGTCCAGAGGCCCTAGGTGGTCAAGAAGGAAGAGTGGCCTTGTAAACTTCTCTGGAGAAAGACATCCAGCTGACTACAACCCAGGATGTAGGACAGAAAACCCAGCCTGACTGGCGAATCTGACCAAGACCTATCAGATGAAGGGCCTTTTCTCTAAGGTTTCAAGAAAAACAGGCAGCCTTGGTGACTTGGCAATGTTCATTGCAACAAGGACCAGGTTTTTGCTGCTAAGCATTTGGAGCAAATGTTGGATCCTTCCTGTCCCAGTTAAGCGTTGACTTTGATGTACCCATAAGCTGTCCACACTATTTCCCTGAAGCAAAATTTTAGAGATTGAGCTTTTGCTAAGAGAAGAAAATGTCCTGAAAGAGAATGAGATTTTTAAAAACTGTGTTATTTTCAGACTGTGGGTTAAGAGTGGGTGGGTGGGATGTTCAATATTTGTTCAGACCCAATAACAGTTCCCCAATAATTGCATACAGAAAACTACATTCTGTTCACCCTTCTCTCTACTCCTTTGAATCTCCCAGCCTTTGGCATATTCTACACCTTGGAGCTCAGAGTTGCCACCTCCACTCCTGCCTGGTTCTTGACTTGGTCAGGTTGAAGTCAAGACACTGGTCGTCTCAGGCTCAGATTCAAAAAACATTTGCCAAGGACCTAGTTTGTAAGAACTTTTTGTTAGGGGAGGGTTAGGTGTGGAAAATATATTCTCAAACCAAAGGAATAAGGGAATCATTTCTGGCACAGATCTTAGCAATTCAATAAACATACTCTAGGAAAATCTGAATCTATAATTTTCTAAGGAGATATTGGAAGATATTGGGAGAAGTATATGTATAAAGATATATGATATTTTGAGTGACTTTAAAGTTTGTCTCCTGGAAATTCACAGAATATGGGAGAAATGTCTTACTGATTTTATTGCTTGTTCAAGTCATGGATTCCCGAGGGTCACTTGCCCCGCTGGGTCCTGGTGCTGTGAGTTCTCAGCAGGAGGTGACGGCAGAGGGATCTGATTGCCAGGTTGTGTTTGATGTAGGAATGCTTTGAAATCGCTCCCATCCTGCTCACCACAGCAGCCACCCCTACCCAACCCCCATGACTACCTTTCTCTCCCGTTTGAACAACAAGCTTCTTTTCTGCAGACAGAAGTGATGGAGGGTGGCAGTCTGCTCTTCTGTATGTTTACAGTTGTTCCTGAGAAGCCTCTTACAACCCCTCTCCACAAGTCCCATTGTGTTATCCCTTGGAGACGCTTGAGTACATGTAAACTCTTGGCTCCACAGCCCCAAAGGATAGAAAGGCTCTTGCTCACTGGGGTAAAAAGGGGAGATCTTTTCTCTTAAGCAAGATTTGCCGATCTCTGCAGCATCCTTCTATCCCAAGACAGAGGTAGGGATAGAAGGGATCCTAAGGACAGGAATTCTAAATCTGTGGACGTCTGATAACCTGCCCTGCCCTGAGAAGAGTTTAGTGTGCTGGGCCTTTCCCTGAGAGCTTTGTGAATGAGAGGCTCGTGGGACCACCCCAGGCCTGGCACATGGTAGGCATTCAATCAAGTTTGTTGGACAGAAATAAAAATGGGCAGAACAGTGTGTCTTCATTATGACTAATGTTGGCTAAAGGATGTCCTTAGATTATTGGCTCCCAGCACCACTTTATGTGGGTAGCGATCAGCAGAGAAGCTTATTTAAATGTGCAATGTGCAGACTCCTCAGGCTGCCTACCCCCTCACCCCATGGCCCTCTCTACTCCACTGCCCAGAGATTCTAGTCCAATAGGTCTGACTCCAGGGTCTTTCTTTTTAATAAGCCTGTTGGTAACTTCATGCTCTTCGACTGTATGTACCTACCTAACCCATAGAGCAGGGTTCTTTGGAACCACACTTTGAAAATTTTCTACTTTAGAAGCTGGGGTGGAGGACAGTGTGGGAAGAGAGGGGTGATTCTTGCCCGGCATGATGAGAGCGCATGGCTAGCTGAAGCAGGATTATGCCTGAAAAGTGTCCAGAAGCCTATTAGGTGGTAGGGGCAGAGAGGTCAAGGTCAAGGTCAAACTTAAATCCAGTTGAGCTGAAGTTCCAGAAAATACCCTTAAGAAACAGTCAGGAGGAGTTTCCCAAGTTTTGCTGACAAAATAGTGCTTTGCAGAGACCCAGCTCCCATCTCCTTCCTACTTGCCTAACTTGCCTTTGAGAATGCTGGTGTGGTAGGAAGTGAAGGAAAGGGATTTGTCTCTCCCAATCTCTTTAGAGAAAACTGAGTGGCTCTGAGGCAATTGGAAGAAGGAAGGAGTAGGAATGGGAGTCTCCGGAGAGAGGAGCCAACTCTCATTTCCTTCCATCTCTCCCAAACTGTCTGGAATGAGCATTTGAGCCCTAGGGATCCAGAGGGGGCCAACCATCCCTTGGCCTATCCCTGTTACTCTGGCCAGCGACTGACCTTTCACAGCATAAGATGTCAATGCTAGAAGGCCCCTTAGAGATAAGCCACATCAAACCTCTCCTTTTAGCAGAGAAGCCACTTTACTCAGAAGTTAAAGGCAAAGCATCTTGCAAAAAATGAGAGGACCAACTTGGGTCTCTTGAATTTCCACAGTCTGCAGAAAGGGCAGGTAGTCAAGCAGCCCCTCCTCTGCACTGTGGTGGCCTCCATACTGAGCAACAGCACACAGTGTTCAAGGAGGCACCTTGTTTCTGGCACAGCACACAGCCAGCGTGGCTGACTGGGAGGCCTGCAGCCCTCCCTTTGCCATTTGTTTGCTAAACTTTTGCCCCAGACTTCTAAGGCCCCACCTGGAGCTGCTTCCACAAGAAAGGGCAGAGCTGAACCTAGGTTCCCACACCCTCTACCAAGCAAGGGTAAAAGATCCATTCATTTCCTGTTGAGCTTGCTCAGCATCAGGGCCCTGGGAGGACACAAGAGTTAGTCCTAGATTAATGTAGCTGGATAAGCAAGTACAAATAAGGACATGTGAACACACACAGGTACACGTATACTTGTACTCATCTCTTTTTTTCTCCTTTATTTTTATAGCAGGTAAGAAATTTAAATTTACATGGTTTAAGATTCAAAGGGTACAAAAGGGTATGCAGTGGAAGTCTTTCTTCCTCCCAGCTCCCCAGCCACCTAGTTCCTCTTCACAAGGAAACCAAGTTTTTAAGTTTCTTCACTAATCTTATTTATTTCCAGAAATACTTTATACTTATACAATTAGATAAATAGATAGATATAGGTATATCTCCCCACATTTTTACACACATGATAGCATATTACACCTCTTTTGCATCATGCTTTTCCCCCTATTATATCTTGGAGATCATTTCATGTAAATGCATACAGAACTTCCTGGTTAATTTTTATATCCTCATGCTATTCTACTGTATACACCTACCACAATTTTATTTAGCTAGTTCCTTATTAATGGGCATTTAGCTTATTTTTAGTCTTTTGTTATTACAAACATGTGTTCAAGTTTTTGCCTATTAGAAAAACTCATAGACATGAAGTTACTTAGTCTAATGTACTTGCCCTGGCAATTTTGATATATATTGTTAAATTGCTCTCCTTAGATAGAAGTGAATCAGTTTATACTTCTACCAGCAACATATGAAAATTCCTGTTTCTTCACACCCTTGCCAAGTCAGTTGAATATTAATTTTTTAAAATTTTTGCCAATCTGTTAAGTGAAAAATAAGTTTTTCCAAAAAATGTCATTCTTCCTTATCTGATTTGATACTATCATAATTCTATTTCACAAATGCTAATACTGACACAGAAGAAAGATAAACAACTTACTATAGTCATGCCCAATGTAAACGGCCAAGGCCAGATGTTCAACACTCCTATACAACATTGTGCCACAAGGAAGCTTAAGGAGGTTCAAAGAGAATGGGTGGCTTCGAGCTTTCCCTGAAAGACACATGGTATAAAAAAGCACAGAAGCTTTCACACATCTGCTAAGAGGCCCCCTCTTTTAGTGGACTGATACCAAGACCACATTTCTGCATGTTTCCCTGGAGAGTACCCTCCCAAAGCGGAGGGGCTCTGATTAGCAATCTGCTCTGACTTAGTCCTAAGCATTAATTTAGATTCAATATCTGGGAAACAGTAGGGTGTTGTTTTCCATTTCCCTGAGACTTACTTCTCACTGGCCACCCAGGATCTAAGTATTGATCAGCATGGTGTGTGTAAAAGGATGTTCTCCCTAGGTTTTAGCTTTATAGGGGTCACTCACTTGGACCTGATGAAGATAATACCTAATGCCTATGTGCACGCGCGCGCGCGCACACACACACACACACACACACACACAGCTCTAATGGTAAACTTATGAGGTAGATATCTTTATTGACTGTTTCATTGATGATGAAACTGAAGGCCAGAAAGATTAAGTGAATTTCTTAGAGTCACACAATCTATCAGTTAGCAAAGCAGAAAACAAAGTACATAGACCTAACCCAAACTCATTCATTTCTTCTGCAAAGTCTCTTCCTCCTCCTCTATTCATTGGGGTGGATTACCTGACTACCCTCTTACGCCTCAAAATTGAGTCCTAGGGATTAACTTCCACAACTTTTGTTGTTGTTGTTAATCATTTTTGTAACTGAAGTATATTTAATTTACATTGTTGGGTTAGTTTCAAGTATACAGCATAGTGATTCAGTTATACATATATATATATATATATTCTTTTTCAGATTCTTGTCCATTAGAGGTTATTGCAAGGTACTGAATATAGTTTTCTGTGCTATACAGTAGGTCCTTGTTGGTTCTCTATTTTATATATAATAGTGTGGATATGTTAATCCCAGACTCCTAATTTATGCCTCTCCTCCCCGCCTCACTGCTTTCCCCTTTGGTAACCATAAGTTTGTTTTCTATGTCTGTGAGTCTATTTCTGTTTTATAAATAAGTTCATTTGTATAATTTTTTAAGATTATACATATAAATGATGTCATAGGATATTTGTCTTTCTCTGACTTACTTCACTTAATATGATACTCTCTAGATCTATCCATGTTGCTGCAAATAGCATTATTTTGTTCTTTTTTATGGGTGAGCAATATTCAATCATATATATACACCACATACTCTTTATCCAGTCACCTGTTGATGGACATTTAGGTTGTTTTCATGTTTTGGTTATTGTAAATAGTGCTGCTATGAACATTGGGGTGCATGAGTCCTTTCAAATTAGAGTTTTCTGCAGATATATGCCCAGGAGTGGGATTGCTAGACCATATGGTATCTGTATTTTTAGTTTTTTAAAGGAACTTCCATACTGTTTTCTATAGTCGCCGCACCAATTTACATTCCCACCAACAGTGTAGGAAGATTCCTTTTTCTCTACACCCTCTCCAGCATTTATAATTTGTAGACGTTTTAATGATGGCCATTCTGACTGCTGTGAGGTGATACTTCATTTTAGTATTGATTTGCATTTCTCTAAGAATTAGCGACATTGAACATCTTCTCATGTACCTGTTGGCCATCTGTATGTCTTCTTTGGAGAAATGTCTAATTAGGTCTTCTGCCCATTTTTTTGATTGGGTTGTTTGTTTATCTGCAACTTCCTTTTCACTCATCCAATTGATCACCAAGACCTGTAAATTCTTCAACACATTTAACTTCCTCCTAAATGTTTCTCTTCTTCATCTTCTTTAAATTAAATTCCCTCTAGGCTGGAATATGGCCACAGCTTCCTCCTTTGTTCTTCTTCCTTCCTATCTCTCCTTTCTTCAGTCAGACACACTGCCCCCAAGAGTTAGCTTTCCAAATAAATAACCTCATGTCCCAGCTTAAAACCTTTAGTGGCTCTCCATTGTCCACACATTAAGGCCAGACTTCTCTCCATGGCCATTACACGACCTCTCTGTCAGCCAGATGCCTCACTCCAAACTACTCTTCTTATTCCAGGTCCAGATCTTGTTCTTCCCTCCCTGCTTTTACATGTGATGCTCTCTCCACCAGGTATGTCCCTCCTTCCTAGGCCTAAAAATCTCCTATACTTCAAGGACCTAAATTCACCTCCTCTGAAAAGCCTTTTTTGACACTACAATACCATTATTAGCTCCTTCTCTTTATTCCAGGAACATTTTGGCCACACCTCTGTGACAGCATGTGTCACACACTTTTAGGATTAATCCTTCTTCTCTCCCAGGAGATCACCATTAGTGATTCAATCCTGTATCCCAGAGCCCAGTGCAGTGCACATAGTAGGTATTGGAGAAAGGAGAGAGGACTCTGAACCAAGGACAGGAGGGCCAGTATTTTAATTGCTCAAGGAGTTCAGGACACTGTGCAAGGTTTAATGTTTCAGCTAATATCTATCTGAGGTAAAATGTTAGTGGAACATTTCTCCAAAGCAAGTTATTTCCACCCAAGAGGATAGTGAGAGACAAGAGGACTGAGGGGAGGAGGAGAAAGCTGGGACTTTCTGTCCTTCAGGGCTCTTTCCTGTGAGCTGAGGTAACACATTTAACTTCAGAAACTTCTTAGCTGATGTCACTCAGAAAAAAAGATCAGAGAGAGGGTAGCCCAGAACTCCAAGAATTTGCAAAGAAGACAACAGGTACCACTCAAGAGGGGGTATAAAATGCTCCCCCAGCCACTCACTCAAGCTTTCCTGCTATGAACAGCCTCCCCCAACACACACACACACCCGCCCCTCAGCTTGCAGTCTATTCCTTTACGGTGTTTCTAAAATGAACCCAAAAGAGCTCAAGTAAAAATACTCCAATCCTTCCCTGACATCAGAAAAGAGAGAAGAGGTATATCATTGTGGTTGGTGCTTGAAGTATATTTTTATTGTTATTTTAAATGGCATTCAAGTTTAGTTCCAAGTTCAACAGGAGTCATCCTGCTTCCTCCCATATAAACACGCTTGCAGGTAAATAAGAGAACGAAACTAGTTCAGACTCTCCCCTGAATTCTGATCCCTAGGAATATCTTTTATAAAAGTCTTAAATAAAACAGTGTTCGCAAGAACCTTCAGACCCGTTGGGATTTTTCTTGTCCTGCCTTCAGAGATGGATTTGTCCCTTTCCGGGGGGCTGAGGGACAGCAGCATTTAAGGGTGTCACTGGGCCGAGCTGGAGGTGCGTGGGGGCGGGGCGGGGGAGGCAGAATCACTTGGTCGGGGAGGCGGGGGCGCCCCGCGCTGTGCGCGGGCGGGGCGGGCAGGCGGCAGCGCGGCCCGGGTGCGAGGAGGTGACCGGTCGGCACTTCCCTCGTGCGTCGCGCGGCAGTGTACGGGCGGCGGGTCGCGCCCTCTGGTAGCTCAGCCTGCGTGCCTGCGTCTTCTCCGCTTGCGGTTTCTGGTCGAATCCCAGCTGGCCCAGACTTGCTCCGAAGTAGGAGGAACCGCTGTCGAGCGAAAAGTGCACACCGGTGATTGATGAACTCTTAATAGGACTAACCTCTCCCGCCCCCCACCCTAGACACACACAGAGCCGGCCTTCGCCCCAGCCCCTCCCCGAGCTTCCCTGCGGGCGAGGGGGACGCGGCCGCCAGCCGGTTGGGTGATTAACTCACCGTTTGTCTTTCCGAAAGCGTTCCAGGTGGATCAGGAACACCCACCCACCCGCTGCAGCCCGCCTCTCCGCGCTGCGCCGCCTGCGCCTGCCGCGGGGAGAGCAGGCCGAGCGAGCGCGTCACATGGTGGCGCGGCCCAAGCCGGCCTTTGTGCCGCCGACCGCCCGGGGAGACGACGTCTATTGTTCACCGCGGGGGAGGGAGGTGCTCAGACTCGGGGTCCACGCCAGCCCCCTCCCCGATTGTCCCCCGTTTCGAGGACCGATGGGGGCCTCCTTTGTGTGTTTCTAGCCTGCGGCGGGGATGGCAGCGTTCCGGCCCCAAGGGGTTAGCAGACGCGTGAAGGGGGGAGGTTGGTCCCGGCTCTGACACTGCATCGAGCTCAGCTCTACCGACTCAGTTTCCCCGCCCGGCCTAGTGCCCTTGCGGAGGAGGTGGAGAGAGGGATGCGGTATTCGTAGGGCAGCGCTCTGAACAAGAGTCATCAAAAGGCTTTCTCCCTGTCTCCTCAGAAGTCAGGGATGCTCTTCTCCCCTCCTTCATAAAAGCCCCAACAGGTCTTCTTGGCCTGGTTTTAGGTACTCTTCCCCAGAAAAAACACTTCATCTGTACCAGGGTTCCTGGTACCCGGTACCTGATTTAAATTAAGATCTTGGTCCCTTTCTATTGTTAAAATCCTATTTCCATGATTTTCTAGATATTATTATTCTATAAAAATGATCCAGACTAGATATAGGAACCAGTCAAGATATTTTGCCACAAGAGCTAGGACAGGAAGACTTAAGTAGTATCCTGCACCATGCTGATCTCTCGGGGATCCTTCACCTGCTTCTGCTACTGCAGATGAGTGGACGCCCATTTACCCTGGCTCTTCCTACATGGGTGGAAACCTTTCTTTTGTCACTGTGCTTCAGGCTGGACCTGGTCTGAGAGTGAGTCTTTGAATTGTCTTTGTACTTTCCCAACTTGTCAAGGTGGGTGTGCGACCTGAGGAAAGGGCTTAGGCTTGGGCTTTGGGCCAGGTATATGAATTCATTTGGCACCAAATTTGGGCCCCCAAAATAAGGGCATTTGTAGCTAGAGTAGAAGACAAGGGAACAATGATTTCATTCGCTATGATAATCCTCTCCACCAATGCAGTAAGTGCATAGGATTCATCACTCAATCTTTTTTCTCTCCATCTAGACCTTCTGCAGGAGAGATCTAAGTTAGCCAGTCCTGAGAGGTGGTGAGGGTGTACTGGCCACTCAGTCTCAGCTCCCTGTGCCCAAAGTGTCTAGGTATAGGTCTGCTCACCCACGCTGTTAGCTAAACCCTCTCTGGGAAGTTGCAGTTCCGTTAAGTGATCAGGCTATATATGGGCCTGTAGGGACTGGAACCGTCTTTCTTTTTTTCTTTCTTTTTTTATTTAATACAAACTTGTGTTCATCCTATTCTTTTCTTACAGTTTCTGAAAGAAGGACCAAGTAATGCCAAGAATTGCCAGATAAAGAGGACCTTCCTAGATCTGTAACTGGGATTAACCAATTCTTGACTTCAGTCGGAACCTTCAACTAATTCTCAGGATAAAGTCAAAACAGGCCTGTGACCATCCCTTGAATACTGATGGTGTAAACAAGTTTCTGGCTCCCCCAGGTCAAGCAGAGAAACACATTTTTATTAGAATGTGGGGTTTCTTTTTTGTTATTCAAACATACACCCACACACA
The DNA here is from genome assembly GCF_048564905.1 of Vicugna pacos. Taxonomy (NCBI): domain Eukaryota; kingdom Metazoa; phylum Chordata; class Mammalia; order Artiodactyla; family Camelidae; genus Vicugna; species Vicugna pacos. Next base: position 47,843,593 of record NC_132991.1, on the reverse strand, counting down.
TCCTCTTCACCCTCCCTAATGAAAAACTTCAACAGATGGGGAGCCTAGACTCCCAAGCCTACTGGCTGAGATCACTTCAGTCAAGCGTCAGTTGGCTGGTACAGAATGGGGGAGGGAGAAGGGTCGAGTAACTAGTATAGATAATCACTATCTTTTAATAATACTCCTTACAGATAGAAATTCAGAAAGTCCTCTTCGGCAAAGTTAGCAGCCTCTGTGGCCTAGGAAACCAATTTGGCTGATGTGTCTCTGGTAGGGACTAGGCTTAGGGCTGCACCAAGGAGAAAGTACTCGCTCTATATTCTCTCCCTCTCTCTCATTTGAAAGACTGTACAAAGAAATGGTACAAATGGATGGTTAACTTAATGATTCCATCAGAGGCAGATTTTTCTCTGTCAGGTCCCTGGATGAGGCTGAGGTCTGAAAGCCAGGAGGCAGAATGTGTAATCGCCCTTTCTTACCACCTTTCCAGGGGCCGGGACTGCTCTTCCTTACAGGGGCCTTTCCTCCGCAACTTCCCCATCCCCCTGGTTTGCTCAGTTGGGTCTCCTCACCCCACTTCTGGCTGGGTCCTAAGTTTCTCCTGGTAGCCATGGCAAGCTCTTTCTCTGCCTAAATCTTTCCCCACCCCCACCTCCTATTTTGCAGCTGGCCACTCCAGCCACCTTATCTCTACCCTGCTTTAATTCACATTTGATTGTCTCAACCGAACAATCAGGGGCTCCCAAATGACTGCCACCGTCCCCCTGCCCCGCATCCATGGGCCTGAGCTTGAGGCCCTGACCACTTTCTTCAGGCCTCAGGAGGATCCCCCAGAACCTCCCTGATCCCACCTCCCCCAAACCAGTCTCTACAGGGAAAAGGCAGAGCTGGCCACGGCCGGAGCCTAAAAACCATTTCCTCCCTTTGGGCAAACGAGGAAAACCTTCCAGAGCTCAAAGCCCGAAGCGAGGCCCGGCCCCTCCCCACCTGCCGGCGTCCGCCCCGCGCTGCCTTTGTGCAGCCTCCCAGCCGCGGGGCCGCGAACACAATGGCGCCGCCGCTCTCGAGAGGCCCGCTGCTCCGGGCACCCTCGACCCAGCGCCCGGCGGCGAGGGGCCAGCAGCTTCGAGGCCTCGGTGCGCTCCCCGGGAAGAAGTCTCGGGATGGGGGTGGGGAGGGGCGCGGTTTCCTTCGGCTGCCCACTGGCCCCTTTCCGCTGCAAGTCCTCCCCGGGAGAAGGAGAGGCCTGAGCCCGGGGCGCCATTGCCCAGGCCGGGCTCCCCTCCCCCACTCTTCTTCCTCAGCTTTTCCGAGACCCGGGAGGGAGGAGGCGGGCGCCTCTGCCGATAGAGCAGCTATTGTGACCTTCCTTCGCAGAGCGGGAATCCAGTCGAGTGTATACCACGGGCGGGGGCGGGGGCGGGGAGGCGACTGTGTGCAAACCTCGGGGTGCGGAGGGGTGGCCTGGGGAAATAAATAAAGGTTTGCAACCTTGGGCAGTTGGGCGCTTCAGAGAGTGGTTGTGTTTAGACGCCGGTGCTTCCTAACACTAATTGCGGGCTCAAAAGGAGCAGAATTTATGGTGAAGGCCAAGGCGGCTTGTTTATAATTTATGAAGTTTTAAATGGCTGTGCGCGGTCCCAGGCTCTCGCTCTGGCCGGCGGCCGCGTGGGAAGTGCCCTCCCCAGACCCGCCGCCGCCCCCACTCGCGCCGGGAGCGACGGATTGTGCCCATCACATGACACGCCAATGGCAGGAACGTATCGGAGCCATTCTCAGAAGCCTCGGTGAGAGAGGACCGCAGATTTGTCCCAAGCGAACTCCTACTCGACTAACGAGAGATGCCTCGGGGCGGCTGCGGCTGCCTGGAGAGGGAGCCCCCAACTCTGCACTTCTTTGGAGCCTGAGAGTGAGGGAAAGCTAATGTCAGCTGGGCTAGACGTCGTTTAAAATCTAATCCATGAAAGCCTAAGCCACAGATGACACTTGGGGCCTTGCAGACACCCGCAGACTCAGCAGATACTCCTGCGGTAACACACCGCGCTGGAAAACGCCTGGAGCCGTGATGCATTATGTATTTTTATTATTATTTATAGTAGGAAGAGGAGATGAGGGAAAACCGGGCTGAATCTAAACAGCCTGACAATTCATCTATTTAATATTTAGCCAGTTAAGAAAGGTGGTTGTAATCCCTGCAAGGCAGTAAGCTCTTTGATTTCCCTAATAGCTTAAAAAATAATTTCTCACAAAACAATTAGAAATTCTGCCTATGGTTGCAAATTTCATAGAAAAACAATTTTAAGCCTTGAAGTGGGTAAAATATCCCCTCGGTTGAAGTCATTTATTCTGTTGATACACTTCTACAACATGTATACTTTAAACCTGCTCTGATAAAGTGAAATTTACCAAAAAGACAATCCCCTCCCGCCCCCAGTCTAACATGCCATTTTAAAAACAGCACAAAGGAACAAGGAAACTAAATATTATTTTTGATCCATCATTATTTAGCGAAACACAAACATCCAAATAGAAACGATTGTTCCACCATAAGATTAGAAGTTAAATTATTTCCACACAATAGGAATTTCACCTTGTGTCACTGGGGATGTAATAGGAGTTGCATTATTTGTCAAACCAAATAAAGATGCGTGGGCCGACTTTACTGAAATACAAAAAAAAATGAACGTTTTCTGAAGGCGTTTTCCAAGTGTTTCTTCCTAGAGAAGCGGATGTAAGTAGTCCACCCCAGCTAAAGCCACGCGAATATTTACAAAACGGTTATAAATCCTTGAAGATGTTTTTGCCCATTTTGTACAAAGAAATAGGAGTTAAACAGGTGTTTATACTTGTTTGTTCCATTAATGAAACTTTTATTACTTTACATCATGGGGTACGTTTGTTTTCTTTAGAAATGAACCACCGACTTCTATAAAGGAAAAAATCTGACAGCATTTTCTAGAGAAAAAGCTTAAGTGTGTGGCTTCAAACGATCATTTCTTTTTCTGCACCTTAGCTTTTTCATAGCTCAGTTCTTCTTATGAGTTTTCTTGTGTCTTTTCTTTGATTGTCAATTTTCTTTCAGTTTTTTTTAACTACTTAACGCAGAAAAGTGAGCTCTGCCCTCCCCAATGTAAATGCAACCTAAAAAAGTCGATTTGTGTCCAGAAAGAGAACGATAGAAACAGCAAAGCAGGCAGCAGTGAAAAGCCCTACCCAAATCATCCCTGGCAGAACACTTTTAGGTTTGTATCCTCAGATATTTATCCCCTAATGTCAACAGCAGGAATATAATCAACTATCCCCAGAACCAATTTGTGTACTAGATTCCAAATAAATGGAAAAAAATATTTCAAAGGGTCAGCCTATTGTGGGGCCTTCCACCGGGATTGTACGCAAGATAAAGGCAAGTGTGTGTGATTAACACAGATACACTTCTGACTGAGAAATTTTTTTTATTCTAAATGTTTGTTCAAATAGTACCAGACAATTTGAAATCAATAAACTGTGTCCAGTGGCAAGGGCTGCGGCTGTTCAGAAATGAGTAACGGGTGTCTTGCCACGCCACGGGCCACCTGACTTACCCATGAAGAACAATTTGCGGTCTTAATCCTTTACATCAACTACAAACACCAGCCACAGTTACAACTGTTCAAAACTACTCTCTCAACTAGTTCAGACCAAGGGGACTAAAGAAGTGAAATGGGGCCCCCGGTGGCCTGGGAGCACGTTCCTAAACTCGGCTGGGAAATTCTACAAATATACACATAAATACATTAAGACGAGGATAAATAATCTGGGAAACGAAACGACTCGCTTCAAATAATAAATACAGATCGTTGAGTCCGATGCAATCTTGACGGGAAGAAGCTTATAAATTAAGGGCTCCGCAACTAAACTAGACGCGGGTCAGGCCCGGGCTCTCCGGGCTCTGGTCCCTCTGCAAGGCGCGCCGCACATGGACCTCAGACTTACCTTCGGGACACCATTACCAGATTAGAGTCCCTCGGTCCGCATGATACGGCACTGTCAGGCTTACAGAGGAGAATCCTCGCGGCTGATTTATGGCGAGTCACCCAAATAAGGGCGCGCCTGGAGAGGAGGCCCAGTTGCCTGCGCCTCGGCCGCTCTTGGCCCGAGACCCGGAGGCAGCGACCGGGCCAGAGCGAGGGAGGGGGAGTCACCGAGCTGCCCCGCCGGCCCCGCCCGCCACCCCCGCCACCCAAACAAACGAGGTAATTGCGCCGCGAGTTCGGGCTGTTGGCGGCCGCTACAGATGCGTCAGTTTGGGGGCCTCGGGCAGGCGTCCCTGAGACGAGTGGTGGGCCGAGAGATCTGTGTAGGTGGGATGAGGGTCACACGGTCCATGGTGGTGGTTGCCAGGAATCTGCGCGGCGCAACTGTAGTCCACGCTGGCCGAAGATGGGTGCGAGAGGTGGCCCAGGTTGAAGACCGGCCCAGACGCGGGCGCCATGGAGTCGACGAAGTTGCCGCCCACGTACACCGGGCTTCCCTGCAGGTTGGCGCTGGCGAAGCCGCCGCCGTTGCTCGCCATGGGGTGAGGCTCGAACTCGGGCGCCGCGTAGCGCTTCTGCTGTGGCAGGCAGCTGCTGAGCGGCGCCGTGTAGGCGGCCAGGCCGTACATGTTGGGCTGAGATTTGGCGAAGGCGGGAGGCGAGGGCGCGTCGTAGGCCAGCCCGGGCACGGGTGGCAGCTGGCCGGAGTAGGCCACGTGGCCAGCGGCGCCGCCGAGAGGCGGACTGCGCTCCGGGGACTGACCCGCCGGCGAGTGCAGGATGCCCTTGGCCTTCTGGTCCTTCTTGTACTTCATGCGCCGGTTCTGGAACCAGATCTTGATCTGGCGCTCGGTGAGGTTCAGCAGGTTGGCCATCTCCACGCGGCGTGGCCGGCACAAGTAGCGGTTGAAGTGGAATTCCTTCTCCAACTCCACCAGCTGGGCACTTGTGTACGCCGTGCGCACCCGCTTGGACGCTGGGCCCGGCGGGCTCTTGTCCTCGCAGCTGTCTCCTGGGCAGGGAGGGAGAGAGGGGACGCTGAGCCTAAGAGGTGGGGACACCCAGGGCCCAGAGAGGGGTGCTTCCCTGGCTCCCTCCTCTTCCTTCACCCCTCCCTCCCTTAATCCTAACTGGAGTGGAGGAGGGGCGTTGAGAGGTGAGATTCCCAGGGGGAACTCAACGGCTCCAGGCCTACCTATCAGTCGCACCTGAAACCCCCATCTGCCTTCTGAAGTTCAATTCACTCTGCCCGGCCCCTCCCCTTCAACCAAGTCCATCATCCCATCCGGGGCTGTGGAGGAGTTTAGTGAGAGACTAGTAGCAGCTGGTAAGGCCTCCCCTTGTCAAAGAAGACTTCTTTGAATGCTCCTCCCAGCCTCTGCTGCTGGGGTTGGGGCTCAGGAGGCAGCCCCAGTCTGCCTTGTTCAGAGGCTGGCTCTTGAGCAAAGCACCCTAGGAAGCATGGAATGAGGGTGGAGATCTTGGCACCTCACTCCAGCCCAGCTGCACCTATGGACTCTGTACCCAAATGCAGGAAAGTTACAAACCATAAAAACACTGCCCCAGAGTTTTAGGGGATCCAAGGCCAGGCTGGGCATATTTTGAGTATTGCAGTGCTGGGAGCAGCAGTCTCAACACTGGTTTTCCACAGCCCCTGCCACCCACCTCTCACAGCTTGTCCACTCCCTCCCTAGGAAGACAAATGGATTTCTCCTGGGAGGGAGGGCCTGGGCCTGCAGCTGGGAAGGAGGGGCAGGAGGAGAAGGAGCTTACAGGCTTGAAGACACTTTTGTCTTGGTGCAGCAACCCCAGAGGCCTGATAACAAGCTAGCTACAGCCTGGGCCTCAAGTTAGCTCTGGACCTGGGAGCCAGTTTATCTACCTGGAAATAAAAGTACATCAGAGAACACAAGGCCAGAAAAGTTCAGGAACCAAGCCAACTGAGCAGAGGGAGACAGCAGGCCTCAGAGCTCCTGGCCCTGCCTGTCTTCCTCTACACACCCTGAATGAACCTACAGAAGATCCTCTCAACTCCAGGGTCTCCCTTTCCAGGGAGAAAACCCCAATGCTGCTCATGTTTGAGTACATCCTCTTCCCCTAGGATATACCCCTTCACATTAGGGACTTGCTGAGATGGGGAGAATTGGGCTGGAGTGGGCCAAGTAGAACTCCATGGTTATGCCCTGCAGGCCCTGGTTGGAGTCAAGTGTGCCATTTTGTAGTTTTGTGATCTTGGGCAAGTGACTTATTTCTAACAGTTTCCTTATCTGTAAAGTGGGATGTTACCATACACCTCCCTCAAAGACTTCTTTGGAAAATTAAATTAGTTAGTGCTTGTAAAGCACTTAACATGGTTCTTAACATAGCACTCCACAGACTTTAGTTCTTGTTAATTTAAGGGAGTGTGGGATTCATGTGATATGGGCTACCTAACCACCTGAACCTCGGAATCATAATACCTATCTTCAAGGTCTGAAGAACTGTTGACTGGAAGAGAGAGCTGAGTTCTGACCAGCAGCCCAGGAAAGCAGATATTAGGTCAGTATAAGGAAGAGCTGTCTATTAATAACTATGAGACTTGTCCAGTAATGGTGCCAGCTGCCTGGAATGGAAGTCAGCACTCTGTCACTGTAAGGATATGACCTCAATCAGAGACACTAAATAGAATATTTCTGCATGAGTTAGAGTTTAGATATATGGCCTCCAAAGTTGTACATCCAGCCCTGAGTCTCTTGATACCTAGGTGAGCTAGTTTCTTGGGGTCAGTCTGGGAGTGAGTCCCCTCAGAGAGCTACCTGCAGTGGCACAGTTGTTCTTCTGCTTGGAGTTCTGTCGAGACTCTTTCATCCAGGGAAAGATCTGCTTGCTTATAGTGGCTGAAGAGCTAGAAGCATTGGGCCCACCCTTGGCCTTCTTGGTGGGTACTCCACCTCCAGGATTGGTGGGTGAGGATGGGGGCAGGGTCGGGGGTGGAGGAGGGGGTTGTGGTGGCTGCTGCTCTGAGTTCAGCCCAGGAGGCTGGCTACCACCACTCCCACCCTGGCTGTTCCCAGTACCAGGCCTCATGCAGCTGCCATTGAGTTCAGCCCCCTTGTGCGCTGGGGCTCGCAGAGGTGCAGAGCTCTGGATGGAGCAGGCAGAGCTTGGGTAATCAGTGTCCAGGGAGTTGGCAGCAGCAGGGGGTGGATAAGGCTGATGGGGGGCACCATAGCCATAAGTGTCAGCAGCTTTGCTGTAGCCATAGCCTCCAAAGAGTCCTGGGTTTTCATAGTAAGCAGCCTTCTGCATCGTGTACTCAATAGCTCCAGGGCCTGCTGACCCTGCTCAAATAACATTGACCACCACTGTCTCCTTCACCACCACTTCCAGTGTCTGCCAGATCCTGAGAGAGCTGGGGCAGCCCTGCAAAGAAGAAAAGTGAGAGGCCTCAGAGGGACTGTCATTGGCAAGTTAATATAGAAGGACTAACCCAGGCTCTCTGCTTCCCGCCCACTTCATAGTGGGAGGATTTGGGATTTTATTTGAACCCTTGGAAAAGTCAGAAGGAATTTCTCATAAACATAAGAAAAGACTTCTCTTTAGCTCAGCTCCATTCAAAGGAAGGGGCTTTTCTTTTTCTTTCTTTTTTTTTTTTTTAACAGATACAACTTTCTTTCTCCAAGGTTATCACTTTAGCCTTTGAAACTACATAGAAAAGCACTTAGAGCCTCATACATTTTAATGGCTGATTCTCCCCCTAGACTTGAGTTCCTTGCAGGCAGGGACTGTGTCCTATTTACCTATATATTCCTAACATCCAGCCCACATGTAGTAAGTGCAATAAATGCTTGTTGAGTGAATGAATGAATGGATCAATCAGTTCATTATTGAATCATCCCACGGTTTTGATGAGGGAAAAAAGTCCTATAACACACTCAGAACAGCCAGAGCTCTCAAAAAAAAAAAAAAAGTATCTCCCCCACCTGGTTTCAAAAATCACAGCATCTTTCATGGAGACCAAGATAGTCCACTTTCCGGTGACAGTGTGAGAATCGGCTGGTTAGCTCTGTGCGTCAGCACTGTGAAATCTACTAGGAGATAAAAGCCAAAAAGAAGACTTAAAGACTCCCGGACTTATTTTGATTCTAGAAAAGTTTCTTCTCTTTCATCTACATTTTTCTAGATGCTTACATTGTCCTCCACTACTTTTAAATGGATACTACTGGAAATAAGTGAAGAGATTTAGAATTTGAAGTACATGGAGCATGGGTGAATGGAGAATGCTTTATATTCTAACTTTATCATTTTTATCTTGCATCCATTGTATAAATAGATATTACTATTGACTTGTGCTCTGGATCATCCATTCCACTCCACCTCCTACCCAACCTACAACCAATGAGAGAACCTCTCATGGCATGATGGATGGACCCAGATTAGAAGAAGAAGAAAAAAAAAACTAAAAAAATTCTATGCCTTTTGTGTCCTCCTACTCTTGATGGGGGGTTTCCCTTCTCACTCACCCCCCTTCTCCTGAAAGGCCCCTAATAAGTTAAAGTATAACTGATACCATTCAAGCACTTTTGTCTGCTTGATAATGAAAACTCATAGGTCAGCTCCCTGGTCTGAATTCTTAATCTCATCTTTCAGGCAACTTTCCTTCCCCCAAACTCCCAGGCTTCCGTTGTGATCATCATGTTGGACCACATTATCTACACAACTTATGTGACCTAATGGATTTGACCGCTAGTACTAAAACCACTCTCCATTCACTCATTTCCTCTCCACTTTCACCGAACAGCCTATCTCAATTTTTAAATTTCTTCTTATTAGCCTTTATTTGGTAGTATTGTTGCCCATTTTGTTTTAAAAATGTAAGTGACTATACCATTTATCTTGATAAGAGACAGGCCCTTCTCAATGGGATAACAGACTACCGCGATGTAACATTCTAAGAACTGTTTCTATTATTGTTCTTAAATGTGTGCATTTAGGGTATCTACCAAACAAAGCTAGTCTTAATCTTTCTTTCATTCATTTTCTGCATCATTTTTGAACTTTTAAAGTTACTGAATCTTAAATGGACAGCTACATCTTTATTCAGTGACTAATATTTGTATGTGTTTACCCCCAAGATAAAGGACTAGGTACTCTGGGTTTGGTTAGGATTCTGGTCTTTTCTGGAATCCTGCTTCCAGTCTTAAACTTTGGGCACTCTGGATACCAAAATGGTCACATTTGATACAGACCACCAGAATTTGCTGCTGCTTCTGTCATTCCATTTACAACTGTGGAAGCAAAACATCCCCCCTCTTGCCTCCCAGGGTGACCAAGTTTAATCTTGATAGGTAGACCAGTCACATTAAAACAGCTTCTTTAGCAACTGACCAGGTCTCCGAAACAGATGTTTTTACGTATGTATTTGTTCTTATGGCATATTCCTAGAAAAATACTCTGTCTATGGCTCTCAAAAGTGCAAATACTGAGCAGCTCCAAGAGTAACCACAGTCTGCTCTCTGGCTTCTGTTTTCATTGTCTTAAGGAATTTCAAGGACCACTCAGTGATGATCCACCACCCAATGTCCATTTTCCCACAAGCAAGGGCAGTACCCCTCTCCTTACCGGGAAGGACTTTGCAGCCTCTATCCCCACCCCAAAATATAGCGCTCTAAAGAAGCCACCTTTCCTAAAACACAACCTGAGAATATTGTTACAAAACTGGTTAAAAAAAAAAAAAGCTTATTTCTTTCCAGAAATCCCGACTCCTTGTGAACTCTGCTTGAACCTAAAAAGCAGGAACGGGTCATAAATCACTTGGACAATGGTCAACTGTTCAGTGGCTCATCTTTTCGATCACACCCCCCCCCCTTTTTTTTTAAGGCTTTCTTTTCTCGCCCTTTGGTACTTCTGCTCTTTTGGGCTACGGGACCCAAATGCCTAGGGGCGAAGACTAGCCGGTGTAGGGGGAGGGGCGGCCTTCGAAGTCCTCAGCTGCCCTTTCCTCTCACTCCTCCTCCTCTCTACCCCCTACTCTCGCCTCCCCCGCTCCCCGACAGAGGCAGCCTCCCCAGAACCCCGCCGGCGCCATCCCCGGCCCCTCCTGGGGAAGGGGCGCCAAACGGGGTCCGGCTGGTTCTTTCTTGCGGTCCCAGGAAGTTGCCCAGCTCAGCTCAACTGCAGGCCAGGTATGCAGGGCCAAACGGTCCCAGCCGGAAGGAAGGCAGGCGGCCTTGGAGCGACCACCGCCCGCTCCCCCAGCCGCCCTGCCACGCCGCACCCGCCGCGCCTCCGAATCAGCCGAACCCTGATACTTGCTCACTGCACTTAATTCTGCCCGGGATCAATACCTAATATGATACCAAATAAATAAAAGGCGCTCACAGCGGCCGGGGGACGGGGTTATTAAGCAGCTGGAGCTCTCACGGTGCATATCAATGCACCTGTCATTGTGGTTTGTAACAAAATTTATGACTGCGAGCACGGCGGCTGTAAACGCTTCAGTAAGGAATGAAAAGAAAAACACTTCCTAAGGCCCGGCACTTTTCAGAAGTGGAAAACAGGCTCCGCGTAGGAGGAAGCGCAGCAAAAGAATTCCCTGCTCCGCACTTTTCCCAGCCCTGCGCCTGGCGAACAAGGGAATTATATAAAGTAGCCGGTGCCTGCCTCTGGGAGCAGCTCTGCTCGGCGGCCTGACGCGGGACGGGGCCGGACGCGGGACGGGACGCGCGCAGCCTGGCCGGGGGCCGAAGACCTGCCGCCCACCGCGTCCTCGGGAAGCCAGGAGGCTCGCCGGACGAGCGGAGGCCGGGCCCCAGCTTCGCCCGTCGTGGCGGCGGAAAGGCCGAAGGTCTTGGGGAGGGAGGGGGCGGTAGTGGCCGGACTGTGACTAGCACCGCGATCGTCGTAAATCACGGACGGGTATAGTCCGTGCAATCTGAAAGAGAAGGGAAAGGCGTTGGAGTGCAGATTGCTTCTGTTCCTCTCAGTTTTTTTCTAAGGTTCGAGCTGGTGTCAGTTTCTCTGTTTTGCCTGAACCAGGGCCTTGGAAGCCCACAGATCTCTTTCTGGCGGACACCGCTCTTGCTGGGCATCCCCGTTAAATCACTGGAACGTAGCAAAGATTCTTTCCTCTCTGTTGGCTTTACTACTTCGGGATTTTAAAACTGCTCCTTTTCGGGTTTGCTCAGAAAGGGATATATTTACCACAGAGCTGGGGCAGCTTTCTGCCCACGCCCTCCCGATCTCTCAACCTGAGCTCTTCTACACTATGGGAAGCCCTGGATGTGCCTTCTAAATCACTCTTATTTAGCCCAGATAACTCGATATGTAATACACCCTGCATTTAAGGCACTGGGCTCACCCCATTAAAGCACCATAAATTTGAAGGCTGATGAACGGTTATCATGTAACCAGCAGCAGTTCACACTGAGGTGATCCACTTCAAAGCCGCCCTTTGTTTTATGTCTTGATGTATGAATCGTCAGATGGCTACCTTGAGTTTCAGGATAAATGGAAATGTAGTGGAAATTATTTTTAAAAACACCACCACTCACCACAATTTGTGTGTTTTCTTAAAATTTTGCCTCTAACTCTAGGCTTTTCGAGTTCCTTTTGATATTCTGCTGAGACAATTTGGAACAAAATGGAAAACTCAGTGGCAACCGGTTCTTTCTTACAAACACATGCTGAGAGACTTTACTCCCTTTAAGGGTGTCATAATCAATGTCACTATTGTATATGGTGTATTGTATATGGCAGGCAGTCCAAGCGACATCTCACTGGCAGAGAGGAGACTCGGCTGGCTCCTGGGGAGTGGATGGCTTTTAACACCAAAATTCTTGGCTCTGTTGGGGGAAGAGGGGAACCAAAACTGGACAGAAGGTCCAGACCCTCCACAGGGGGTGTAAGCCAAGTGGGTCAGAGGCACTGGAAAACCAGTCCCTCTCCTCCTACTCCAACCAAATCCTAAATGGTCCAGGTGACCCAATCCCGCAGGCCAAGCCCACCCTCTTAGGGCTAAAAGGGAGGGACTGTGCAGAATTGGGATGGGAGGGAGGCTACAGACTAGGGCATCAGAAAAGGAGGGTAGCTATGTAGATGGGCCTGGGTAGGTCCTAGTCAAGGCTTCGGCACGCAGCCCCAGTGAAGAGGGAGCTGGGTGCTATTTCTTGGTTTGTACATTGTATCTCTGATGGTTTCCCAGAATTTATTTTATCCCAGTAAGTACCCATCACATTCCTGGTCTTGGCTGGCCTCGACTGGGCCAGGGTCAGGCTGCAATCCACCTAAGAAACAAACTTCCCTTCCACCCCACCCCAAAACAGACCAAGTTGCCCACCACTGCCTGCGTTCAGCGGGTGCCCACTCCCGGTCAGGTGAAAGGAGAGACACAATCCCCCCCTTGCATCTGCCCTGTGCAATTTGTCGACTCAGTAGTTTGCAAACACTAAACCTCGCCCAAGAAAGCCCCACACAAAGCGTTCAGGGCCCTTGTAAAGACCAGAGCAGGCAGCCATAAGCCTTTGAAGTGACCTTTGGCTCACGCGGCAATAACTCACCCCTTAATGAACACCCAACGGAAGCGCTTCAGAGAGATCCCGGCCTGGTAGAGCTTCTAACATCGCTCCTAAGCTTCAGCTTTCCAGCCAACCCCAGACCCAGGGGTCCCCGTCCGCTGGGCCAGCCCCAGAGACTGAGCAGTGGAGGCACGAAATACCCTGGCCTTCGGACCGGGCTGGAGATCCCCAAAGCCGCTTTATATGATATATTCACATGGGCGGACGTCAACTTTCGCCACTTGGTTATTTTTTTATTTGGAAAAAATTCTTTCAAATTAGGAGCTTCCCGTCAGAAGAAGGGCTAAGTTGGGAGGCCACCCAGGTCTGAGATTCCCCTCTGCTTGTAGCTAGATTTTGTTTTCCCATCTGCGGAGGAACAGGGTAAGTTTGCTCTTGGGCGTTCCGGGGTGTACGGTGTGCTCTGCGCTCTGGACGCAGGAGGCTTGGAAAGGAGAAAAGAAAGAAGACCCCCCCAGTGGCCAAAGTTGGACTGCCCAGAACCCCCACTGTCTTCTCCCTTGCCCCAGCCCATACACCACCCACAACCCACAACCCACCATCCAACAGGGGCCCAACCAACTTTAGCCTCCTGCTTGCCCAGAATCACAGGCTTTACCAGGCTGGCTCTGGGCCACCAGCTCAAGTACCCTTTCCACAGCCAGAAACTGGGGGAGCAGGAGGGAACCCTGTCTGAGAGCTGTCAAGGAAGAGCTGGTTCCTGGCAGACCTGGCCCTATACCCCATTCCCCACCAATACCCTGGGGAAAAGTCTTTTGGATGGGGAGCCTTGGTGTGGATTATTGAAATTTTCGGGGAAGTTATAAGTGAGTGCTCCATGGGGCCAAATGAAATGCTGCTCGCAGTAATTGGATTCAGCTGACTGAGTTGGCAGGCGTGCAGCTCCAAGGCAGCGAGAGAAGAAAAATGTCCAGCGACTCTTAAGTTCTGTTGGAGCCAAGCGCAGGCGATTGACAAAACTTTACTGCTCTCCTTTGATAGCAAAGCCCCTGGAAGTCGGCCCCTCTCCTGCTGGGGCCCGTCCTGACCTAGGCTATGGGAGTGCTCCATGCTTTCTGGGTCCCTTCCCCACAGAGGCCCAGTCTGGCCTGGCCCGATGATGGCGTTCCCAGGAGCACTGAACCGCTCACTCGGATTCGTGGAGCTGCTCTCTCAGGCTTTGGCCCTGGGGAAAGACCCAGGATGAATTGCTCTGTCCTCCCACATCCAGGAGCCACAGGACACAGTAAACAAAAGGATGGATGGGATGTGGGAACCAAACTATGATTTAGCTTTCATTTCGAGTTCTTTGGGGAGTAGGACCCTGAAGCCCTAAACCTTTTCTTTGCCACTATCGCAGTCAAAACCCGGACTAGTGAGGAGGCATGTGGAGGAGTCTCCCAAACTCTGTTGGGTAGTTTGGGGGTTCTCTTGAATCTGGGGGAGAAGCTTGAGAAGCAAACATTTTAATTTCACAAGAAAAATATATTAAGCCAACAGCAAGAGATAAAGGCGTGTATATGTGGAGTTAGCTCCCAGAACAATGCAGGGAGCTGGCTGGCCACAGAGTTTATTTTAAATATGTATAAATCAACCTGCTTGCACCCAGCCAGGCAGCCCAAGACATGGAATTAATATGACGCTCTATCTTACTTTGGCAGTGACAGTGTAAAAAAAGTTTTTTTATTCATTTCATTTTTCAGCCCATTCTCATAACCATGCATTTACCCCCAAAATAGTTCTTCCAGCACCCAGCCCCCTCACCGACCCTCTACTCAAACTGCCACCTCCCCCCTACAATGCTACCAGCCACCCTCCAAGCCTGGCAAGGTAGTCTGTCCTCCTAACCTTTGGGTAGGCGGGGAGCATCCCCACAAAGCGCACCTCCTCACGATTAATCACCGTCCTGAGTGTATATGTAGAAGTGTATCTAGGTCTACGCGGGCTGCCTCACCAATTGGCAATAATCAAGATCACAGATTACACAAAATAAATCATATTTAGTATCCCGCTCAGGGCAGCAAGCAGCCCTGTGCCCAAAGATTTCCATTTTGTCATGCAATTGCTTACCTGGATCCCAATTTATCATAAACCTGGTGTCCTCGGCCTCAGAGTGGGCGCCAGTTGGGGGCAGAGCTAGCTTTCCCCCTTTGTCTGCAGACAACACTGTCCCAACCCTGGTCTTGCGCACTCGAAGATGCGGCCATATACCCGAGCACACAGAATTCCCGGTAGAACGGAACCAGGCTGAGGTTCAACTACCAATAAACGCAGGAGGAACGAGTTCGTAGTCCCCGAGCTGGCTTTGCCTGCGCTGCACGCCCGTCGGTCCACCCGCCCGCCTGTCCGCTCCCGGGCCCAGAGCGGCGGCCACCCGCGCCCCCACCCACTCCTGGGCTCCTGCCCAGCCCTCCCAGGCCCCCCAGAGCTCGGTGTTTGTTTTGCTTTCGGAATGTGGCCCTTTCTGGATTTGAAGAGAGCCCCGGAAACCCCCTCATAGTCGGGAAATACAGACGCTGCCTTCAAAAGCGAGCACATTTGTTCACGTGACCCCGAAGGAAGATTGTACTGATTGAGGCTTAAACTTTCACGCCATCCAGCCCCGGAGCGCAGCCAGGCCTGGGGACTGGGAGGAGGGGCAGGAGGCGTGGGATTTCGGCCCCTTCCCAGGGTTGACAAGGGTGGGTATGGGGCCGTAGGAAACCCCTTATCCCGCAGCTCTGGAGCAACCTCGACCCAGCCTGATCGCTGGCCAGTAGTATGGGGGCTCTAAAAGTCTCTCCCTCCCCACGACCTTTGACCCTGGCCCAGCCTTCCACCAGGCTGGTCCCAGAATTGGAAATTTTAGAGCCTGCCTCTCTTACAGGCGTCTCCGGAGGCGGCTGTGGAGCATCAGAAGCCCGGGGTTCTCTTAGCAACCCGGCGGCGCCCAGAACCCCGCATCCGCAAGCACCCAAGCAAGGCACATCCTCGGTGGATGCACCGCTCTTCCCTTCCCCGTGCGAGGCAATAACGTTGTGGCACAGCGCGCTTCGGCTCTAAGGTGAGAGCCTCCAGCTCACAGACAAGGCTGGTCACCCCGGGGACCACCCTCTTTCACCACCATCAACAACACCGCTTGGGGCCTTGGCTCCTTCCGCGGACGCAACCGATGACCCGCCACTTCTAGAGCCATAAATTCAGGCGCATAAGCGAAGGTCTGAGCTGGGAGGGTGCTACCCTCACTGCGTCTGGTGCATTCCACCCGGTTCCTGCGCAGCCTGGAGCCACCGAGACCCGGAGCCGCAGTTTGCCGTGACCTGTGCGCCTCCAGATCTAGGCAGGGCCCCATGGATCCCGCAGGCCCCTCGACAGCCAGACCGCGGCTTCCGGCTTCCCGCGGCACCTCCAAGAAGGCAAGGGGGGGTCTGCGGAATCAGTCCTGGCTGGGCTTATCTGGGCGAAGAGGGCGCTTCTGTTTTAGAAATAGTAAATCAGGACAGGTTTCCAGCACTCTCTGGTCAGGTGGAATTAACGTAACAATTCTGCATGTGGAAGAAGAGTTAAAAGCTCCCAGCCAGAGCAAGCAGCCGGCATCCAGCTCCTGGCTTGCGGTGAGCCCCAAAGGCACTTCCCCAGCTCTGCCCGCACCCCGAATCCCGCACTCTGTCGGGGTGTCCACCCCATCCCCGAAGTCTCGCTCTCATAGCCCGCTCTGCTTCTCAGCGGCATCGGGCACGGAGCAGATGCCCTGGTGCTACTTGCAAGGTCTCGGACAGGTGAAGGCGAATGTGCCAGGCAGCCGCAGAAGAGCCAGGGAGAAGAGGGTAAGGTCCTCCGCATCCCCACTCAAGAGGCACGGGAAAGTCCCAGAGAGCAGGTCGCAGGCTCGAGCCCCCAGACCTGTCAGCGAGCCTTTCCTTTTGTTCACCTGGCCGGGCCTGGCTGGATGCCCACGCTGGGTGCCTCGTGGAGCCGGACCGTGGGTGCCCTCAGTCCACCCTCACCCGGAGGACCCCGCCCCCTAGCCTCCCACCAGGGGCCGAGCAGCCGGCCCGCAGCAAGTGTTAATCTCCAGCCAAAGAGGGGGGCCGCTTTGCGGGAATTTGTCTCCAGGAAAGGATCTAAGCCTTCTTCAATCGGAGCATATGTTCATAGAGCAATAAACCGGAAAGATTTACAGTCCTCGCCCGGCCCCCAACAGCCTCGCACCCTTTCAGGAATTACTTACGATGATTTATCACACCAACCCAGGCAATTGTCACACTGATAAAATAGCCCAGGCCGGTGCCCGCCAAGCCCGGGCCTTGGGAGGCTGTTGGCTGCCGGGTTGCCAGCGGGGCTGGGGATGCTTTTTGTGGGTTCCTCTCTGGGCCCACCAGGGGCTGTCGAGGTGGGTTGGAGTGGGTGGGGTTGGGGTGGGAGGGGAGCCAATTCTCATTGAGAAAAAACACAAGCAGCTCAGAGAAAGCGCCCAGAATCTGTGCCAGAGTCACTTGCAAAGCATATAAACATTTGTCATCTTTGAATAATTGAATTAATGTGTTATTGTTTGAATGTATAATTCATAACGGAGGAAACTTTGTCTCTGTCCTGACGGGGAAATATACACACACCAAAAAGAAATCAAAACACACACAATCCCAAAACAACCACCACACACAGCCAGCCCCCACTTTGCCGATGTCATCCTTAAAGCCAACTAGAGGGAAGAAGGCGAATAAAGAGACTCTCCTTGGCATCAGGGCCGGTCTGGAGTTGAGAGCTGGAGGAGAATGCCGGCTGCTACCCCCAGCTCAGACCTCCGGCTAGCTGGGGTGGCGTGAGGTGGAGGGGAGCAGAGTGTTTCCTGATACCTTGC
Source organism: Vicugna pacos (assembly GCF_048564905.1). Taxonomy (NCBI): domain Eukaryota; kingdom Metazoa; phylum Chordata; class Mammalia; order Artiodactyla; family Camelidae; genus Vicugna; species Vicugna pacos. Next base: position 47,826,224 of record NC_132991.1, on the reverse strand, counting down.
ATCCCCGCATCTCCTTGGAGTGCTGGAGAAAAAAGGCTTAAACCAGAGCCTGCCGAAGACACAGCCCTTGCATCTTACCCTGGCCTTTCCCCCATATCCCTTCCCTGAGGCTTCCCCTCACCCTAGGGTCACCCACTCGGGCGGCAGGGACTTCTCCCTCCCTTTATTTTAGACCACCTCCCAAAATTAAAAATACAAAATTCGAGAGGACAGGGGAAAACTCCTTGCTAGGGTGACAGAAGCAGAGCTTGGGTGGAGAGGGAGGGGTGTGGGAGAAGCAACTCGGAAATCATTATCTGTTGGTTAAAACCTGCCTGGGGTAAAATTTCAACTCGATTTTATAGCCTTCTATTATGACGCAAAGAAAAATTTACGACCCTCGCTTGAAAAGAGGGCCGGGGCCTTTTCTCACCGGTTTAAGAATAGGCGGCAGATGCCGTGACAGCGACCATTGTTCCGGGTAGACACAGGCGACCGAGCAACCTCGGCCCGCGTGCGCCAGGCGCTTCCCCCAGCCGGGCGGGTTTTTACTACTCCTGCCGTCTCCGAGCTCCCGCGCGCACCCTCGCCCCTTGCCCCCTGCACACCCTCACACACACCCTCTCTCTCTCTCTCTCTCTCTCACACACACACACACACACACACACACGCACGCACTCGGCCGCTCTCAGTGATTTTTCATAAGTGCAAAGCTTTGCTGAACCAAAGGTCACCATCCAAGCCACTAACAACTTCTCGGCGGCGCGCAGTTCCAAATCAGGAAGCAGCTATTCCAAATCAGGGAACTATTTGTCAGCGGCCCTGACAGCTAAGTTCATTAAGTATTTAAATCAGAAGAAATAAAAGTCGCCAAAATATTTACCTGCCGGCCGCGCTCCCGCGCCCGCCTCTGGGGCCGAGGGTGGAGGGCTGGGGGCGCAGCTAGGCCCCCCTCGGCGGGTGATATTCTTGGGATCCCTGCACTTTCCAAGTCGGAGAGAGCCCTTTGCGTGGCAGATTAATGACGACTCCGTGTTTCTTAAGGGACGTGCTGAATTAATTATTTCGCCAATCACGTGGTCGGGACTTGTAGAAATCTATTCTTATCATCTTCCTCGCACTTTGAAAATTCTCCGGGTTATGAAAGGCCCTCCCCCGGCTGCCGGCGAGCCCCGGCCGCCCAGCCCGGCGCGGGGGGCAGGGAGGGCTCCCCAACATGGCGGGCGGGCAGGCGCGCGGGAAGCGCCGTCTGCCGAGGGTCCCGATTTATTGTACTGTACTCCGGCGGGCTTGGCTATGGACTCGCTTCCTCCTCATCCCTGCCCGCGATTCAATGCACACAACCGTATTGATGTATTGGTGGGCACAGGAGGAGCCATTAACCAGAAGACCGGCAGAGGACAATCATAAAATGTGTCTGAATATTTAAACTTCTGTCTGCGCACTTATAAATACACATGTCCACGCGTCTGAGGCTAGCCCTTCCATATATTAAGGACACATGTCTGATTTTATGCATTCTGCTCATTTCCTGTTGCGAACAATCCCCCCCTCCCCAATCTATTTTGGGACTCCAGTCTTGGCCCCCTCTTCAGGGCGAGACCAAGACGTGAAAAAGCGCTCGTGAAAAAAAAATAGCGCAAGCCACTTTTGACGGTGGGGACTGTTTATTGTTGTCTGGAGGGCGGAGGGAGCGCCAGGGGGAGGCGGGGCAGGCGCTGGATGCCCCCGTGGGGCTGAATTGCACAGGAGAAGCAGAAGGAGCCCAACACTGGAGGCCAGGGAGGTCAGACCCGAGCAGCCACCGGCCAGCCCAAGCTTGGACCAGAACCCAGCACCAGGCACTCTCTGGGTTGGCAGGCAGGGAGGTTTCTCACCCACCACATCACAAAGAGTGACTGAGGCGGTCTGGGGCTGACCAGGGCCATGCAGACAGCCAACCTGGAGCCTCCTTTTAGCAGGGGAAGTTACTTATTTTCCTTTCAAAAAATAATGCCCACTACTCTGCAGCCTGAATCCAGCCTCAGGCTTTCCAATACTCACAAAGTATGATGGCCAAATTGGGAGTGTGTAGGTATGGAGGAGGGCAAAATGGTTGAATTGCTAAGCCTTACAAAGCTTAACCTTTACACACCAGGCATATCACAGAAAATAATAAAATAGTTCATATTAGATGTTAGCTTTTAGAAGACTTAATGAAGAATGCTTCTGTGGAGGCACCAAACAGGAGGGAGATTTCACTACACCTTTTATTATTTCAAATGTAGATCAATGAATTACATCAAAACTACAGGCAACAATTAGTATAAATAATACTTTAATCAGTGGCAGCAGAACATTGGTCAAATCTATTTTAAAAAAAAAGCATCCTGTGTGAACAGACACCATGGGGCTGACTGACAAAGTCATCTCCCAACAAAAGGCTGCAGTGGACAAAGTGAGATGGGAATCTGAGGAGCAATGTCCTCAGCAAACACTTTTCTCCCCCCAGTCACGACCCCAACACAGCATTTTAAAAAAACTTCTCAAAACAAACACTTCTGGCTCATATTTAGGGGAACAAACTGGAAACAAATAAAAGCAAATGGGCACTGAGCCTTTCTACATCTAGCTTTCTCCAGAGCACGTTCCCAGATGGAAACTCACTTCCTTTCCTGCCCTAGGTAGTTGGGGGTGGGTGTGCTTCTTCCCTGCCCAATTCCTGTGGGCCCAAATGGACGCTGGGGTCCGACTGGGACCTCAGGGTGGAGGGCTGTCCTCTGGGCCATCCAGGCTCCATTAACATTTCAAAAGACAATCTCGGGAAGCTGAGAAGGGGAACTGAGACTTATAAACAAAGAAGTTGTTTCTCTGATTAAGTTACTTTCCAAAGTGGCGGGGCTCTGTTTGACAAGGAGCTTGGGTTTTCTTCATCAAAATATGCCTCTTGGCTTTCTTCTGGGGCAGGAGTGAAGGCAGTTAAGTACTTTTGGCATTTGGTCTGAAGCTGGGGTGAGTAACCTGAACTTCTGGGAAGGGAGGAAATCTATATAATAATCTTTATAATATATATGTAGTTGGATGATGTGAAAATATATACTCTCCCAACCCCAAGCAGAAGGTTCAATATATTCACAGCTTTGGGTTTTAGGGAAAAATCTGAGCAACTTTTCAACTTGCCTAAGGATATCGGCTCTTTTCAAATGCTGCATCCAAAGACTGCTCTCCATGTTAGAGGGGGGAAAAAAAGAAGAGAAGGATAGTTAGAGTCCAAAAGGTTAAGGGTTTAGAGGTCAGTCCTCCCGGCTGAAATACAGCTAATCGAATAGAAAATTTGTCCTCTGGATGAACCTGATTCTGTAATTTAGCCGAACTTCAGTAAAATACCTTTTCAGCTTCTCAACGTGAGGGCGTCAGAAAAAAGACGTCTTGACTATGTATGAACTCTGTGCTTTTTGTAATAGAAACAATGATGCGAATAATGCAAGAATATCCATCTTTAATATCCCGACGTGGCGATATTCAAGTATTGCCATGTGCAAGTCTGAGAGCCAGGCTCACCCCAAGGAGGAACAAAGAGCTGTCCCCAGGGTCTAATACAAAAGACCAAGGCTTGGAAGATACTTTAGAGAAGTGGAATTTCAGCCTAGGGACTCCAGTGAATACCTGCTCTCAGCTCTCAGGAGACACCGAACCAAAGAAAACCCCTGCAAAGAAAGTCTTTTTCCCTCCTATACTTAAAATGTATTTTAAAAATTACCTCTGAAACCTTCTAAAGTGTTCTGGGGCACTGAAAAATAGCCCCAATTCTGAGTCTCCCTTTCAAGCAGACTCTTTCTCCCTCCCCGCTTTTGTCACTTTTCAGTAGCTGCAACCAGGGGTTTCTTTTTGGAGCCCGAGGCTTTGGGGTTTAAACTTCTGAAGCCTTGTTTCATTTGAGTTTATGAACTCTGGCCATTACCTTTGACTCTTTCCCCTTATCCTTAAGGGTCAACATTTTAGAAAAATGAACTTTGAACTCTTCCCAGGCAAGTCATTAGAAAAATGACTAAAGAAATCTCTACTGTTGTTTGAGAGAAATTGGTTTTAAACTACTATTCTGAAGGCAAGAGAAAGGGCCTTTTACAAATTTTGTTTCTAATTACTGTGTTGAGAAAAACTTCCTTAGATTTATTTAAAAAATTAAAACTTAGGGGAAAAACCCTAAGACCAACTTTTCTGGACTTCTAGACTCAGTTTTTCTCTTGTTTTTTAAAGCAAGACATCCTTACCTTCCCACTTTCTCCTCACTGTACATGTCCTCTCCCATACAGGCCATCCACCAATTCCTACAAAATAGTGTTATATGGGGGATTTGGGGGCATTTGGAATCCAGTTGGAACAGAAAATTCAGTCATTATCTAATGACCCAGAACACAGAGGTTTTGTTTTCTTTCCCCAGAAGGAAAATGTTGGACCATTTGTTTCTTTCTTTCTTTCCCTTTCCTTTAATCACCCAGAACTGGTTGTAAGCACAGTACTGAAAAAAGCACATGTGGAAATATTTTCAAGAACTCAACTTTGAGTGGATCCTTTGCTTCCCTCTAGAAGGGTTAAGGGCCCCCTACACACATTTCCGGGGAGTGGGAGGGGGTGGAGTTCAAAATGCCAGTTACAGTCAGAAGTAAGTCCACACATCTCATTCTGCTCCCTGAAACTCAGCCCCTTTCACCATGTTACATTTTTTGGCAATAAGATGTCGGTTATTTCTGTACCCCATTCCCCAACAAATAAATATTTAAGCAGATATAATCTAAACATAAAATAACCCGTTTCCACTTGCTTCTTAGACTCATTTCTTTGGGCATGGGGCCACTGGGAGCCAAAAAAAATTTTTTTCACAACAGAAATTATACAGACAACCCAGAAAGTTCAGAAATCCTGGCCCAGCTCTCCTGCTTCCACTAAAAGCATCTAGCACAGGGGTAGCCAAACTTCTGCCTCAACTCCCCCACATTATCAAACCCCAAAGATCCCTGGAGGGGTGGGGTGGGGGAGGACGTTCAAATTCACACTGGGATAAAGCATTCAACCTTTGTTTGCAAATTCAAAATCCAACAGTGGAGATTTTCGTGAGTTTAATGACTGGCCAAGGTTTTCTGTTCTCAGTAGTTCCTGCCATTCAGTAATATACTTAGAATCCTGCCCCCTTCCCACCCCCATCCCTGCTCCAGGGAGAGGGCTGCCCTCGGGCAGGATGCTAACCTAGTCCGAGGGCGGCCTGCAGGTCCCAGGTCCACCCCACAGTACCTTAGTGCCCAGGGAGGTGACAGCAGGCCCGGCCTGCCCCCGCAGCTTCGGCTCAGCCAGGAGCGCAGGGAGGAATGGGCCCAGGGTCCCCACTTCTATAAGGTCGTCAGGTCCGTGTGGTGGTCCTTGGCCAGCGGCTGCAAATGCTGGCCTGGGGCAGCTGAGGAGGAGCAGGAGGAGGAAGACGACGACGAGGACCTGCCTTTGGTGTTGGGCAGCTTGTGGTCTTTTTTCCACTTCATCCTCCGGTTCTGGAACCAGATCTTAATCTGGCGCTCGGACAGACACAGGGTGTGGGCAATTTCAATCCGACGGCGCCGCGTTAGATACCTGTTAAAATGAAATTCCTTTTCCAGTTCTAGGACTTGCTGCCGGGTGTAGGCCGTCCGGGACCGCTTGGGCTCCCCGCCGGTGTAGTTGGGGTTCACTGCGAGACAAAACAGACCGCACCGTCAGGTCAGCGCCCGGACACCAGTTAGGCCCCTGGCCACTGCCGTTCACTTCCTGGCGCGCCCTGAGGCCCGGGCCCTCCCCGCGCGCTCCCCGGCCTGCTCTCTTTCTCCCTCCCGCCCTCTCTCCCTGGCGCACACGTTCACTCGCATCCACCCCCTCGCATCCACCGCTCCTCTCAGCGCACAGGCGGGATCCCCAAACGTGCTCCCCTCTCCCCGGCCCGCCGCCAGCTGCAGAATAACCAGGCATTTCGGAAATCCCCTTTCCTCCACCGTGTTCCCTCAGCTCAGAGCATGGAGTCCTCCCCCAGCCCACCCCCATCTCCACCCCCTTTTGCGCCCACAGCCAAGCAGCCACCACATGGTCCCAGCCTGCTCCCTCAGCTATAAAAATTTATGGAGAGAGTAATTGCGGCGCCCATTGAAGCCCCACTCGCACCCCCTCGCGGGGCCCAGGCCGCTGGGCTAGGGTGGAGACTGAGAGGTCCTGGGCCCGTGCCTTACCCGAATTCACGTGCACCTTCTTCATCCACGGGTAGACCACGGCCGGCTGCTTGAGGGCCGTCCCGGGGGGCGGCTGCTTGGGGCCGCCTGGCTGGCTGCAGGCCCGGGAGCCGGGCAGGGGCGCGGGAGGGGGCGCCGGGGGCGCAGGGCACGGCTCTCCCGGGGCACCGTAGTGGCCGCCGGGGCCGCTGGGTTCTTGCCCGTGACCCCGCGTGGGCAGCGCCGAGCCGGGCCCGGGGCCGCCGCCTCCGAAGGTCTGTTCACCGAAGTCGGGCCGTGGGTAGAGCCCCGGGGGCTGGAAGTCGGCCCCCTGAGCGCCGCTGCCGTAGTAGTCGGCTCCCTGCTCCCCTAGGTAGCCGCCCTGCAAATATTCCTCACACGGAGGGAACTTGGGGTCCACATACTTGGAGTTCACCATATACGAACTCATGGCCATTAATTTCAGAAGGTAGAAAATACTAATTTTTCTCGTGTTGTCTTTTTTCTCCTTCCATAGGGCCCTCCTACTTGCTGTCAACTGAATAAAGTTGGCGGCCATGTGACCAGGCCAGCCAATAGCGAGGGAGTGAGTTTATCACCGGGTTGGTAAGCATCTCATAATTTTCACAAATTTAACTAAATAACATACGTGTAATCAAGTGACTCTCCGTGGCACATTTGAGGGCCCACACCAGATGTTAATGTGGTTCTAATCCCAGCACCCTCATTCCCCACAGGCAATCCCAGCTTTTGTCTGCCACTGACTTTGCTAACCTCCAGTGCTCTCTCCACTCACCTCGCCTGAAAATATCCCCCCAGTATGGGCACAGATCAAGGGGGAATGAATCTCCATATCTGTCAGGGTTCGTGGTACCAAAAGGTGGGTGGGTGAGGTGGCTTCTGAGTTGGATAGAGAACCGCAGGCTAGGCAGGGCTCCCGCCTGCCTAGCCTGCCCAGCCTGCCCAGCCCGCGGGAATGGGGACTCTGCTATACAAAGGCCGAATTCTGGCTTTGTCTCCATCAGGGTCACCCAAAAGTTACCACAATCTGGCTGGCCTGAATCAAATTAGGCAATGAGTAACCACCCAGCTTTCTGCAAGTGCCCAGGCCGGAGTGTTTCTAGCCAAAGCCGGAGCCTTGCGGGTATGACAAGAAGCCCGTGATGCTCCTGCCAGGCAGCTGAAGGATGGGCTAGGAAGGTGGCGGGGGCACCCCCACATGACCCAAAAGGACCCAACATTCCTCCTTCCCAGCTCCCCATCTTCCCGCATGGCAGGAACAGACCAGTGAGCCCCCTCCATTGGGCACCCTCCAACCCTATGTCCCTGGAAGGCAGAGCTGGGGCTGAGGCTATCTGGACTCCCACCTCACTCCCCAGTCCCCCCAAACCTAACCCTTTGGCCCTTCATTCATGCAACCAATTAGGGGTTTTCACAGAGGCTTCTGTTTGCAGATGAGGGGCTTCTCCAGTAAAAGGCTGCTCTATATCACTGGGCTCAGTCGATCCTCCTGGAGTCCAACGTAATAAAACAGAAAGAGGCGACTGACCCGATGCTGCCTCTGGACACCACTTCTGACTCTGGCTATTTCGGAGAAAAGTGAAGTTTTTGCATCGACCATATATTCCCCTAGAATCGAATCTGTGACTATGTGGATACCACACAAATTCGGTTCTACAGGGTATATATAGACAACGTTACTACCTCCAGGTTCCACCCAGAACAAGTACCCAGACCGTTGCCAGCCCCAGCCTCTTCCTCGGAGCCGCCACCAGCGCGACGCAGCCACCCTCACTTTCAGAGATGATTCAGGTAGCCTGCAGCACTTGGTGGCAATTTGCAGCAACGAGTTCCCCATCTTTGTACCAGGGTTAGCAAGCAGCCAAGGAGTCAGGACAGTCTTCTTAAGCAAAAAAGAAAAGAACAGAAGAAAAATAATCCATCCCAGAAATGGTGGCTTTATTACCCCCTCTACAGATCCACATAACCCCCACTCCCTTATCAAGTGGTATTTTCCAGAAAGAACCAAATGCCCTCAGTGGCAGAAGAAAAAGAGGCAAGAGGGACTATCCTCTGCCCATTCTTTTTCCAGTGCTAGGGCAAGCCAGGTTGGGTGACAAAGCTAGTTCTCCAAGAAGTCGCACATTTTACCTTCCTGGGCTCTGAGCCCAGCTGGCCTCTCAGTCCGGCTGCTGCTGCAGACCCCAAGGCAGAAGCTGCTTGCAGGCACCGAGCTGCCCTGGGCTGGGGTTGGAGCACTAATGGTGAAGGGCAGGGCGAGGGGTCATTCGAAATCATTTACAAACATATCACAAAGTTTCATTATTTTCGCTTTGCCGACAGCAGCACACAGACTACAAAAGTTCACGAATTGCGCCCGCCCCAGCGCCTCAGTGCAGTCTGGGGCTCACCGTTCTTTGGGGCGCTAAGAGCACTGAGGGCTCCGATGGATTTCAGGGGCAGAGGGATGCCCAGGCTCTAGTGGCGCTTTTGGATCCCTGACAAAGGCTTGCGGTGTTTAAAATTTTGTTTGTTTGTTTTGACTTTACCCTCATGATTCAAAAAATAGCTTTAAGCCTCAAGCTGGGCCTGGTGGGGTGGAGCAGGGTGACTTCCCTCCACCCCCGCAGCCTGAAAAAATTGGCTGGCTTCTTCTACCCTTTCCTTTGCACACTCTCTGCACAACCCCTCCCTTTGGTTCTAGTGTTTTAGGTATTTTGTAGGGATTTTCTGGGTGCCAATTCAAACAAGAGGCAGCCCCACACCCAATTCCCTTGTCCCAGGGGAGTTCCCCCCAACTTCTAATGACAAACGCTTCCACACACCCGCCTTTCTGGGGACTTGGGCCTAGGCTTTATCCAGACAAATTGGGAGAGCCTGCTGGGCCAGGTGGGGATCCCGGTGAGGGTACACATTTTCATATTTGTTAGACGCTGTGACCTGCATTTCACCTTATTGCTCGACTTGTTCAGACAGGTCAAAGCCAACAAGTTATTGATGAACAAAAGCGTTAAATATTCACCTCTCCACTCAACTGCCCATACAAATGCTTTTGATCTCTCAGGCTTTTTGTGCTGTGTTCAGCTACAGGGTGCTGAATGTGGGTTTGCAAGAGAGGAGCATCCACAGAGCTAAGCACCCAGAGCCAGGGCACAGCGCACAGGAAGGGTGCAAGACCAGGGGGTCCTGGGGCACCAGATTTTCCAGCCTGGAGCCCAGAGCCCCTTTCACTTAAGCCAGCCTGATTCCTAGAGGGGAACTAGTACTGGGCAGAATCTCCAGTTCTTGGGGTGGGTGCAGCCCCCAGTGGGTCCATAAGGCTGCCCAGCCTAGAGGGGAGAAACCTGGTCCAGAGCCAAGCCCATCTTCTGCAACCCTAGAAAGAGGACATCCTACCAGAGAGGGAGGGTGCCTGGTTCCCAACACCTTCGCACATTCCATCTCTCATTGAAATAAAATCTCCGTTTTACAGTCAGGGAGGCGCCACTGTTTTTCCTTGATTTTTTTCCCCACCACCATCATCTTAATGAGATAGTCTTTCTGGAGATTTCACAGGCTTCCTCAGAAATGTTCCGGTCTTTTGCAGCACATGCAACGCAGAAAGACCCAAACTTCCCAACCTAGGAACCCAAGAATCTCTGTGCCCACCGCACCCCCCAACACTCCCCCTCCCCCATGTTTGCCCTCAACGCCAGCCGCTCCAGTGCAGAAATTCTTGAACTGCAGTTACAGAGACTCAGAGGTGAACGAGAAAGGCCATATCCCTCCCTCCTTGCTCACCCCGTGTCCCCAGCCTGGAGCCCAAACCGCTGGGGCTAGGGCTGGGGCCGGGGGAGGGGCGAGGAGGGACTTCCACGTGAAGCTCAGAATTCGCAGCCCTTCCCGGAAGCCGGCCAACTCAACACGCCCGCAGCCATAGTGGGTTAAGTTTTTTCTTTCTTCTTTTTATGAAGAACAAGAGAAGGTTGGGCCAGGCTGGACAGGGTTGAGCTGGGCTGGGCTGCGGAGGGGGATCGCACTGCTGTGGTGTTCAGCAGGTTGGTTCGAGCAGAGGGCGATGCTCGCCGCGACTGGTTAATAGGGCGGGCTGCTAATTAGTTGCAAGCTCTTCTCAGCCGCGTTCCCCGCGGCGGAGCTGCACCTGTGCGAGCTAGGGCGGCCTGGGAAGGCCGGGAGTGTCCAGAGAGGCCCACGGAGACAAGGGCGAGAGCCCGCAGCGCGTTCCCTTAGTTAGGTGACTGTAAAACTAGGCCCCAGAAAATCTTTCCAGGAGTCCAACTTAGAGCCTCCACCTCCAAATCGAGCTCCCCTCGCATAGCCGGGGAGGAAGGGCCGCTCTTCCACCCGCCCATTCCACTGGCGCGGCCCTTCGCCCCCCAGCTCCCCAGTTATCAATACCGCCCCTTCGCTATTCGGAAGAAACGGGAAGGTACTTACAGCCGCGGTGTCTCAGGGTCCTGAACCTGTTGCAATGAAAACGGGGGTCACTTAAATTCCACAGGACAATAAAGCAGAGATAGATGATAACACAGAAAAATGACAAGGCCCAGACACCCCACCAATACCCAGACCTCCCTGCTTCGGGTGCCCGCCCCCACCCGGGAACTGCGCCAAGTTCTCCGCGGAGCGGGAGACTGCAGTGCTCAAGGGCAGACCCACGGGGTAGGAGAGTATGGTCCCCATCACCTCCCCAACTCCATGCAGCCCTTGGGCAAAACCTTACTGGTTGCTTGACCCGACTCAGGCTGTCTATAACAGGGTTTCCCCAGTGGGAAAACGGGAAGCGAGGAGAAAACGGGCCTTTGTGTTTTTCCTTCTGCACAGTCAGCGGGGTGGGCGCAGGTTCACTGGGGAGGGGGCAGCTGCTGCATCTGTCCCCTGCCCCAGCTCCCCCGTCTGTCTCGCGCTGGGAGCAATTCAGCCCCCTTTTCCAGTTTCAGATTGGTTTCAAATTCCCCAGCCCCATTTAGCGCCCCCCAGAAATGTTTTCTCCTTCCCATAGAAGGACCAGGCATGGCTGGGACTTGCCTTCCCACTTGTGCTCTAATTCAAAACAAAGAGCAATTTCTAAGGGAAATGAGGACCCAAATGAGAACCAAGGAAGAGGAAAATCGATAGGCTTAAAGGTAAATGACAATGCTTTAGATTGTTATCCAGCTCTATGGATATGACATCATTTAGTCAGCATTTTTGCTGGAAAACACATAAAGAAATCTTACAAAGCAGTGGTCCTCACAGGGGCTGGTGTCCAGCCTTAAGTTGTTAGTCTCCTCTAGTTTTATTCTGGGATGGCAGTCTTCTCTCTGAGAAATCTCAAAGGCAGAGCCATCTCCACCCTTATCCTTTCTCTCTCCCCCCAGACTACCGATTTTATTCCACTTCTGAAGCAGATGCTCCTTTATAGGCAGGAGAGAGTCAGTAATTTCCTCTAGTGAGGTAGGAGCCCTCAGTTCCTAACTTTCTATGGCCAGAAGGGAGGGGAGAAAACCGGAATTCCCATTCTATTTGTTGATTTAGGTTTAGGCTAAAATTAAAATTAATTTCCACGGGACTTCTCCCTTACCAGATGGAAAAGATGGGGCAGAGAAATCCCTCACCCCTGGAGAAAGTCCTGGAAAAAGTAATAAGTGACTTACTGATTTTCTCTCCTAGTGGGCAGGGGAGCTGGGAGCAGAACTGTCTCCTTCTGAGCTCGGCGCTAGCTGGAGCCTCTCACTTTCCTATTGCTGATCCAGGAACCAAGCATCTGCACTTGTATGCTCTTAACCTAATTTATGGTGGGAATTATATTTTGGCTTGTCAACTCTCAAGCCATAAAACAAAGTTTATTGGAATCACGTGCTCGTAAATAGCCACTCAGGTCCCATCTCTGCAGAACCATAAATAACCTTCGGCTTTAAACTTTTATTCACTAAATAAAGGTTCACTGCAATGGTTCCCTCACATTTAAATAGTTCCAAATATCTAGGATGCAAGGGGGGTCATATTCATATCAATACCCTGGGCTTTTCAAATAGCATCTTTTCAGGAACATCTGTTTAAATTTGGAGATAGTGTTATTTGGAAAAGGCTGGTTGGTGGGCATGTCTTATGATTCTTTGGCTGCATTCGCTGTGAGTACCATCAACTCCTTTATTTCAATCATTTTCTAGCTCTAGATGTGGTATATAAAAAGGAAAGTCAAAGGCCACTTCTTTCTTGCTTATAGCAGAAGTTATTTGAGATTTTGTTCTAGCTTTAATAAGAAAGGGGTGGTTAGGGAGTGGTTGGGTGGGTTTAGGGGTGGGGTGGGGGTGGCAGTTGGAGTTAACACTTGGCTCTGTATTGTTGTGAATGGGCTCAGTGAAAGTTGAAGGTAGCCACATGCCTAGAGGTTTCTATAATTTGCTTAGATCTGGAAGGGAAGCCTTTGCAAGTGACCAAACTGCTTAAAACAGCAAGACTTCAGGTTTGGTAAAGTGAGAAAGTGGAGAATAGCCCCATCGGAATCTTTGGCAACTGAAACTCTAAAGGTTATAAAACAATAAAACAGCCATGGTGTGAAGGGGACAGGGTGTGAGGAAGCAAATGAGACTCTCAAGGAACTCAAGCCCAGGAAGTCAGATGTCCCCACTCCCACAGTGCCCCCAACCACAGGGCTCGGGCTTGGGGGTCCAAACCCGGGTGGGATCCTATCCTCCTCCCCCCTTGCCCCTCCAACCTCACACTACCACTCCGCCGCCCCAAGGGAGAGCCTAAGAAAGAAGGAGGCAGCATGCTCTCCTGCTGAGAAAGCCAAGAAGAGGAGCTTGCTCCTGCACGCTGCTGCACCGAGAATGTGACACTCTATGCTTGGAGGAGGTGGGTGTGGGAAAGATGCCCCCAGCTCCCACCAAGGAGAGTAAATAAAAAGAGAACTGACCCCCAGCATCCTTCCACAGCCTGCCAGAACTGCCACCAAACAGTGTGAAAACCTGTGTGATTTTGACCATTCCGATTAAAAGAATGGCTGTTCTGTGTAGATTTGCAGAGCACGCACATATATATGATTTCTAAATCAAATTCAGTTGCAAAAGTTCTCATCAGCAAGTCCCATCAAGCCCATGAAAGGGATTCCCCTCTACAAAGATCTCTTTGCATCCTAATTTCCACCCATTCTCCATGCATTTCTAAACCCATTTCCTGATTCACTTTCACCAGGTAGAAAGCAGAGGGCTATTAGCCCCGACTGTATGGTGTCTATTTCTCCTCCTTTCCCACCCCCACTAGCAACTTAGGAGGATCTTTTTCCTCTACAGTTGGTAGCATCTGTTTTTAAAATATTTTGAGTAAAGATCAACCCCTTTAAAAAATGTTTTCTGATTCTATTAGCACTAGGTGAGCAGTTTCAAAATAGCCCCTGTTTTAATTCACTGTAAATTTTTTTTTGAAAGTTTGAGGGGATAAGAAAAGCTTTATTTTTCCTTAAGTTAATAAAACAGAATTAAAGGATGAATGACATTCTAGGCAATTGTGATGAGCTTTTTGTGGGGGAAGGGTAAGGAGAAGACCAGGCTGAGGAGGTGGTGTTTGAAACAATGTCTAGCACCTGATCGCAGCCCGGTAGATATTTTTTTGAACGAATGGTGATGAAGGATGGTGACTGGGACTTTTGCTTGCAGTCTTCACTGGCTTACATAAGAAGAATAAAATTACAAAGCCTACTGTGTATATTTAGATGATAACAGGAAACTAACTAGCTATGCTTAGAGAAAAGGAGGAAAGAAAAGAAGCATTGAGGAAGACAGCTTCAGTTACTTTCTAATGTTAGGAAAGACAGGCAACATGCTTATGGAGAGAGTGTCCATCTTCCTCCAATCTTCCCTCAACCCCTGCCCCCAGTGTTGGGCTTCTGTGGATGAATGAGAAAGCGGAGATGGGGGAGAGCAAATTCTGTCTAGTAGGAGGCTGAGCAGCAGACTGGTGTGGGCCCATTTGTTGGGGTTTTCCCATGGTTTCTCAGCAGTGGTGGTGGTGGTGGTGGTGATGGAAGAAGAGGTGGGGGAGAAGAGGTGGAAGCCTTCTTCAAAACCTGTAAGGAATTGGTTTCTGGGTAAAGTGAGACTCTGAGCACCATTCTTCCAACCCAAATGCCAGAGTAGCTCCCAGGAAGGAGGAGAGAGTGAAGGGGCCCTGGGAGGCAACATCTGCACTCCAAACATAATGAGGTCCGCCCTCTGCTCACCCTAAGGGCCCTTGCTATGTGGCCTAGGAAAGAATATTCTGATCTTGACTTTTAAGAGGCCTTTTGCCCAGAGGCAGTGTTGAACTCTCCCCTTAAACTAAGAGTCTGAACAACCAGGGGAGATGGAGATGGGACTTTGGATGAGCCCCCTAGACAGGGGGCAGATAAAGGAAGGAGACTGCCAAGCCTGACACTTATGTACACAGGCAGCGGGTAGAGCCAGAGAAGGGTAGAACAGGGAGTCCCAAGTAGGAGGGAAATATAATCCCATATTCCTGGCACTGTACTCTATCCCCAAAAGAAGAATACTTCTCTTGCTACCCCCACCCCTACCCCCTACAGTGGGGTCTGCTCATTGGAGCTCTGCTTTGGTGTCCTCTGGGAAGGAAAGGTGACCCCAGAAGGAACAACTCCAGTAGTGGGAGATGGAATCCAAAAGAACAGGCCCTGGGTCAGGCTCTCTGATGGTGGGGCCAGACGCTGGGAAAAGCTTCAGTGGTCTCCAAGAAAAGCAGGGTCTGGGGTGGCCATCTAAGTCCTTTGAGAACCAAGAATAGAGGTTAGAAGGCACAGGAGACCGGGGTGACTGGGGGGCTGCAGCATTGCCTGAGTTCATGGTTCAAACTCTGCCTGACATGGGTGATAGCAGAAGAGACTATGTATGTTTTGACAGAAAATTTGACTTAGGTGAACACCTAGTTAAGCCAAGAGAAGCAGCTGGGCCGAGGACTGCAGAGGCCCTCCCAGGAAAAGTCTACAGGCAGAAGTCATGGAAGCCAGGGCTGACGGGGTGGAACCTGGTTGCAGAGGGTGTGTGCACATGTGTGGGTTGTAGCCTGAAATATATTTATATAATTCTTTTTAAAAGATAAGCACCTCAAAAAATGGAAGAGCTAATGGAAACTGGGGTGGGGGGAATAAGCCTCTTAACAACACACCTTGACATCACTGTGGCCCAAGCTGGGCGCTGTGGCTCAGTCATGGCCCTGGAGCCCAGAACTTGGAACACAAGCAGATTAAGGGGGAGTGGGCCTCCTTTGCTGTTGCCCAGTGGCCTTTTCCTTTTCCATCCTGTCCCAGCTTTTGAGAGACTGAAAAGAGGGTACTCGCCCTGGGGCTGTAAAAGAGGGTACTTGGAGGCCTAGTGAGTGTGAGTGATAGGTGAAGGTGACTCCAGGACGTGGACAGTGGGGCCTGCTCTCTGGTAAAGCCTGAGCCTTTGGTAGGAGTCACAGATGTGCCACTGCAGGTGTGAGGCCTCCCGTACCTGACATCTACACTGAAGAGCTAAAGGGACTTCCCTCCTGGCATGGTTCTGAAGTCCACCTGAAGACAGGTACCAGACACTGAGACTCAAAGAAGGAGGGCCTGTGAGGCCCATTACAGCAATAGGAAAGGATCCCAGATCCATGTTCTCCTGCGTCTGCCACTCCCTGTGTGACCAAGCCTAGGCCTGTGTTCTCTGTACAATTCAAGGATTAGGTGAGTGAACCAAGTCTCTTTCAGCTCTAAAAGTCTAGGCCTGATTACTGAACAGAACAGGAATACTGATAATAAGGAACACCTATTGAATTCTTGTTATTCAGTACATGATCAAAACAGGTATTGAATGTTTGGCTTGTGCCCAAACACTTTTAAGGGCTTAAACAGTGAATTAATGTATGTAAAGCAGTTAGAATAGCGCTTGACACATACTAGTGTTATGTAAGTAAAAATCCTCATAACAATCCTTGAAGGTACTCTTATTATTCCTACTTTCCAAATGAGGAAACAAGCTCAGAGAGTCTGCCCTACTTTCCCAAGGTCACACAGCACGTAAGTGGTAAAGATTTGAACCAAGGCAGTCTGAAACCCAGAACCTACTTACCTCTGAAAAAAAAATCTCCAAGTAAGCAAGGGATCAATGTCCCTTTCCCTATATGGGCAATTACTCAGCCTACCAGGTTGTGACATTAGAAAACCTAATTAGCAGGTAGCCCCTGGAAGTATGGGGGATGCTGAGTGATAGAATTTGGCCCCTGGAGACCACAGAAGAAGCCGAGAGACCCTTAACCACTTATCAAACATAACCACACATCCTAATTGCCATGGTGGAAAATGTTCACAAACTGCAGGTTCTGAACGTTGAAGTCGGGCAGTGAGACTCAGGAACCCACATTGTGAACAAGAGATTTGAATGCAGGCCTTCATTAAGAATCATTGCTCATTAAGAATCCTAACGCATGAAAAAGAGGGAGACAAAAGACTGTTGCCAGGGATCAATGGAGAATCAGCAGAGTTGGATCAGAGCCAGTTGTTGAAGTTGGGTGTCACCATTGGTGCAAGAAAAGTCCCTTGGAGCCCACCAAAGGCCTGAAATGGGCACAATCGTGAAAGAAGAGTGTGTGGATGGTGTGGAAAAGGGGAGAGATGAGTATTTGCACGGTCAGTGGGATTCACCCTGGCTCTCAGAGCCCAAAGGGAGGCCCGAGGGAGACCCGGTGCCAGGCCTGTTCTAGGTGAGCCAGGGAGAGGCCTGTCAGCCTGCTGCCGGAGGCGCTGAACGTTTGGCTTTTCAAGGTTGCCCCGCCCGTTCTAGGTACCAGGGACAGCTGGAAGGGAAAGCAGCATGAACGGCAGCCGAACATGAGGGGGCTGGTTAGGACCTTGCGGACTGGGTGTGGCTTGCCCCACCACAGGATCGTAGCTCTTTTTTTGCTCTTAGGAGTCCAGCGCGCAGAAATCGCGCCCCCTCCGGGAAAGCGGAGGAAGTGAGGTGGCCTGCCACCCCGGAACCTGCCTTCAGGCTCCCAGGCCTCAGGGCTGCCTCTGCTGCCTGTCTTAGGAAGCCGCCCCTGGGGGTGGGCACAGCATCGTTAACTCTCCTTGGAGGCGGAAAACACTTTGAAAGCAGAGGTGGAGGGCGGGGAGAGGGAGGGGCGAGGTCACGTGTCCTCCCATCCCTCCGCCCGCTCGCGCCCGGGGCATCTCCCGCGCCTCCGCGCACGAGACACTTGTCCTATAGCGCCTCCTCCTGGACAAGGAGCCAGCAAGGCGGGCAGGGGGACTGCGTCAGCCCCGGAAACCCGAGGCCGGGGCTTCTCCGCGCCCGGTGGAGGTCTTCTAGCGCCAGAGGCTGAGTTGGTCCTGCAGTGTCCCCTGGGGCGGCCAGAAGGAGTCGAAAGGGCTCTGAGACTACCACTCACACTCCTCACTCCCAGCATTGACAACAGGCTCGCGGCCCAGAAGCGTGCATCCCCCATTAGGCGAGCCCAGGCGGAAAAACCCTCCAGTTTGTCCGTTTATTTATTTATTACTTGTTTGACCGCTCTCCGCTGAGCCACTGGCTCCCACAGAGCCCTCCAACGTGCTGCGCTGGCGTAACAAGATACGAGAATGGTCCAGCTGAAGGATTGGCCTGAAGTTTGGCGGTCTGAACAGCCGCCAGGAGGAAAGGACTTTTCCCAAAGCAGAAGCAGCAGGCTGAAAAAAAATCTATACACTTCCCCGAGGATCACATATATATATAATTTTCTTTTAAGGTGTTAAAAAGATATGTATGTGTATTTTAACACCTCGAAAGATTTGGTTTCTTTTCGGCCACTAGGTTGTATTTGCAGTGTTTCTAAAGTGCAGCTTTAAATTGGGGTGGGATGGTGAGTCAAGATGATTGAAAATAACGTAGTCAAGGGCAAGATGTTTAGCTATATTTAGATTGAAGGCTGGAATAAAGGAAAGATGAGCGAATCCTAAGGGAGGGAGGAGTGGAGAGATCGGGTTATATCTTCCACCTCCGAGTCCACTCGCCCCCTCCCCCCACTCGTGCTTTGCTGGTTGGATCCCCAGGCTGGGCTATTTCATTGCACATGCGCCGGACACCGAGCAATCGTGCAAGGAAGGCGCTTCAGAGTCCTGAGCTGTGCGGGAGGCGTGCGCAGTGCTGGGCGGTGTGCGGCACCAAGCACTGCTTCAGCGCCTACCTGCAGACGAGCTTGGAAGCCCCATCTTAGGAAGGAAACATACTTTTTTTTTTCAGGAAAACCTGCGTTAAAAGCCTCAACTGTCCTTTTCTGGTTTGGAAGCCCTGTTCTACCGAACCAACAAAATCGCCATGTTGCCAGTGAACCCTCTGCAGGTTGTCGTTTAGATCAGCAATTTCATTTCTAGTGCACGGCTTCTCCCAAGTCGTTAATCGAGGCGGGGGTGGGGGAACCGCCCTACGTTCAGAGGGCACACCTTCTCCCTCATTCTGCACAACTAAGAAGTCTAAGGGACCAGTTCCTAGAAAGAGGGTATCTATTCACATCAATTCCGGAAAAGTGGCCCTAAATTGGACTTACATCGGAATTCCGAGTTTTTGGTGGCTTCTCCCCGGCTTCCGGTGCCCCCACGTGCCCTACCCGGCGGCCGCACTGCGGCAAGGCAGTAAATACCTCTAACAGCTGCCTGCCAGCCCAGAGTGAAATACTGTCTTTGTTCCGATTTCCCCTGCTTCTCGAGCTCAGAAAACAGAATTCTGGCGAAATATATTTATTTGGAGAAGCATATGACAGGAAAATACGTTTGGTTTTAAGCCCTGGTTCCTGGCCACATTTATAACAACGAGCTTCACTCTTTCCTGGTCCTCCTGGAAAGCGCAAGCCCAGCTCACTGCCTGACCGTTGATACTAAGGCCCGGACGTGCCATCGACTCCCTATATCTATAAACGGATAGAGGTTCTGCCCAAGGACGCTGAGAGTTAGGCTTCCCGGCTTGTGCGCTCTTGGGGGCCAAGTGTTACTTCGTTTAATTTTTTATTGGGTTAACAGGGACAGAGGGGGCATTTCCGGAAGTGGCAAAAGCGTTAACTAGTCTCCTCGTGGACTAAATGGTCTGAGTTCAAATGTGATTTGCAGATTATTTATTCCTTTAGATGCAATTGACCATTTAGTTCCAATAAGATCTTAATGCTACCAAGGGACTTACAAAGAGCCCTTCAGTCCTCCATATCTGCTGGTGACATCACCCTCTGCAGCATAATCGGACCTGCAGCCTGCTCAGGTTCCTACTTACTTGAGGGCGCGCTCAGTCACCGAACCCAGGGAAAAGGGGTCGAAGATCTAAGCACTAGGGTTTGGCCATCTTGGCCACAACTCATCCCCACCCCCACTCCGTTTGCAGCCCACCTAGGGACTCCTTAGGCTCTGGAGCTTCCAGGGGAGGGCCTGGGAGCTCCTGACCAGGGGCCTGCTTTTCAGTAGGTGATGCTCTTTTACCAATATAAAACAAAAATCTTAGCAGCCATTGTACCATAGTAGAGAAATAGTTACAAAATACAGACACTCCGAATTTAAAAATCACTCAGAGGTTCTTCTTTGTGAATAATCATAGTGATCCACGACAATTCTGCAGATGTCAACTGGCCATACACAAATCGTGGCCCTCCATTTTGAACAGAGCATGATTGCATCGTTAATTACTAAAAATACTTTCCTACAAAGATGTAATTTATTTTGTTCAAAAATGCTTTTACAACCAAGATAGTTACACTGAAATATTTGGGAGAACATTAATTTAGGGTTTGCTGCTGGGTGCTTGAAAAAACGATACTCTGCCATGCGCAGGTCAACCCCATGCGCAATGCGGCAGATTGTCCAAGGTTTTAATATTTCACAACATGCCCACAAGGGAATAGGCAATAGGATTTGAGAACTGCATCCTCAAGTGCTGTTCAAAATCAGTGGAAGAAAAAAGGAGTTTTTTTTCTGCAAAGAATTTTTTGACTTATAGATAATATTACAGTTCAGTAATTTTGAAGTAGAGTTGGAAAGGTTGCTATATAGTATTTATTTGTAGGCACAAACAACAACAACAACAAAAACCCCACAACACCACGACAGTGCATTTAGAGAACAAAATATCTACTCTTTTCCTGCGCTGGCAAATAAGAAACACACACTATGTTTGAATTTAGACATGCTTCGCATTTCTGAAATGTCTATTGATTTTTCCCAAAGATTTTCTAATACTATTACCTCCTAAAACATGCATCCATTTTGTGGCATAAAATAATCCAAATTCACCTGCCAGATTATTAGATGTAGGAGGAACCTTTCTTGAGTTGTTACAAAAATTATCTAAGAACTAGAGAAACAGTTAATATTTAAAATTCCATCTCATGCACAAGGCCCAATAAAACATAAACCCTAGAAATTAGCATCACTCATCAAAGCCTAGATTAACTAACCAAGCACATCCTGGATACACAGAATCCACCCCATCCCCACCCCCCAAAAAAACACCTGTTAGCCTCTCAGGTACCGCTGACCACAGACAAACCGCAAAGGCTGCTCTATACTACAGAGTGCCTTTAATGACCCCCAGCAAAGCTGAGACGTCCAAGAACCATCTACACACCTTCCGGGGTGGGGAATGAGGGGCTGCGGATCTAAGCAGTGGGTCCCGTCTGCCGCTATCCACCTCTCGGAATCGAAGAGGAAATAGGGCTTCCTTTCGACTTTTTAGCTCAGCCGGACCCCACCCGGGGCCCCAGGGGACAAGCCGGCTCAGAGATGGAATGATTTGGAAGGAGGGGGCGCAGACAGCCATTCCCAGGTCCTGGGGAAGGGTAAAGGGTCGGGCGGGGCTCATCGAGCTGCCCAAATGGGTGGGCGCCTCGAGCTCCTCGGTGGCGGCCTTTGGGGAGCGCGGAGGGGACGACTCTTACCCGGAGGCTGCCGAGCTGGAGGTGGCTGTTGGCCGGGGCGGCTGCTGTAATCCGCTAGGCGCTGCCGGGCCACGCGCCCTTTGGGCGGCAGGGAACCGCTCATGTTGGAGAAGGAGCCGCGTCGGAACCGCGCGGCTGGGTCACTCGGAGCAGGCCGGCTGCTCCGGCGGGCGGTGTCGGCTGGCGGGGGCCTCGGCGCCCAGGGCTCCTTCCGGGCTCTCCCGCCCGCTGGGCTCCCCACCGGCTCCGGAGGAGGCAGCGGCCGGGGCGAAGCGGCTGTGGGGCGAAGTTGGGCGCCGAGCGGGAGCCGAGGTCGCCGCGGACCCCGCAATTCCGCAGCCGGCGACTGGAGCCCACCTCTGCAGAGACAAAGGTTAGAAAAAGAGGGGGTGAGGCTCTAGGAAGGCAGAATGCGGGGGGAAATTCGCCTGGGAAATCAGGAAAAAGGCCGTGAAGGCGAGCGGAGCCTGCACATGACCAGCCGCAGCCAATGACGACCGCAAATAGGTCATAAAAAGGTCTATTACCAAGTTGTAAATTTTCTTCAAACAAAAAGGAATTTACTGCAATTCCTTGCGGATTTTGCACATACAGCTCGCAAGCGCCATGTTTTTTCCTCTCGCTCTCTCCTCCTCTCTCTCTTTCTCTCCGTTCCTTCCTCCTCCTCCTCCTCCTCCTCTTCCTTCCTCCCTCCTCTCCTATTTTTTCCTCTATGCCCCTCTCTGCTCTGGCTTTCTTGCCTTGATGGTTCCTCTATGTCTCTCGCTGCTTCACCTTTTCTAGGAATTCTTTTCCTTTTTATTTATTTTTATTTTTTTATTTTGGTGGTCTGGCTCGAAACCTCTGCTCATTGAGTGCTGTGTTACAGGGAGAATGAGTGTGGTGTACTGCCCGGGTGTTGGCTTGGAGAAGTGATCCTGGCGGTCACCCTTCCACTTTCCCCTCACTTGGCTTCTCCTCTCCTCCCTTCACAAAAAGGCAGCTCTGAAAGAGCAACCAAGCACTTTCAGTTTTTGCCCCCCTCATCTTTCTGCAAACCCCAGAACCTGCGCAGAAAACCTGGGTTCTGCAGGCCAAGAAAGTGTGCTCTGCGCCTATCAACCCTCTTCAACATAAATTGGGGTCCCTCTCACTTACTGGGGTTTCTGCCGCAGAAGAGTTGCCAGTCAGCTCAAAAGCTGGAAATGGTTTAAGTTCTTGTCAACTTCCCCAAAATAGCAGTTTGAGCTCTCAATGCCTGCCCTTTATCTAAGGCAGGAACATCTTCCTGGACAGTCCTGGGTTAGAGAAGATACAATCTTTTTGGATACCCCCTGAAACCCTTTGCTTAAGTTTCCCCTAAGTGCTATTCTCATTTTATGGAATTAATTCTAGCCCCCGTTGCCTTGCCCCCTAAATGTTTGTCCATTGAAAAGCCTGCTCAGTGCAGTAAGAGAAGAGGGGCTTCATTTGTTCAAGAAAAGAGCAAGTCCCCAGTTTCAGCCTTGGGGGAAAAAAAAGTCCTTTTTCTTCAAAGGCAGAGTCACATTCCCTTTGCATTCTGATGGAAGCTGCTCCAGTGAACCCCAGCTGAAAGTAAATGTCCTTGGCTGGCTCCCCTCATCATTAATGCACGGGCATGGCCATCCGGGCTTCAGAACTTGCCTGTAAGAGGTAATCCCTCCCCCCATCCTTTCAAGGACACTGTCTTTGGACTTCTAGTAATACGTTTATAAATATTTGCATTGGATGTCTGTGTGTAAGTTCTCTATTTTTAACATCCTCACACCCAGGAAGTACCTAAGTGGACATAGACTTAAGCGGGAAGTGTACAGCACCCTCTGGAGCAGGCTATTTGTGTCCCTTGAAAAAGTTCCGATGACCTTGGATGCTTTTGATTAAAGTACTTCCATTGCCATGTGTCAGCAAAAGTCATTCTTCCTAGAAAAAGTCAGTAGGCTCTTTTACTGGTAGTAACCATAGCAGCAGCCAGAGTCCATTAAAATGTTCTCTTTTCCCCAGTTCACCACCAGATGCCCGAGGATTCAGCAAACATCGGGGAAGGAGAGGACACAGTTTGGATGTGAAGCAGCAACACCTTCTGCACTGAAGAATAACGAAACAATATTTTTCATTATACAAGAAAATGGAGCATGTTGTTGGATCCTGCTAAGCTAGAACACTTTACACTGGTCTATACATGTGGAAGTGAACAGAGATTGTTCACTTCTAAAATATTCTGAGAAATTACCTGACTTGTCAGTTTTCCTCTACCCAATAAAGGCGGAGTTTTATGACCCTCCTTTTCAGCTGGGGGAAGGAGGGCTGGGAAAAGGCTCTGCACTTTTGAAAAGGCAGCCATATTTGCACTTTGTCCCCCTGTGCAGAGGTAAGCCATGTGCTGGGCTTTGTGGAACCTCACAAAATGGCAGTCCCTGAACTGACTTCTCTTTAGGAACCATTGAGACCCACACCCTTTTGTGTGTTTCTGGTCCATACAAACAGAGAATCTAAATCACTTCGAAGGCTTGGTTCTTTTATTTAATGTTAACATTGGAGGGTCCTATTTTTCTGTAAACAGTTTACCGATCTCTCTAAGCAGACTCTTTAAGCAGTCCAGGGCATAGGCGTGTCGCCTAGGTTTGCAAAGAGTTCTTTGAAGGTTTATGCAAATTTATGCAGCAAAAATGTTGGCTGGCTTATTGCTGCAACCCTCAGGTGTTTACAGATTTGAGCCAATTAGAAGGGCATCTTCTGTACTTGTCACTGTGAGTTGTCTGCATGAAACACTATGATGGGGGTTTCTAGCCACTGTAAGAAGATGGTGAATGTGTGTGATTTGTAATTCCACAAGCTCTTTATTTGGAGGCAAGTCTATGCTTTTCCCAGCTGCAAAAGGAAACAAACCTACATTTATTTATTACCAACACTTTCTACACATAAGTAACCTATGTATATGTACAAATTCACCAAATACATACCCCGAAACCCCAAATTTGTAAATGTACGAATACTCTCAAATGTACCAGTTATTGCAACAGTCTTTTTCTGGACATGAGCTATGAATTTACCATGGCTTAGGGGGTCAATGGGGCCAGAAGGTACACCATTTCCAGAGTAGCATAAAATGGAGAAAATAAAAACATTTTTACCTTTCCTTCCTTCCTTGATTTCCATGTCCACCCCCATGCACCAGGTCCCCCATCTTATAGAGAGTCTTGCCCAAATCAGTGGCTCTAAATGTAGTATTTGGGGAACATTCCTGTGTAGGAGACAGGGAATTTAGCTAATAGAGGAGTACCTTAAATGCAGGGCAGCTGGAGGTTAGCCAGCACCAGTCTCTAGCCAGATAACCCCCACCCCCTCCCCAGTCAGGCTGTCCTCTCTAGTCAGGCTGTCCCCTAACCATGCTTTCAGGCACTTGGCATACTTGCTCTAAACCAGTCAACAGCAAGTCTCAGGCAGCACACAGAGCAAAATGCTTCCAAATCGAGCGTGCACGTTTGCAGCTGTCTTCTATCGTGCAAATGTTTCTTAAGCCCCAGGCCAATCCTGACTTAAAATTGTCTTTCCTGGCTCACGTCAGCGAATGCTACAGCTACAGCCTCTTCCTTGGATAGAAAGCCAAGTGTTGCTTTCTCCTCTGGCCGAACCAGTGCCAACATTTCCCTGGTCCTTGATGCAGCAGGCAAATAGCCCACCAATGCCTGAAGGGATGATCCAGGCCTAAAACTAGGATTCCATTTTCTTACCTGTGCAATAAAAGCCACTCTGGAAATTTAAAAGTACCTCTTTAAATATATACAGGCATCTAGAAAAAGAAAAGAATTCTTCAGTGTCTACCTGATAAAGGTGTTTTCCCTTTTTCAGGGAGAAGAATTAGTTTACTTGAATTTCTCCTCTTCTCTCCCGCCCCTCTTCCCCCTCCTCTTCCCTCGTAAAATGGCAGCTGCAGGAGCAGCCTCAAATGGAAAATGGATATCTTGTTAATAACAGATCCCAAACCCCAGCATCAGGGCTGGCTAAGTGGAATAAGCTGTGGTGTAACCGGGACTCTGGGTTGTTCCCCACTGGGCCTACAACTCCAGTCCTTTGCGAAATTCAAAGATTTCCCAGTATCTTATCAAGATTATTTAGAGCAAAATGAAACAAGGATAGCCCAGCCAGCCCCCTCTGGAATGAAAGAAAGCCCCCCCTGTATTTATTGATTTATTTTTGCAGGAAGGGTGTATGTAACCCCACCCACCCCCTTTTTTTTTAATCAAATAGAAGCTTTACCAGGATGTTGCTTTCATGTAGCCCATGCGATTGTTTCTGACTCAGGAAAAGGGTTACTGGCGGCGCTCAAAGACACTAGCTCTAGAAAAAGATTCATTTCTTTTATTAAGGAGCTAGCTATGTTTTGGAGCTGTTGTTTACACTCGGATTTTTCTGCGTTTGCTCTCAGGGCCTGTTTCAAATAGGTGAGGCCAACCTGGCGAACAGCAGAGGACGTACCAACCGACATCTGAGATGTGCACAGCAAGTTGGCTCACAATAGGCGTGCAAATAGAGCAAAGAGAATACAAATAAATATGGCACCTCTTTAAAAAAGCAGAATCACAGCGGCGGCCACAGCATAGAGACCTAGCAATTTCAGGCTATACCAAGCGCGGTTCAAAACGAAAGCAAGTTCAGAAACGAGAGGCATTCCACAAGGCAACTTGCCAGGGTAAAAAGTATATGAGTGAAAATGCTGGAATTTGTTTTTCAAGTATTCATTCACTCTAGATGATTAAATTGCCATAATTTGTATAAACTATAGAAAAATTATTAAATGTCATCTTCGACATTGTCCTGAAACTTCTGTCACTGGCCCAACATCTTCCCCAAGTTTAAGAAAGCTGCAGAGCCAAGACTACACATTACACTCTTCAGCTAATGTGTGCTTTTCGAATATTTGGCCCAGACTTTTTCCCAGAGATATTACATGTACAAAATACTCAAACTTTTAGGAGTAAACAAAAGGCACCCGAACCATTCATCATAAAAGCAGAAAGAAAAACCATAAATAATAAATTTTAATCAAATAATATAAAGTAAATATTCTGTGGGCATAATTTTTTTAAAAATTAATAGAATTCTTTTAATTTACTCACCATAAAGAAGATTTAAAATGTTCAAGTGCACTTGTTTGATTAATAAAGCATTTTATATTCAATTATTTAGTGCTAATCATTAGGAAGTTTATGTTGTTGAGGCAAATCATCAGTTCAGACATTAAAAACTACCATTATAAAAATATAACTACAAGGTCAGTATCAAATTACTCTTACATAGGACAGCTCAAGGGCTGTTTCCATGCGACACTAGAAACTTTTTTTTTAACACCCAAATCCCTCTCAAAGCGCAGAAACCTCAAGAGCAGTGACACGAAGGTAGCTTGAAATACAGGTAAAGTCCTTTCCAACAAAGAAAATAGGCGGTGTCCAACAGCATATGCTGATCATTAGTTTTAACAGTCTGCGGTAAAATTTTAAAGGTAGAAGTTAATTTGTCGGGCCTTCAGCTTGGTCTTCCTCCAGCTCTTGGACTTCCTTTTTGGTTTCCCCATCCTTCGCCTCCTGTCGGGAGACCGGGAATTTGTCCTTGTTGTTCTCTTTTTTCCATTTCATTCTCCTATTCTGGAACCAAATTTTTACCTGTCTCTCGGTGAGGGCTAAGGCATGGGAAACTTCGATTCTTCTCTTCCTGGTTAGATAAGGGTTAAAAAGGAATTCCTTTTCCAGCTCTAGGGTTTGGAAGCGACTGTAGGTTTGTCTTCCTCTCCGTCTACCAGGAGCTGCTGATTAAAACAGAAAAAAAAAAAAAGAGGAAAATAAACGTTTAAAAATGTAATGGTGCATCTGCAGGTTGCTGGATGTTTCTGGAACGGGTCTGAGTGAAATATACACAACTCTGCTTAAGTCTGATATATATATATATATATATATATATATATATATAGGATGTGCAGGGAAGAGGGGCTGAGAGAACGTCTTCGCAATTATTCTGTCCCTGTCACCTTTACATGGTTTCTACTTTAATGGGGGAAAAAAAAGAGTCTGCATTACTTTATGAATAAGAGCCACTGTAAGCTACACAAGGAAAAGGAGAGGGAGAGGAAAAGGGAGTTTTAAAGCTAGAACGTGAGATGAAAACAGATTTCTCCCCCTCGCCCCGCTTAAAAAAAAAAAAATTGCATCCCAACCTTGTGGTCTCATCCAGGGAAACATTTGAGAAGGAGACGAGCTCTGATTTAAGTGGTCTGGGTCCTCGCCAATATTACCACTGGACGATTTACAGTCAGGATATTGTACCAGCTCGGCCTCTTGCTGGGTCGTAAAAATCGGCTGTCTCTGTAAGTTATCGTATCCGTAAAACTTCGCGGGCTCCCCGTGACAGGCAATCCCGCCGCAGGGGGGAGGCGGCGGCGGAGGAGGGGGGGCGGCCTGGTAGGCTGCGGCCGGGCTGCCCCCGCCGGGGTGGAAGTAGTCCTGGCCAGGGCCCGGGCCGCCCCCACCACCGCAACCCGGCCCTGCGGACGGCGGCGACGGGTGCGGGTGCGCGTGCGCCTGCGGGGGCGCGTGCGGGAAGCCGGCGGCGCTGTTGCCATAGAGCTGCAAGGCGGCGGCGGCGGCGGCGTGGCGGCCGCCGACCTCGGGCGCAAAGTGACAGTCGTAGTAAGTGGAATTGATGGCCTCGCCCGCCGCGGCCGCCGCCTTGTACTTGGAGTACAGCGGGTTCACGAAGTACGAGCTCATCGGGGCGGCGGCGGCCGGGGGCCGAGGTAGGGCGGCCCCGGGCGGGCGGGCGGCGCGGAGCAGGCAGGGAGCGCGCCACAGCGCGACCGCACTGCCGCGGGGGCCTCTGGGGCGGCTGCTCGAGCCGCTAGGGGCTGCCGGGCTACGTTGCTGCTACCGCCCGCCCGCCCGCGCGTCGCCTCTGAGGCCCGGCAGACGCGGGCGCTCGGCTACTGGGCGCTCATGCCCCGTCCTTGCGCCCGCTACCTCGACCTCGCGCCGCCTCCCTCACAGGTCGCGGGGCCTCCCCCAGCCCCCGCGTTCCACCACCCACCCGGCCTCTCCCGGTGCGCGCCGGCTCGGCCGCAATAAAATCACCGACGCCCCTGGTGACCTGCCCCGTTGCCTCCACTGTTTCCTCTCAGGCACCAGGCGGCCCTGAGCGCACTGGGACAAGAAAAAAAGTGCGCCCGGCCCACGGGGACACTCTTTGGCTTCGGTTTACAACCCCCCGCTCTGGAGGGAAAAGGAAAAAAACACCCTCTGCCCGCCGCCACCTCTCACCTCGCCCCCCCCGTAGCCCCCTCCCACCGCTCTCGCCGCCGCTGCCGAGGCTGCCGCCCCGGTGCGCCCCGGCGAGGCATTTTCGCACCACGCCACTGCGCGGAAAGGGAGCGAGATGGGCGCGAGATAACCGCGCGGAGGGATCTGCGCGGAGGCGACTTCACTGTTCCCGACGGGACGCCTCACGCTGGCCGAGAGATGCCTCCGCCGGCCTTAAAGGGGGCCCATAAAGCCGCACTGCCAAGGGCTAGCCGTGCTCCCGGGGCCGAGAGAATGCGGGCCGCGGCCGGAGGGGCGGGGGCGCGGCAGAAACTTACAGTTGGGGGGAGTCAGGGAGGCCACTCACAGGAGGCTGTGAAGCAAATGACTCCCTCCCTGGGTCCCTGGAGCAGCCCTTTAGAGGTTGGCCGTGGCTTTTGCGCTCCTGGACACGCGGGTGCAGCCCAGTGGACGTGGGCGCAGCCCAGGGGACGTGGGCAAGCAGTGTAGACGGTCCAAACAGAATATTTGACTTAGGTCTTATCCAAGTGATTTGATTAAAGGCCACAAGGGTGAACCCAATACCTTGCGTTATCAAAGCGAATCTAAGCCCTTCTTTTCCAGCTGAGCGGGCCTTGTGGAAATGAGATGTACATTTACCCTTGACGCATTGCACGCCTGCCTGAGGCTCCCAGGTTAATTGATATTTAATGGAAATCATGCCCATGAATATAGTTTCCATCATTTCACCCTTGATAGACGTCAGCACCAGGCGCAGGGGGAGGCTGAAGAATGTAGGGGGAGGCATTAGCATTGCAGAGGAAGTACATAGAAAAGCGGACAGAAATGTTCCAAGGCGGGAAGGAGGACTCACGCTGGGGTGGGTGGTATTTCCTACGGCAGGACGCGCGGCTCCCGAGTCTCAGCTCCAGCGCGGAGCGGACCAGGGCAGGCGGTGGCCCCGGGCAGAGAATGGGGGGGCCGATGCTGGCGAGTCCCCCCATCGAGCCTCCGGGCCGAAGTTCGGATAACGCCGGTTCCAAGCAGCTGCAGGCGGCGCCCTTCTTCTAAGGATTCTAGTTCATCCAGCTAACCTGTGAAGTTACTGCCAAGAGCGGGCGCCAGGGTCAGCTTAAAAAATTACTAATTTTTCCAAAAGAAAAGAAAGAGAAAGTTCGCCGAGCTTATAGAGCAATGAGGGAAAGAAACCTCCCGAGTCATGTGGGCAAGAGTGTGAAATGGGCAAAATATTCCTGATTTTAGAAGCTCGCTCTGAAGCTGCTTGGCGTTATACTACCATTCGCCTTCTCTTTCCATCTCCCCCTTCTGTTTTAATGTCCAATAACTGTAATAGATCTCTGTTGATTCGTTTTCTCTTGTCTATTCTGACTTTTTCTTCAGCTCTTTGACTCTTGCTTGGGATAAATCCGTTGTGAGGCAGCCAGGCCCACCGGCCTTAGGGACCGACCTCGGAAACACTCCCAACGAGAACGCTCCTGCTAAAGCTAAAACACGCCTCTCCCGCTTTTCACGCCAAATGCAAATGCCTAAAACCCCCAGACAGCCCCCCAAAGGCGCAGCAGGCGAGTGAGTTCATCTACCTCTCGCTCCTTGTGGGTTGGCCCAGCCTGTGAGTGAGATCTGAGGTCAGTCTGGGTAGACTGAATATCATATTTTGCCAGTAGAGAAAAATAAGGTCGAGATGGAAAGGCAAAATAATGTTTAAGACTCATTTGGTTCTACAGGGAATAGCTGGAAATGGTTAAGGTAAAAGGATTGCTCATGAATCTCCAGATGAAAAAGGCATGCTTTATTTAATTTTTAAATTAGTAGGGAGTGCTAGGAGGCTTTTGTTGGGCGGGTGGTGAAGGATAAGGATTTTTTGTGTTGTTTTCTGCCAGTTACTGTCAGGTAAAATTTCCTTTAAATCCAAAGACAAATGAACTGATTTCTGACAGTTAACGATTTGTACTACAATCTTGCAAATACGCAATTAAAAGAGTATTATTTTCAATAAAGCCTTGTAACTAACTTTGTAATTGTGCCTTTATTTCACTGTTTGGCGTATGCCTGTTTAAACTCTTGATCATGGGATTTGGAATGGAATGGGGAAAAAGAACGAACCCAGATCTCAATAATACAAGGCACCTTCTAGAACTGTGTGATTCTTGAGGGGGCGAAAAAGAAAGACAAACACTACAAAATTCAGTTCTACACATTCAGGCCTAATTAAGAAAACATTACAATGCAACATTTCCTCTTGGGACAAAACAATTTTTTTTCTTCAAGCAGTCTGTTTATAATTTGAATGGGAAAAGAGTGCGATTAACTTCGTAAACAAAGATGTATGCTTTTACACGTTTCTGTTTTGATAGAATGCATTAACTTACCATAACGTTTTATAGTTTCATCTGTGCCATAGTCCAAATTTTCTGAAATCCTGACTAAGCCAAATTTTTATACATAACAAACAAGCTTCTGGAGAATTTAATAGTGCACACTGCTGCTTTTTGGTTAAATTTATCCTAATTTGGAATTTAAAGTAAGATTGTAAATGTCTTTAATCAAAACCTTCCGCTGAAACGCCAGCTTTACGATCACAAAATGGAGCAACGGCGCTCTCTAGTGGCCAAATGCCACCTGTAGTTGACCGAGCTTAACTTCTTTTTCGACTAAAACCAATTCCAATCTTGTTCTTTACTTTGACTGGGCTTGGATCGCTGACACTAATAATGGTTCATCCCTTTGATTGTCGACAAGTCAAGTGCAGCAAACAGGGGCTCCTGAATGCCAAAGATATTTGTGCTCCCAAGAGCTTCCAGTAGTGTTTTTTTCAAAAGCTTTTAGCCCTTCTTTTGCCAGACACAGTAGGTCCCCATTCTGTAATCGCCTACAATTATAGCATGGGTTAGATTTAACAAAATCACAACTTTCTAAATATTAATTGCAACAGGCCTTTCCCCCCCCCAAAGGGGACAGGCACTTCAAAAACTGAGAAATTATAGAAGTTAAATTTGTTAATTTTTTCTTTTAATGTAGTTACACTTCACATTAAATCGTGAATATTTGCTATTTTAACCTTGTAATTTTAATGCTTCAGGCCCATTTCACTGGGCAAGGTGGGGGTGGATAGAAGGCAAATTAAAAGCTTTTTGTTGTATTTCTGAATGGCTGTTTGGAAAGACCCCATTGGGCTGTGTTCATTGGATCCTCTATGCACAATAAATGGGACATTAAATTTATATTAAAAGTCAGAGTGAAATGAATTGACTAAGCATTTCACTTGAAAAAAAATTTAAAGCCAAGACTTTAATCAGTTTGATTGTTTCCTGAGAGGTTAATCTTTTTTCCCATTTTCAAAAAAGCTTTCCCCCAATTCAGCTATAACAAGTTTTTTTTTTTCATGAGAAAATTGATTTAATTTCCAATATTTTTGCTACGAAGCTTGGAGTGTAGTGCCAGATATTTTTGTGAATAGTCATTCAAATAACTTCATCTTTTTCTGCCGACCATGTGGCTGGAAAACCTAGGCCTAAACAAATGACCCAAGATCACTAACTTTCCAACCCCCCAAAGAGCAGGCTGCTTTTTTTCTTTTTTAAAGAAGAGCTAGACGGCGGCCATAGTCAAATATTACTGAGAGCCAACCATCGTAGGCTACTTCTAATACCCAGCGCATTTTAAAAATTAGAAATAGATCATCTTCCTCCTACTCCACCTCCCATTTTTATTTCCTAGGTGCTCACACCTCATCCGGGGTTCCCAGGCCCCTGCCTTCTTAGTCCAACGCAGTCTTCTTTATATTTTATTGTCCAGATTTTAAGACCCAGTTTTGTCTGCATTTTTCCTTTCCTCCCACAAACACAAACATCAAAATGAGATGGTTTCAAAGCGAAGCGCCGGGCCTGTCGTAAACTCATTACCTCCAGACGTCTCGCCAGCTCGATGGCTTTATGACACCTTGGCTCTTCCTGTTTTCAAAGAGCCCTAGGTATCGGGTTGGCCGCAGGGGCGGGGGTACGCAGCACCTTCTGCCGGATCTGGGCCTTGGGTTTCCTTCCCAGCCCCCCTCTGCTTTTCCTTCAAGTCCCCTCTTTCATCCCGGCCCCCCAAAATTCTGCCATCGCCCCGGCCTTCCGCCCAGCCCAGGCCGTCAGGCGCCACAGCCTCTGGCCTGCGAAGGCTGTGCTGGGCCCGAATCCTCACTTACAATGACCTTCATTTTAGCCTCTGAATGCGGCCCTCAGAGGGCCAAGCTGGGGGCTAAACACACAGAAACTGGGTGGGGGGAGGGGCCGTGGGTGGAGATAGCTGTGGAGGAGAGCCTTGACCATTTTGATCTGCTAAGGTCACTTCGGGGCTCCTGTGGGGAGGGGTGGAAGCTCATAGCCTAACCGGCTCAGCCCTCCCAGAGTCAACCAGCCCCTCGGAATTGGAGGAGTTGCCCCAGAATGCAGAGTTGGCCTTTCCCTGGTTTGGAGGAGGGGGGTGATGGCGGGGACTTCATGAACAGAAGTGGGGTGCGGTATGCCCAAGCGCCAGCGGGGGGTGGGGGTGGGGGTGCCTGGCTTCTGGAGAGCGTGGGCTCTACTGGCACTGCTGCGAGGCTGACACTGGGCCCAGGGCAGTTTGCCGAGACACTGGAAGCAGGCTAGGTACAGAGGGGGGCCACCAAAGTACCCCCAGGGGCTGTTCTCTAGGCTTGGTCTGCCCACACAAAGGAAGACTCCCAGGCACATCAGAGAGACCTCTCAGGTGGAAGGGTGAAGGATTTTAGCAGTATCTCCCTCCCAGGGAAGAGGGAGAAGTCCCATGAGGGTGATATTTTGCAGAGAGAGAGTAAGCAAGCACACAGTGTTCAGGGCCAGCGTCTGAACTCCATTTGATCAGGTCAGCATTTATTGGTAGGAAGCGGTAACATTTACAACTGGTCCTCGGGCAGGAACCCGGAGGGCCTACACCCGCGGTAGCCCAAGCGAGCCAACACCTCCCCCGAGAGTGCGGCTCCGCCAGTGCACTGAGAAGAAACCCCCGACCCACCGGCGGCCCTAGGCTCTTCTCTCGGTCTCATTCCACGTCTTAGTGGAGGGCCCGTGGACTCCCTGAGGAAAGGGGGCTTTCATAACCGGTGGACAACACGACCGGGTCTTGGCCTGGGCGGGCCTCCTCACTGTCGTCGCTCTGCCTTCGCTCTCAGAAGTGGGGTGCGCTTGGCCCCTGCTTGAGCAGCGCTGGGGGCTAAACTACAGCACTTTTCAGAAACATAAGGGACATTTACACAGGAGAGGGCTCCTCAAGCCGGCGTGCACTCACAAAATATGGCATTTCCTAAGGAACCAATAGGACAGGAAACATGGGGAGCGGGATAGGGCAAAACCCCAAAGCCACTTGGTTTCTCCAACACATAAGCGAGCAAATACAGAGTCCCCCAAAATACCTCACAGAGACCAACCACACAGTCACTTCTACCAAAAAGGGGGAAGGGGGAGAAATGTCCGAATCGCTGCAGAATTTCTGGAAATCAAGCACCCACAAAGAAAAAACCCCACTGCCTTTGCAAAGCAGAGCGGTTCCGTCGGCGCTGCGCCGCGTCAGTCTCCTTTAGGGCATTTCTCCTTGCTCATCTTTTTCATTTTCATTCTACGATTCTGGAACCAGATTTTGACCTGTCTCTCTGTGAGGTTCAGAATCCTTGCCACTTCATAGCGCCGGTCCCGGGTGAGGTACATGTTGAAGAGGAATTCTTTCTCCAGCTCAAGCGTCTGGTATTTGGTGTAGGGACAGCGCTTTTTCCGGGTGGAGCGAGCGTGGATCCAGTTTGCTGCGGGGTTGTCTATGAAGAGGGGGGTTTAGAGAAGGGGAGCGAGGGGCGGAGGGGAGACAGGAAGAGAAGACAGGGTGGGGGGGAGAGGTCGTTAAATTAATTTCACCAAGGATGGCCGCTTTTCACAACTTGGGGAATTATCATAAAAAGCCTTAATGCCCGCGCTCTGTTTACCGTACAAACCGCGCGCCCAGAGTAGGTGGTTATGGGAAGCTTTTTTATGGATGCGTGTTGCTCGCCTAGGCTAGGGTAGGCGTCTAGACGTTTTTATAGGTTAGTAAAACTATCAGTTTTGCACATTCGAGCCTTACAGGTTTCAGCAATAAATCAGGGGGCAATTTCTTTTGCACTTACTTGGGTCAAGTTGCTGCTGCGGCGGCGGCTGCGGATGCTGCTTCTCCTCCTCCTTCAGCGGGCAGCCCGGGCTCGGGTGGTCGCTGCAAGCCGAGGGCTCCGACGAGCCGCCTGCTCCGGCCCCGGCCCCGATCCCTGCACCGGGCCCGGTTGCCCCAGCCGCCGCTGCCGCCTTGTCCCGTAGGAACGAGTTGCACGAGAACTCGGGGCCGCCACTCCCCTGGGACTCCCGGGCCGCGGAGCACTCAGTCCGTTTGGAGGAGGAAGACGAGGAAGTGGAAGAGGAGGTGGAGGTGGCGGCGGCCGCGGCGGCGGGGGTCGGGGCCGCTCCGGTTTCAGGCTTAATTCCATAGTGGCGCCCGTTGGATGGGCCGCTGGGGCCAGGGCTGGGACCAGGGCCCGGGCCACCGCCACCTCCACCACCGCTACCGCCGCCACCCGCGCCGCCCGGGAAGCTGGGCAGCGGCTCCATCCAGGAGCGCATATAGCGGCCGGGCTCGGAGGAGGCAGCAGCCAGGGGCGGCGGGGGCACGTACGGGTGGTAGAGACCGCTCATCGCCGCCGCCGCCGGGGGCTGGGCAGGCACCGTGGACCACGAGGCGGAGAACACGGCCGATTTGGGGGCAAAACTACACGAGGCAAACTCGGCGGCGGCGGCGGCCGGGCTGTCGGCCACACCTGCGGGCCTGCCCTGCGCGCCCGGCCCCGGCGGTCCGAAGCGCGCGGCGAACACCTCGTCACCCTCATGGCCTATGAGCGAGTCCACGTAGTAGTTGCTGAGGGTGCCACTGGAGGACATTTTGAGGCGCCGTGCGCTCCCACCCAAGGTTACACTGCCCGCCTCGGCGCCGCTCCCCGCCGG
Organism: Vicugna pacos; assembly: GCF_048564905.1. Classification (NCBI taxonomy): domain Eukaryota; kingdom Metazoa; phylum Chordata; class Mammalia; order Artiodactyla; family Camelidae; genus Vicugna; species Vicugna pacos. Next base: position 47,790,830 of record NC_132991.1, on the reverse strand, counting down.
CGCCGGAGCCGCCGACTAGTTCGCAGGCTGCAGCCTCCACCATTGGTCGCACGGCCCACGTGATCATATTTACCAATACCGGGAGTAAATCAGTCCGCTAAACTGGGGGCTGCTGTGATTTAAAAAAAAAATCATCATCAACATAAACGCCGCAATTAGAGGCCGCGGGTCCCGGCCTGTGCGTCAGGCTCGGCCCGGCCTGGCTCGGCCAGCCCGGCTGCAGCTGGGACCACACGCCCGACCGCGGCCGGAGGAGGCGCTGGGGACTATTTGTTCGCCTCTTGCTGCCTTCGGTCTTGCAGTCCGGACCTGGCTCTACCTCCCCAGCGCCTGGGCTCCGAGCTACTTGCCGCGTGTCCTGGGCGCACGGAGCGCTTGGCTAGAGCCCAGAGCAGCCGAAGGCAGCGCAGAGCCGGTGCGGCCCGAGGCAGGCTGGCTTTCCGAGACGGCCCCCTGGCGCCCGAGGGGAGTTCTTCTCCCTGTGCCTCTCTCCCGGCCCGAACCCACCCCTCCCTACGCATACCCACACACACGCTCTCTCACAGCTTGTCGTGTTGTTTAAAACAGGTGGAAGACCTCTGTAATGATATTATGCCTTTCAATAAAAATTTTATGAGGTGTATTTGATTATAGATTAATGTGTCCCTAATAAAACGGACGGATGGAGCAGCTCAGAGGGCCCCCTCCCCCTACCACACTCACACACGCCCGCCCAGCCACACACACCCCCGACGTGAGGCTGAGCGCATGCCGCGGCCCGAAGGGTAAGCTGGGGAGGCTTGGCCGGCGGGCTGGGCGCTGCAGCCGCCACCGCGTGGGCTGTGTCTGCCCTCGGAAGGGTCCGTAGGCTGGCAGTCATACAAGGTGGCCAGGATGCCTTGTCTTCTCCAGGACTTCTGGAAAGGCCCTGGAAGAGAACACGCCACAGAGCAGAACCCAAATGCTAGCGCAGGCCCGTTCCCGCCCGCTGGCTCGACGGTGCCTAAAGACGCCAGCGGGAAGAGCATCTCCCTGGGCAAGGACTCTCCCCGTGGTTCCCACTTAGAGACCTCCAAGTGGATTCCAGAGATGTCTTAAAAATGGCCTGGTCCTTGGTCCCTTCTCTTACGATTTTTTTCTTTCTTTCTTTCTTTCTTTCTTTCTTTCTTTCTTTCTTTCTTTCTTTCTTTCTTTCTTTCTTTCTTTCTTTCTCTAGCCTCCAGAGGTAAGGCTGGGCAGCCTTGAATCTGAGGGAAATGCCCATTGTCACTCCCAAATCCATGGTACAAAGCCTCGGAAGCCAGGCTGGGAACCAAGACAAAAGCAGCGGGGGCGCCGGCTCCGGAGGATATATTCCTCGCTCTACAAGTTGCCCAGTGCACCCTTGGAGGGCTCCCAGACCACCTCTAGCCCCGGAAAGGAAAGGGGGAAATGGCTGCTTATGGCCTGATTGATTGCCTTTGCCAATGGCTTTCTGATTTTATTCCAGAGGAGCTGCCTTTGCCTGCAGCACGGGTTTTTCTCGGAGGCATGGCCCCCTGTCAACAACTAATGTGCTCCTCACATCGCAGGGGGTAAACTGAGAAGATAAAATTGTCCTCCTTCTCCTGCCCAACCAATGAAGTCTGGGCAAATCTATTCCAGTGTTTCCAAAGTGGCATTGATGCAGAGCTGTGTCTCTCCCACCCTAGGCAATGGCTCCCCTAAGGGGTTCTGTTTTGAAACTGGGGAATGGTCTTGATTTTGGGGAGGAAGTTTAAAACTGAATAAGTATTGAGTTTTCCAAAGACTCTATGGATGAGGGTTCTAAGGTTTACATCCCCTAAAGAAATTGTTTTTAGGGAGAAAAATATGAAAAGGACACGTTTTGTGAAACTGCTTGAATCTACTGGAGACCCTTTGAAACTACCGTATGATCTTAAGTAACGAATTCTCTTAGCTCATTCCCCCAAGTCTTCTCCTCTTTTCTCCCTGGCAAGACTAGATAAGTCTGTGCTTTCTCGGGCTAAGGAGCCTGCTATACACACACACAGTGGTGAAAGCTGGCTGGAGTTTTCCGAGCCTTGGTGGCAGCTAGAACATTGGACTTCATGGGAAGTCATGTTCATCTGCAAATTCTCTTTCAGTCACCCTCTGAACATTTTCTTTCCCAGATACAATGGCTCCAACCAGCATTTTGTAATTAAATAGGAGGATTAACTGGGAATATCTTTTCTTCCTTTAAAAAAAATTTCATGTGGGCCACTAAAAGGTAATGACTGAGCGTAAAATCCTTCCACAAGGAAACCATGGTAAAGAGGAATGAGAAAACTCACCCATCCTAAGCTTCACTGTGGCTTGGACGTCTTGCACTTGGAATGGAGGTTGGGGGTGAGGGAAAGGAGTGCGGAACTGGCTCTGATGCAATGCTAAGCTACAGCTTGTCCTTTGCTCCTGCATTGGAGGCCCCGGCGGCTTCCAGATGGGCAAGACTGGTTTTAGCCCAGCTCCTGAAGACTGCACGACAGTCAGAAATCTCAAGACCCCACTGAAAGCATTAAAAAAATACCACAACCAAAACCAAGGAGAGGAATCACATAACTGGGGAGCTGTGAGGAAAAAGCAGTTTGGCTTACTTACCAGGCTCAGGCTAGAGGGAAGCTTACACCCATTGACAAATCAATTCTGTTACTATCATGGGGGGAGGGGGAGAGAGGACTTTATTTCCCAACTACGAAAACAGCAGAGGCAGGTTGGATTATCTCTCCTCCTAGCACTGCCAAATTTCAGCACCAAAGGCCCCTCCAGCTTTTCTCTCCCATCTCTCTTCCCCTGCGCTCTACCACCCCTACAACTGCCCTAAATAAGGAGTTTAACAGGAAGATCTCACCAAGGGCTTTCATTTCCACCATAACATAGTTCCATTTCAGAAAGCAGAGAGAGCGCACTCATTTCCAGAGTTTATTGCATTAAACATGCGACCAGAACATGCACAGAAAGGACAGGTTGCTGTTGTACTTCTACCAAACCACAGATGCACCACAAGGGAAAGGCTACAAGGCATTAAGTCGTCAATATTCCATCTCACTAAGGACAATTGCTAAATTCATCTGCAAAAAGATACATTGTAATGTGCTTTTTTCATCCCCCTCCCCCCAAAGCTTGTGGGTTTTCTTACTCTTTTTTAAATATATATGTAATTTAAGTACTTTTAAGTACTGGATGGACTCAAAACGCCATGAGCTCATGGACTAACCACACACAGACCTTTTGTGTTAGGAAAAATATGAAGAAGTCACATCGCTGGATGGACAAATGGATTGATGGATGCTCTACAGTTCCAATAAGTTAAGATCCAAATGAAAATGCGCAGTAATAGTTACCCTGCATTACGATGAAAAAAATAATAAATTACACGTGCTAGTTTTTTAATATATATAGATATACTCATAGGGATTACAGATCACTTGCAGCACGAACAGAATGACCCCAAAGTCACATTCTAGCAGGAAAAAAAAAACGAAACAAAACAAATCAAAAAACAAAGAGCAATGAAGGTTTTGTTTCCGCCTTTCCAGTCCTCCAGCACTGGGCCCTGGAACACGGTGCCCCCTCTCCGATCCTGGCCTCTGACCGGCCTCGGACCTAAGAGAAGGTGAGGTTGGCGGTCAGTTCTCGGATCCGGTTCTCTCGGCTCATCTTCTTGAGTTTCATTCGGCGGTTTTGAAACCAAATCTTGACCTGCCTGTCGGTGAGGTTAACGCTCTTACTGATCTCTAGGCGGCGCTCGCGGGTGAGGTACATATTGAACAAGAACTCTTTTTCTAATTCCAGCGTTTGGTGCTTAGTGTAAGGGCACCTCTTCTTTCTGCCACTCTTTGCAGTGAGCCAATTGCTGGTTGGAGTATCAGACTTGATTTCCTCTAACAAAATTAAAGGGAGAAGAAGAAAAAAATCAAGAATTTTTTTCTCTCAGTCTGTTCAAATGTACCCTTGGCATTGACCCCGCTGGCAGCCAGGCCGCTTGGGGGAAATGCTGGAATTAAACATTATTCACATGAGGTGGGCCCTGGAAGGGATTTGTAAATGATGTCAGATTAGTTTAAATGCCAAAATGACAAGATGGGCGGATACTCTCACCCTCTGTGTCAGGGTTCTCTTCCTCTCTCTCTCTCTCTCTGTCTCTCAACTTTCTGACCTGCACAAAACCTTAGTACACCAGTAAACTTTCAGGATTTCACCGGCAACATTCTAAGTGATCATCTCATAACCGGGTTGAAGTGGAAGCAGCAAACCACAGCCTGACAAGCTTACCACCCCAGTGTAGCCTCAGATTCCCAAGTCTGCCACTTCTTACCCACCTCTCCTAGGCAGGCGGGGAGCCCCACAGCCAGGTTTACACGTACCCATTTTCTTTCAAAAGATAACTGAGGAATCGCGTACACCTTCTCTGTTCTGCCCGGGCATTGCTATATGCCCCCAAATTTCCTGAATTCTCATGCCTTCTTGTCCCCACACAAAAGCATTCTCCCAGAAATGTAGCTCCTTGCTGTGGCCCAACTCTGGGCACTGAGGGAGAGGATTGGGGGCAGAAAAGCCAGAGTCCCTGGCTCTTTGCCCTGCCCAGCCCCATGGCTGGCCCTGCCGGGTGGGCCATTCGCGTTCCATTCTCCCCCTCCTTCCCCCTTTGCCCCTTTTGCAAATGGGATGCAAAGCTTGAGACACTTTCCCCAGACAAAGCCAAGGTTACCTAGACCCGCAGAGGCAGGGAGCCCTGTTTCCCAGCCCAAGCACCAACCGGCCCAGCCATCTCATTCCCCTTGCCACCCCCAAGCTCGCAGGATGCGGGGTGCATACACTTGAACACACACACAGTGTCTTGGACCACCTTAAAATCACTAGGTGAAAGGCAGAGTTGGGACTGCAAATCTGAGCAGGAGAAAGGAGGTTCTGGGGCCGTGTTTACCAGCCGCAGGTCTCATTTGTGCTCTTTTGTTGCATTTCAGGTCTAGCTCAGGAAAAAATAAACCCAGCAAGCCCTTCCTCTGCCCAGGCGCCATCAGCATGCGGCCAGGACTAGCCAGGAGGGCCAGAGCAGCGAGGGAGAAGCAGAGACCATCTCGGGACTAAGACTGCCCCTCTAAAAGCCAGGAGGAGCGGCACCTGCCATTCGGGCCCCAGACTGCCGGGCTCGGCACTGGGCACGCGGGTGCTCCCTCTCTGCCGGATTCCCGGGCTGCGCTCCCCGCCGGGGTGGCAACTCTGCTCATACCGACCTTTGCTTTCCTTCTCCTGTACTTCGGGACTGGACACGGAGACCTCAGCCAGGCAGCTCCTCTCTTCCGGAAGGCCACCCTTAGCCTCGGGGCTCTCCACCTGGGAGACTTTGGTGGGCTCCTGGCCACTCGCGGGCTCGTTCATCTTCTTTTCCATCTGCAGCTGGGCGGCCGAGAGCTGCGGCTTGGCCGCGCCGCGAGGGTTGAGCTGGAGCATGACTGTGGAGCTGCCTTCGGGGCTGTTATTGTACTCTTGGGTTTTCCCGGTGGCGTAGGTCTGACTCAGTCTAAAATATCCAGGGACAGGAACCTCGGGGTTCTCAACGGGACAGGACTCAGGGACCAGCCTCTGGTACGAAGGGACCTCGGCAGAAATGAGTTTGTTGCGCTTATCAGAATACATGCAGCAATTGGATTCTTCCTTAATGTTGGTGGTGAAGGAGCAAGTGGGGACTTGCTGTGTAACAGGTTGCTCTATTCGACAAGATCTGTTCGGGTCTGTCCAAGTGTCTACTTGAGGTATATAAGGATGCACATTCATACCCATATTTTGGTGGTTCACTTCTCTTTTGGCCAGAGACGGGAGCAGTCCACAGGTTTGCATTCCATAGGTCCCCATGTCTGCGCTAGGTGGTGGCATGTACATGCTGGCGCTGCTCGAATAAAAACTGTCACTCCTGCAGGCACTGATCAAGGAATCTACTAAAAAAGTATTAGCAGCAGGAGAGCTGTTGGGAAAGGACATTTTGGGGAGGAATTTGAAGAAGAGAGATTGTGTCCTTTGTAGGCTGACATCTCTAGGAAAACATTCCCCGTGTAATTGTGGATGCCTCTGCCGACCACATGACAACCAAGCCAATGAGATTTGAAAATGGCCTTGAGCCGCAGCCTCCTCGCAGGTCACGTGCTCCAGAGCCCGGCCGGCCGGCCGCGTAAGCACGGACAACAGCGACATCTACTATGCGCCCGCGATAGTGCGCGCTAGAGACAACCGGCCCAGCACTCTCCGCCGCCTGCCAGCCTCCCGGGGCTTGTTCGGCCCGCCCGCCCCCACTCGCGTCCCCCACTCGGGCCTCTGGGCCCCGCAGGCGGAAGGAAAGGCTCGGCCCGAGGGGTCTCCGGGAGGACACACGCGGGGAGGGAAGACAGAGCGCAGTGGCGCCAGCACACAGAAGCATTCCCCACCCCGCACACACCCAGGCAGAAGGCGTCCGAGAGGGCCGGGGCCCGGGCAGGGGGTGGGGGCCCAGCCTGGTTCATTTTGTGCCGGGCAGCCTGGGAAGGTGAGTCGGATTCACCAGGCTCTGAGACAGCCTACCCCAGAGGTCCACAGGAAAGAGCCCTGGCGCGGAGTCGCGGCCAAGGTATCCTGGGGAGCGGAGGCGAGAAGGGCCGCGAGGGCCGAAAGGCCACGCAGCTGGCCAGCCCCGCGGAGCTCCGAGGACCGGCCTGGCCCCGGCGCGTCTTCTGCCTCGGTCCGCCCGCCCCAGCTCCCAGCGCCTCCCTGTCCCGGTGGGCTACCGGAGCCTTCGACTCTCCAAGGAACCACACCCCGACCTCTGCGGGCCGGGCCGCTGGGAGCTTTCAGCCCGGAGACAATCCCTCGCCAGCAGTTCGCCATCCACGAAAGCGTCCCTCGGGTTCCCAGCGGAAGAGCTAAACCGAGGTTTCCCTCCCCACACACCCTGATAATAGAGGGCAAAGAGGAAGGAAGGAAGAAAACAAGAAAAGAATTTTTTCCAGGAAAGGGGGAAACTCTCGCCCTCAGACTCCAGAAGTTTTAGAAAACTGGGCCAAGCAGGAGCCGAGAGAGATGCAAAGGTGTCATTTGGTTCTTCTGCAAAGAAAAATATGTTTTCCTTTTATGGATTTTGTAAAAGCATTGGTTTCTGACAAGTGCAAGGTACAAAAGGTTGTGGAATTTATTAATACATATTAAGAAGAATCAGGGCGATCAATAAAATTCTCATCTACATTCTTGGGCTACTTGGTAATTTTCTTGCTTCTGAAGGTTTTTAAAGAGTTATACCCGCTGTTGCCACACACGGGAAGATATTTTATTAACAAATCAATCGAGACTTTGTAAAGGATAAGATTAATAGTTAAGATTTAGCATAATGGCGTTCGCTTTATGAATTATTGAAAATTATACTATTGATTTTTCCCCTTCGCTACTAACCAAGAAGGTCAATTTTTGTTTTAATACAAATTGTCAAATATTAAAAGCTATACTTTTGTCAGAAGTTGAGTTTTATAGTTTTGGACAATTTCTAAAATTATTTGACATGGTTCTACTTGGATAAGGGAAGGGAGAAAAAAGAGGTGGAGGAACCTTAGTCCTCTGTTTTCTTTGGTGATGGAAAGTTCTATAAAGAAGATTTGGTCTGGGGTTGTGGTCGAGCTCATTAAAAGAACCACCACCATCACCACCATGGAAACTCAGAGTTTTATGAGAAACTTCTCCAACAACTTCCCGCCTCGTTCTCTGGTTGCAGGCGGGTGAGCAGTGTTTCGGAAGCCGCGGCCTCGGGGCAGCAGCGGGGAGCTTTAACCTTGATTTCCAAAGGCTTGCCCTGGGCGAGGGGCCCTGGCCAGGGCGCTGGAGCCGACCTCCGGCTTTCAAATCCCCTTCCCTGCATCCAAGAGAAGTAAAGGGCCCCGGAAACTCTGCTCATAAACCAGTTCTCTGTCTGGAAGGGTATCCGTGTTTTCTTCTCCCCACACTCATCTTGTCATGGGTTGGCCTTGGATTTCAGGCCCGGAAACTGAACTTGTGGGCAAATTGGGTTTCTGCCTCAGCAGAATATTTCTTTGGAGCCCGATGCTACTAAAGTTCCTCAGCCTACTGGGGGACCTAGTAGCTTGCTGGCCCCTTCACAAAAACCTTTCACAACAAACCTTTTGTCCCCCTCCCCAAAAGGAAGTTCCCCTGGTCTGGTAGAAACAGGCATTGGACATTATTTTCGGCCTTGGGACCACTTCGCCTGTCCCCTCGCAGTGCCCTCGCCCAAACAATAACCCCTTTTAAAAAACTCCGCGGTGGCAATGAGACAGACCTTTTAAACCTTTACGCAGCTGTTCAAATACAACATCATTGTCAGGTTAAAAGCCTGGCGCCTCTAACTGCTCGGGCTGCAGGATGCTGGCCGACGACGCAGACGTTTAAACATTACCTTCGGCAGGGGTGGCTGTTTTTAAGCTTGGGGGTGGGGGAGTGAGGAAGGCAAAACACCCCACCTTTTGACTCTAGCCTGCTAAGCTCCCTTTCAAAGCTAACAGCCACTGACTAGCACCCCGAAAATTGCTTTCTCTTGAGGTGGAGATCATAATCCCAGCCGCAGCAAAGCGTGCCCAGGCTGGACAAAGTGCCCGCTGCACGCGTTCACGGCAGGCGCCCTGACGCCAGCCTGGCGCTCCAGCACTGTCCTCCCTTTGCATGCCGGCCAAGGGAGCTGCCGGGAACTCCGTTGTCCAATTCTCCCAATCGCACAAGAGAGGCAAGAGTATTCAATCTAATCGGGAATTTTATGCCCATCAAATGCCCTTTCATAATCTTTATTTATACATGAAGAAAACATCCAAGCTAAAAAACAGCGATTCCTCACCGAACGGGTAGGTCTGCCGTGAGCCAGGACAGGCAGGATCTGCCTTCTGAATTTGGGGGGCCTTCTGTTTCAGCTCCTGGCGCCTTCAAACTCAAAGTTACTCCCACAGTGGATTTGGTTTTAAATAGTTCTCTACTCACAGGGGGGAAAATGTGTATCAGATATAATTCTGAGTATATTATCACAAAATTTTCTTTCATTCTTTTTCAAATGTCTGTCTTCAGATCAGTTCCCTGAAACCAGAGACTGCCCATATTTCAAAGAGATTTTATTATAAAAATCAAGCAAAATAGAAATAATACAAGAGAAGGGTCTGGGCCTCGGAGGATGGAAAGTTTGCCTGACACTAAGGCTAAAATAAAGCAAATGGAATGAAAAGGCAGTGGCTTTCAAGGCCAGCCTTTATTTGCTTACAAGTATTTAATGTAGCTGATAGCTGCTGTTTTCGATCATCTTTAGATCAGTTAGAGCAGTTACCATTAATAATAAATCAATACTGCATCATAAAGGAGATGAATATCCATATTTGTACCAGGACATCCTTCTCTCTGGCTCAGTTCTTTCCAGAAAAAAATTAAAAGGGTCGCTTTAGTAAGAAATTAGCATTTGTAATCAAGAAGTGGCTTGCATCTGCGCTCTCCTGTCACCGAGAAGAAGAGCAGTAGCCCTCGGCCAGAGTGGACCTGGGGACTCCTAGGTTCACCCTAAATTTGGGCCCCAAGTGGCCTCTCAGGGCTGTGCCACTCTTTGGGGGCAGAGAGGTTGGGCACAAATTTTAAAAGCTGCTTCCTCAGGGCACTGCTCTGGGTTGCACCCTTGCACCTCCTGGCCAAAGGGGAAAAAATCAAGGGGGCAGTTGGAGAGACTGGGGAAGACACCACCAACGTGAGGAGGGGTCTAGGGAAATGTGCAAAAGGGCCAGTGCCCAGGAACCTTTTTCCTTCGTAGACACAAAGAACTCCTACTTCTCCTATTTTCCCTCCACTTCGGGATCTGAGACCTCAGGGACACAAGATATGTGGCTATGCTCTATGAGCCCTACACACCCTGAAAAACCAAAATAAGTCAGGTCTGCAGTCCCCAGAAATCCTAGTCCAATCTCCTGGCCTTTTTCAGGCTCAACTTGGGTGCTGCCAGGGGGAAATAAATTGCAGACCCGCTGAACACTCATGGTCTGGGTGAGGCTGCCAACCAATGCCACATGAACACCCGCTGGTGCCACCTAAAGAGCAACACAACATTTGAGGAGGGGGTTCTCACCCCAACTTGGACTGAGGCTCAGATTAGGCCCGGGGAAATGTCACTTCATCATAGCTAAACTGGACCCACGGTCAGACAGGCAGGAGCCAGGGTGCCCGCGGGGAACATCCATGCCTCTGGCTGGCGCCTCCTGTGGGGTGGGGAATCTCACAGCCCCCAGCCTCTGCTGAAGCGGATGCCACCTCCCAGGGGTGGACCCAGAGCCTTTGGTCCAGGGCCTGGAGGGAGGGGGCAGAGAGAGCGGAGCCAACAAGGTCCTTACTAATTCAAGGGATTGCATGTGCTTCACAATGAACTTCGGGAAAGAAGGGAATGCCACTCTTCATTTTGGATCTTCCCTTTTGGACTGCGGATGGTGACACAGACCGTCCTCAATATCAGGGGCTTCTCAGGGTGGGGGTGGGGTCGAGGAGGGCACTCGGCGAGAAAAACTGCTTTCAAAAGCTGGTGCCAAAATCAAACTCCGCGCTCAAGGCCAGCAGACGGCTTGGAAGGGTGGCCAGGGTTCTGTCAAACACAAAGCTCGTTTGCTTCAAATGCATTCTCTATTCCACGACGCCTTTAAAGTAAAAATGTTTCCCGGGACTGCCTGCCGCTTCCCGCAGCCACATTAGCCCAGCCGGGACCAGTCGCCCCAAGTCAGTCCTGCCTGCGCTTCTTGGTCACTACCGGTAGCCCGGGACATCAGGCACGACCGGGTCAGGGGGAGGGGTGACTCCCTCGCGTGGAATGACCCGCTCAGTCCCGATGCGTCTCATTTTTCTGAGACAACACTCAGCTAAGTTGCCGGCGCCCTGATCTCTTAAACAAAAGCCTTTTAATCACCCCAGGCGGTCGGAGAGCGCGCAAAGCGGACGTGGTTTTGTACAGGGGTGGTCCTAACCTTCCTATCGCTCTTCACACTCAAACCAACAAGAAAATTGATTTCCCTAATTTAATTAACTCGCAGTAGCAGAACCTATTTTGAAATGCACATATTTGTCTTTTAAAAAACCTCTCCTCGAGACCACAGGTTATACCAAGGTATTCTTTGCAACAGCTTTAAGAAGACAACGATTAAGTGATCGCTTGTTTTAGTAACATGGGTAGCTCCCTTTTCACTGTCTTTATACAACCTCCCAACCTCATGGCTGCTTAGAACAAACACACAGCGAACAAACACCTTAGTGGTTTCTAAAGGGCTAAGACTGCATATTAGAATCTATTATTGGAAGTATATGGTACCGCGGCCTCTCCGACAAATGCGTTTTCTGGAACATGAGCACGCCCCCGTGTGGCTCTCCAAAGCCATGCAAACGTGAAATGGTATCTCTAGGTTCCGCTTGCCTAAGGTGGTGGACATACAAGCTTGCTACATTTAGACGCAGTTAAAAAGAGCGAGAGAGATGGAGAGAGAAAGAAAGAAACCAGTTTTAAGTTCCTGGAATGATCATACTGCTAGAGCACTGACATTGTAACGGATGCTCAGAATTCCAAACAAAGGAATCCCCTTCTGAACGAAATTATTCCATTGTAGGCTTCGTTTCTATTGCATTTTTCACCAAAGGTAGAGGGGCGCTTTTGGAAACAATATAAATATATTTTCTTTTGTTCCACATCATAGCAAGTGCAGTAATTTATTTGACAGGGTGACAGGTTTTTTTTTTCAAATATAACGAAGGTGTAAAGCTGAATAGAACTTCCTTTTTTAAATGCCTGCATTTAAAACTGCGGTTCTTCATTAGAGCTATCTACGACCCCCCCCACCAAAAACACCCCCAGCATTTCTTATCTGTCTTAAAAGCATGCTGGTAGACATTTTATTCTAACTAGAATTTTTAAAAGAAGTCAGTTGCTATTGAATTACACAAATGTTTGAAGGGAAATTAAGGTTATTGATCCTGAAATTAGGAATTTGCTTAGATTTATGGTGAGCCCCCGATATGATTCTGTGTGGTCATAAATGTGTGTGGGGGTCTGGATGTGTGTGAGCATGTGTGTGTGTAAGTGGGTGGCAGCTGAATATCACAGAAGAACCTTAAGGCGCCTAATTATTCAGAAAGGTTAAAGGTGATGACCTTGACATTTTGGAAGTTCAAAGGCATACACTTATGCACTTATGTTTTTCCTTCCCCACAAAGCTCTGGTAATTAAAAAAATTTTGCATTTGGAAATGCATGCCTCCTTGCAAGATGCATGGGGTTCTGTACATCTTGTGGATTTATTTTTTTGACTTACGGCTTATAAGAGGTTAAGAGTCATAAGATTCACTTAACTCTTTTCAGAGAAAGAGAAGCTTTTTCTCACTCTTCCAGTTTATTGCACATTGCGGAAATCTCTTTTGGGCCCACCAGAAGGTGTATAATATAACCCAATTAAGCTGTTTAGAACTTTGGCTTTTATGGTGTTGTCTAGACAGTTCAAGGTTTTGTAAACAGCCTGGCCTGGCCCTGCAACATAAAGTGCAGTGCAGCCCCCACCACATTCTTTAACTTGAAGCGATAAATGTGGTGAGAAGTGGGTCTGTAGCCCTGGGCTCTATTTCCAGGGAGGGGGGTTACCTTCTCTGCTCCAGGCCCCTGTGATATCAGCAAGGACCCCAGGCTCTGTCTACCCACTGATAACTTTGTTTAGCAAACTTTTTTTTTTCAGTGAAGGGTTTTAGTTTTGGTTTCTTCTTTTAAGGGACCCTGGATCCTTGACACCTTGTTAAGAGTGAATTTGGATTTCCTAACCAGTTTTTTTTAGTGTTGTCTTTTCAGAAATTTTAAGTTTACTACACTGGGGGTGGGGTGGGGAAGGAGATTTGCTTCTTAGGTTCCTGCTGCCCCAGCTTCATTACCTGAAGAAGGCAGCACCAGCATGGCTGGGTCACATCTTCAGTTGAGGAATTTATCCTTAAAGTGATTTTTTTTAAAACCAGTGTAGCCTAGAAGGGATGGGAGGGAACAACTCTTATTTTAATGGGATTACAAAGCATCTCACTTGATTTTCAGTTGCTTCAGAGAGAAGGTTCTGGCCACTAAATATCCTAATCAGACACTAAACTTCTTCAAAGAGGAAAATTCATAGTGTATTGAAGCTGTAACCTCCATTTTACTAGAAACCATTTATTCACACAAAAAAACAGTGACTCATGCCTTGATAAGACAGACCAAAAGTACATTTCCCAGAGTTTAAATAATCTGCATTCACCAAGAGGCAAGGACGGGGTCCCTTAAACTCAGAACAAAAACAAGCGCCTTCCAGCCCTTCGGCCTAACTCTACCGATCCCACAGCGTCCCCACGGGAGCTCAGAGAGAGGGAGGGAGGACAACAGCGCATTGGCGATAAAATTGTAAAGGGACGTTTGCATTTACCATTTTCCCCTTATTAGGATCCGTTGGGCCAAGTCCCCGACCTCGTCCGCAGGCTGCAGTGGTCGCTGGGAGGTCCCGAGTTGACCGTGGGAAGGAAACGTGGAGTTCCACAGAGAAGAGGCGGCATTAAACCCAAGGATATTGGGCCTGCCCAGGGCAGGTTGGTGGGGAGGAGAGTGGGTGAGTGGGGCTCGGGAGAGAGGGGTGCTTCCTGGAGCTCTCAAAATAAGGGGTTTCCAGTGAAATACTGCAGACGGTCTCTGTTCAGTTTCTTTTCTTTCATCCTGCGATTCTGGAACCAGATTTTGACTTGCCGGTCGGTGAGGTTGAGCATTCGAGAGAGTTGGAGTCTTTTCTCTTTGTTTATGTACACGTTAAAGAAAAACTCGCGTTCCAGTTCGCGGATCTGGTACTTGGTGTAGGGACAGCGCTTTTTCCGGGACCTCTGGGGGGCCACTGCAAGGCAAATAGACCAAGGGGTGAGAGAGGCCGCTGCCTGCCTACCTCCGCCTGTCTGCCCAGGCCAGCGTGAGGGCCAGGCCTCGGCTCCGTTGGGGACGTCCCCTGCTGCCGCTGAAAGGCCCTGCCTGCATCGTGGGGGATGATATATGGGCGGGCACAGGAGAGAGTGCGGGCGTGGACGAGTGTGTGTTCACGCCCGGACACACACACACACACACACACACACATCCTGGCACTGAGGTAGGGAAGCAGAGGGTGAAGCTGGCTCTGAGCTGGACTCGAAAGGGAGAGAAACACCAGCGCGCCGGGCGTCTGCTCGACTCCAGCCAGCAGCGCGCGTCAGCCAGCGGCTTGGATAAAGTCCAGTTCAAGAATCAAACTCTCCCCAACCACCCCCCTACCCCTTTAAAAGAAGAAGGCTCGAGTGTCCACACTCACAGACTTGCTTGAACTCTCTCCACCCTCCATGGTGTCTACAACCACCACCTCAACATACACACACAAAAGTAGGGAAAAGCTCTGCAGCGATTAATGTCCTTCTCGAAGTCTACCTTAAGCCCACCTAAATTGGTTTCCTATCGTAAACACGCTTTACAACGGCCCGGGAAATCTTATAGGATGTATAAACCCCTTCGAACGCTTATAAAGTAGCACATAAAACGGCGCAAGCAGAGGGAGGCCCCCGCCGCCCCCCCGCGCCCGCGGCCCGGGAACCCAGCCGCCCACCCCGCACCCAAGTGCCTACCTGTGCCGCCGCTCTTCTCAGCCCCCGCCTCCCCCGGGGGCCCCTCGCCGTCGCCGCCGCCGCCTTCTGCCGCCCCTTTGGGCTCTGAGCTGGGCGTCGCCTTGGGGCAGGGACTGCTCCCGCCGCCACTGGCCCCCGTCTTGGAGTCGCCCTTGTCGGTAGCGCCCTCGGGCTGCAGTGGCGCCGGCGGCGGAGGGGGCTGCGGCCCGGTGAACGGGGGCCCGGGCGCAGCCTCGTAGAACTGGTCGAAGCCCTGCGGCAGGATGCCATTGCGGCCCACGGCGCTGTAGAAGTTGGAGGCTGCGCCCGCCGGGCCGTGCGGCGGCCCGGGCGCGGCACACACCGGCTCGGGCGCCTTGAAGAGCACGTCCGGCCGCCGGCCAGCGGGCGGGAGCAGTTCGCGCTGCATGGCCGCCTCCTCGGCCGCAGCCGCCGCTGCTGCTGCCGCCGCCGCTGCCGCGTAGTAGGGAGCGTAGCCCCCGGCGCCGCTGCTGCCGCCCCCGCCAGGGCCGCCCCCACCGCCGCCGCCCCCCGCGCCGCCGCCGCCGCTGCCGCCGCGGTATGGCCACTTGGCGCGCTCCAGGCCATAGTCGCGGAAGGCCACTTCGCGCACGGGCTGGACGTGCGGCGCCAGGTTGGAAGAGTAGGGGAAAGTCATCTGGCAGGACGACGGTTGTGACAGGAACGACGGCTTGCTTGCGAAGTCCGACGGGGCCACATAGTAGGCGCAGCCGGGCAGGTACATGCTGGCTGCGCTCGGGCCGCACTCGTCAAAGTCGTTCATGGCTCCTCGGCGTGGGCGCCGGCGAGCCCCGGGCCGTTCCCCGCGCCGCCAACCTGAGCCATCGATTGCACAAGAGGCTTGGGCCAGGATCAACTAAGCAAAAATCCCCACCGGGCGCTGACGTGCAATTCATCTTGATTGATTCTGGTGGTAATTATGTCACGTGACGCCATGGAGAGAAATGTCCTTATATCTATATCAGTGCTCGCCAACACGCCCCGGGACGACTCCCGGCGCCGAGACGCGCGCGCGCTGGGGGCGGATCGGCCTCCCTCTCCAGCCAGCTCTCCCCGGGCGCCCCCTGACCAGGCTGTGGCGCAGGCCGGTCACCTGTGCGCCGCCGGCGGCTGCCACTGCTGGGTGCATCTGCCACCACCAGGCTGGGCCGCCCGCCCGCGCCCGCCCGCCCGCGCCGCTTTAAGTACGCGGACCGAGGCCGGCAGGGAGGAGGAGGGAGGGGGAGGAAGGGGGAGGAAGGGGGAAGGGAAAGAAGCGAAGAGCGGAGGGGGGAACCCAAGCTCGGGGCACGGGGAACTAGGTGTGAGGGTGTGAGGTTCCCACCCCCTACACTCTTTCCTGCAGCCGCTCCCTCCCCCGCGACGCCGCCACCCTCTGCATCTTGCCTGCCGGGAGCTTGTTGCTTCTAGTTCAAGGGGCGTAATTGCGCCACTCTCGGGGCACAAGGAGCCCTGATTTACATATTTCTCTGCCGGCGCTTTCGCCGCGGAGTAACTTGGTTCTCTTACTGACCCCCTGAGCGCAAGTACCAGCCTCAAAAAACCCATGTCAGAACCCTATCAGGAGCTCACCCGGGCCAGGGCCTCAGTGCCCACTGGGCCCTGTCGCCCTCTCTTCCTTTCTGTATCTCTTTCACCTTTCTTGTCTCCTTTCAGTCTTCTCACTTTCTCTCCTGTCCTCTCTTCTCTCACTCCCCTGTTTTCTTTTCTTCCTGCCTCTTACTTTACTCCCTGTCTTATTCTGTCCCCTGATCCTGTTTTCCTTTATCACAGTTGTATCACCCTCTGTATCTCTCTCTCTGTTGTCTCTCTGCCTTTTATCTCCCAGTGCTAAACCAAGCAGTTCAGCTATCAAGAGATACTCCGTGGCCCTCTAGAAGCTGGGTGGGTCTGTTGAACAAAAGGATCTGGAGTCCTACTCTTGAGATGCCTGGCTTCCCACTTTTCCCAAGCGGAGACAAATCACTGGTGCCTCTGCCTTCCCACCCTGTCTGCTTTCTGGCCCGGACTGGGACCAGCTCGCCTCACATCCAGCCCCTTCTCTGCGTCGGAGCCCTGCCAAGGCCTACGCATCCATGCCGCGTCTACTCTAGGCTCCCACAGCACCCTTGGGCCCCCACAGTCACTTGGAGGGGGCTCCCTGAGGTCCTTTGGCTGTGGGGGTTGGGGGCGTAATCTCAGCAGCTCTTGCCTCCTTGCTCAAGCCCTTCTTCTCCACTGGGCTCTGTGTGCCCTCATCCACTGGTCCCAAGGCCTCACTCTCCTCCGGCCGCAGCGTCTCTCTTTTCTAGCCCCGGGGTCCAGGCAAGGCCTGGGCTCCCGCCTCCGGGAAAGCCAGCGTTTTCCAAAGGTAAAATCAGTCTCTCAGAAAGAAGTTCCCCAAACCTAAATTCCAGAACCGAGGGCAGGAAGTTGCCTCTCTCCCCAGGATTCCTCTGTCAGGCAATCCCAGCACGGGTCCTGGACCTCAACCCTACGCCTAGGACAGGCAGCGCAGGTTGTGAAGCTGGTTCCCTCCCTGGCCCTGGCCGCCGCAGTGCTGGTGCAGTGAGCTCTGCCCACCATGCAGATAGACAGAGAAAAGGCGGGTGATCAGAGCTCATATCTATTTTCTGGCCGATGTTCCCCCCTTCCTCTTTTTCTCCTCCTTCCCATTCTCCCTCCCACTCTCTTTCCTCCGCCCCCCTCCCACCTCTTCTTGCCTCCGAACACTGCGCAAACAGTTCAGTGGCGACCGGAGGGTAAGAAGCACCCCCCCCCATGCCCATCCTTGAGTGCAGTATCCACACAGCTGGCACCCTCGCCCAGATTCCAGCTCGCCCCCTTCTCCTCTGCCCAGGTCGCCGGCACACTTATCTGCTTCCCCATCTCCATCCCTGGCCCAAGGCTCTCCCTTTCGGGCTTGTAGTCGACGCCCCTGAATCTCTCCTAAAATGGCTCCCCGGACACTGCACTCTAGTCCTGCGGCCGCTCAGGACCCAGGGCAGGGGCGGCGGGCCCCCCGGCCGAGTCTTTATGTGTCTGCAAGCGCTCAAGATTCAGGCACCTTCTCTCTGCACTGGTGGGGCCCAGGCCGCTCGCTGCCCCCAAAGTGGAGCCTGCTGACCGCCGAAGAGGGGAAATGGGGGAGGACGAACCATTCAAGTTCAACGACATGGCGACGGCGCTCGGGCTGGAGCAGGGCTTTGGCGGGGGAGGGTGCGCCATCTGCAGCGGCGCGCCGGTGCATAGGAGAAAGGGGCGGCTGGCCCCTCTCCGCGCGTTAGCGAGGACCCCCACCCCCACACTCAACTCAAGGGTTTCATTCGGGTCCCAGCCCTCTTCGCCTTTTGGCCTCAGCTTTTTCCTTCATCTTCACCCCGAAACCCAAGGAAAACCGCAGCCTCCCGACCCGCGCGTTCCGCTCGAGAACATACCGTGAAGACCCGGCGCTGTGGCCTTGTCCTTGCCTGTGCGGCCCCACTCGAAGCGCAGGGAGCGCACTGAACCCGCCGGACACAGCCAGCAGCTCCGCGAGTGGTGGCTTTCCGCGCAACGCCCAGACGCGATGCGGTAATTTTGAGCCACCCAAGAAAAGACACTAACTTGACCTTAACTTTGTCAGGGCGCCCCTGGTATCTGGAGAACGTGAACAGACACTGTCTGGCAGCTCTCGTAAAAGCTGACTGGGGAAGAGATTCTGAGTCATTTCATTTATTGCCACTACAGTTCTGCAAGAAAGCTTTTCCTCCCTGCCTAACTTTAATTATTTATGCTCTTTTAGGAAACGAAAGAAGAGGATAAACGCGGAGAAAACACCCAGAGCCAGTCCCTTTCCTGCAGAGCCTTCGGAATGGGCTCCTTAAGTCAAGCGAGTGAAGAACAAAAATGTGGGGAGATTACCTTTGTCCAAGGACGATCGGACAGGCGCCGTACCCCCTCCCCACCAAGGGGGGTGGATGCAGCTGGGAGAGGCGGGTTGAAGGGGCACACCCTCACCCCACCCCCACAGACATGAATATTTACAGCGTTTCTGAATTTCTCCTCCACCCGCCCGCCTCCCGGAAGCCTCCCCAGTCCGCTTCCCTTGGGGAGAGCCCCCAGGCCTTAAAAGAGTCCCCTGATCGGCCCTTTGAGCTCGAAGCCGATTGAATACCAGACCAAGCCGTTTTTTTCTTCTTTAAAAACCTTTTTCTTGGTCAAGAGGCCTGCCTGGACTGCAGCATTTGGGAGGACGCATTTGTCTTTGTGCTAGGGAGTGTTAAGCACTCAGATTTCAGCATTTCTCTCAGGCATTTGTTTATTATGAATTTCATCGTGATTCCGAATCCCTGCCGGGACTTCGGCTGGAAAGGGAGAGAGGACACCACCACCTTTGTATTTGTATTTGTATAGACCAGTTAAAGAAATGAATCAGAAAAACACCCACGCCCCAATCGACAGACAAAATTCTACACTTAGAATAATTCCAATCTGTTTGGGGAGTGGTCTCCATAAATATCTCCTCCCACCCTACATCCCAGGCTAAAGAGAAAGAACACAATGATTTAATGGTATATATTGCAAAGAAACGGCCTCCCTGTGTTGTTTTAGGGCCTGGGTCTAAGTCCGTTTTCCTTGTCCTTTACCCAGCCCTTGGGACCTGAGGTCTGAGTGTGGTCTTTGCCTTTGTTCAGTTATTTTGAAGGAGGAAAACCTTCCAGGACTCAGAGAGATTCAGCTCTGCTACCACTGCCTCCCTGAGCCCCAGTAGGTGGGGAAACATTCCTAATGATATGGCCTCAGCAGCTTCTTGCTTCCTTTACCCACCTCCCCTTTTTTAAAGGAGCTGTTTAAAATATATTTCATCAAATTTGCTTCAGTGGAGGGAGTTGGAACCACTGAATAATCGAAATTGGAGATTTAACGGTTTTGCTAATTCTCCCACTTGCTGAAAGCTAGCAATTCTCTAGTTTCCATCCCCGAGCTAGCCAGAGAGCTGGGGTCTGCACAAGCTCGGTGAACACCGAGCAGGCCCTAGCCTTCCCGGCCCAACCTAGAGGCTCTGATGGCCTGGGGGGGCGGGGTATGGAGACCACATTTCCCAAGGGAGCCGGCTGGACTCCAGGCAGAGGTGCCAGTGTGGAGGATTTCCACAGGGCATAACCTATTCAAGACAAACCTGACCAAAAAACATGACAGGGAGATACGTTTTGTATTGGAATCCAAGAACCTTCGTATCTAGGTAGCCCCTTGATAACAGCGAGCTTCAAAGTTTGAGAATTTAGGCAAAATTCGGAACCCCCAACCAAGAACAAGCAGAGAGTTCACTTTGTGTGTAAGACATGCTGAAGTCTGCTCACTGTCCAACTCGCCTTAGATGTTTTATACACGTTTTGTTCATAGGTTTTTCTACACCATTTTCTGACTTGGAGCCATTTTCTCATTTAATGAATAGTCAAGTCAACACCCGCGGTGAAACCACAACCAGGAAAGAAAAACGAATGTGGTGGCCTGAAAAACATTAGAAGGGAATCAAATGTTTTGAAAAACCGACATCAGTCCCATGACAGTTTGACTGGGACCTGGATATTTATTTCCACTCAAAACATTTTTATATGTGTGATATACACAAGCTATTATTTCTGATAAAATCAAAACAGAACAAAATATGCATGAAAACTATTAGCAGAGAAAATTCAATTTGTCTAAACAACAACTGAGGTCAGTTGGGCTGAGGCTCAGGGCTCCCCATGAGGTGTGCACTCCAGATCTGGGCCTGGTCCTCCACTGAAAATAAATCATCATATTTTGGGAAGGGATCTTCAACTCTTTGGCTGTCGTGCATCTCGACAGGTGTTGGGGGGCGCTACTTCTTTGAAGGAAAGGGAAAAGAGGCAAAGATGGTAGAAGGATCTTAGGGAGCCCTCAGGTTAACTGAAGTTAAGGCAGGACACCCCAACACACCCAGGACATCTCAATCTGACATTCAGCAATCCCAGCCTCCACAAAGGAAGCCTGGTAGGGCCCAGGCCTCTCAGGCTCCACTGGGATAGGTCAGACATAGCCCCAGAAAGAGCACAGTGGTTGGGCCCCTAGTGGAGTTGGTGGGCAGTGGAGAGGGTGAGGAGAGGGGAACTTCTGCTTCTCTCTACTTGGTCAAGAACAGAGAAGGAGGCTGAGGCTCTGAGGGCCTTCTTCCTAGCCCCCCGAGTGCTGACTGCTGGGGGAGACTTCACCTCTCCCTGCGGCAGCCCATTACTGCAATTTAAGAAAGAAAGAAAAAAAAAAAAGACAAGTCTTGACAACTTTGCCTACCTCAACAGGAAAGCCATATTTATAGTTGGAATGTAGGACCCCCTACCCTTTCCTGGCTCACTCCCTTGTCTTCCCCTTACATATTTTTCCCTCCTCCTAGTGCAACCCAGCCTCAAAGCCTACTAGCAGCTCTCCTCACCAGAGCTCAGATCTGGGGGTCCAGTTACCGAGGGCAGGGCTCTGGCCTGGGCATGTGTGAGGAGGTGGGAGAAGTAGGGGCATTTTACCAGTCTAATCTGGAGATTGCAGTCTGCTATTGAGCCCCAGCTTCCCTTGTCCCAAACATGGGAAGGAAGTATCCAATCCATCACACCCAGAGGTGTCTCTGGAGTTTGTCTGGCCACCATGCCTCTTACTCTCCTTTCCTCCCAAAGTCTGAAGGTCTAGGGCAGCTTTTGTCCTCTCAAACTAGCCAAGGCCGACAGGAGTGGGGACGGCACCCTTTCCTTCCTCCAGAGTTGAGATTCTGGCTTTGTCACAAGAGGCTTTGGCTGCAAAGAGACAGAATTGTACTCTAGTCCTTTTCAGTCTGCCCGAGTGGCCTTCTTAAATTCAGTTCCACTCTGAGCTCTAGTTAGGCATCTACTAGATGCAGAAATGTCTGGGGAGATGGGAATAGGGAGACTAGTCAGGTGGAAGCAGAAATCCAAGTACAAGGGCACTAGAGTGAGCCCCGGTTTCATGCCCCAGCCAAGAGTTAGGACAGGTGACCCCAAGCCCTCCGCTCTGGAATACTCAAGGCCAAGGTTGTGCCGCAACTTCTGCAGGCTTCTCTCAGAAAGGGGAAGACATGGACGCTCAACTGGCCAGTTCTCCAAATCTCCTGCTGGCGTTTGAGACTGCAGACTGAGCGGGAGGGTACCTGAAACCAGCGGAGGAGGAGTGGAAGGAAAGGCCCCATCCCAGCTCTTCCTCCATGCCAGGCCTCGGTGAAAAAAGGCAGGCCCCGCCCGGCCGCGGCCACATCCGGGGCTAGTACAGCGCCAGCGCCTGCTCGCGCAGCACCACGCGCTTCTTCTTCATACGCCGGTTCTGGAACCAGATTTTGACTTGCTGGTCGCTGAGGTTGAGCCTGTTGGACAATTCCTTGCGCTTCTGCCGGTTGATGAATTCGTTAAGTAGGAATTCGTTCTCCAACTCCGCAATCTGCTGCTTAGTGTAGGGTTTCCGCTTCTTGCGTGCCCTCCCCGGGGCTGCCCCCCACGGCAGGCCTGCAACACAGCCCCAACCCAAGTCAGCCCGGCTCCCTCCCTGTTGCCTGTCCTCCCCCGGCAGCCCCCTCCCCCAACACACTCTCCTTTGCCCCCACCTCCCACCCCAGCCCAAACTGGCTCTGGGAGCGTGGTCACGGTTTACCGTCGGGCAGCGAAGGTCGCAGGCAAGAGGCGACGCCCGCCGCCTGCACTGTCATGTTCAAGGTGAGCGGGCCCTTGGCGTCGTCCTTGAAGCCGGCAGAGCAGGGTGTCCCCTCCAGCAGAGCCGAAGAGCCCGGCACGGCACGGCCCACACCCGCGTAGTCGTACTTGGCCGCTTTGAGAGCAGCGGCCGCGGGGGCCAGGCTAGACTCGGAGATGAAGGGCGGCCGCGCACGGCCACGCTCCTCTGGCCCGGCGGCAGCGTCGGGAGTATAAAACTTGGCCTGTTCTTCGGATCCGTCCTTGGCGCCCAGGGGCTGGAGGCCGAGAGGCCCAGAGCCAGCCAGGTAGGGCTGGGAAAAGCTGCCGAAGGCGGTGGCACTGGCGGGCTGCGCTGGGGCACAGGAGGCGGGCGTGGTGGCCCAGGGCAGCGCGCCGCGCGGGTAGGAGATGGGGGGAAGCGCGGCCAAGTGGCCACCATTCGTCCGTAGGTTGGAAATGTAGAAGGAGTCGGGCGACTGCAGATTCAGAAGCGAGCCCACATAGCCCGCTCTGTAGAGAGTGCGCTCACACATCTCCAACAAAGGGCTTGGGCTGCGCTCGCAGCAGTATTTAGTTACAACCGGGAATAAGAGGACAGGCTCAGACGATTGGACGAAACTTTGCCTGCAGGTTCTTCAAAGCCGGTCATTTCAGCACCGCCTACATCCCCCGACCCGTTTTCCCCCCCTTCAGGGTATTGTCATAACACCCGCAATATTTGATGGCGAAGGGCGAGGCTGCCAGGCAGAGCCAAGGCATGTTGAGTGAAGGTGAAGCCTCTGAATTTCTGGGTTGGTGTCAAGAGCTGAGGGCATCCGGCATCGGGTGCCCTTGCCTCAGTGTCCCTTGGGATCCTTCTTGGTCTTGATTGGCTTTGTGCTCCTGTTTTCCGCTGGCTTTCTTCTACCAGCTTTAAGTTGCAGCTGAGGCCTTTTCTAGGTCAGCGCACTTCTTGGCTTGTCCAGAGAGAACTTTGCTCTGGTGGGGCCACGAGCTCTGTCTGTAGGCCTGAGCAAAGCTACTCCTCACCCCCTCATCCCACTTGACAGGATTCTACATGGGTGATTGGCAGTGAAGACCCAGTGCTGCCTGAGCCCTGGGTCCCAGGCTGCAGACTTAGTTTGCTGATAAAGGAGAAATGCATCACAAACTCTGCCCAAGCTTGGCACCAGGAAGGGGGCTTCACACCACTCCTGGTGTGCTTCTCCATGGCCAAGCCCTCTGATTCTAGAAAAGTCACCATCCAGGTCCATGGAGTTCGGAAACCAGGGCTACTTGATTGGCCAATTGCGGCCAAAGGCTACATTCCTTTCATTGCCGGGAGTCGCCTTGGCGACTACAGTCTGCAAACCAGAACTCCAAGGTGTTCATCCACTCCATGACACGCAGGACAAGCTTCCCTGACCTGGTGTGGAAGGACAGAAGAGCCAGAACCACTGGCTGGAAACAGCCGGGCACACCGAGGCAGCGGGATAGCAGCGTTCCTATGCTCAGCGCCTCCAGGGGCGCGCAGGCTGCTGGCGGGTTCGGAGGTCTGGCGAACAGAGAGGCCAACGGGCTGCGCTCCCTCGCTGGGAGCAGTATGGCAGCCGCCGCCGCAGGCCCTCCAGTCTAGTGTGGCCAGAAGGCTAAGGGTCCTCCTTTCCTGCCTCCGGCCCCAAGACCCCCAGCGACCCCGTGACTGGCGCCCGCCCCAGGCTGAAGGCCGCCTCGCGGTCCGCGCGCCAAGCTGGAATTGGTTAGACCGCCGGCTCCGGCACAGAGACCACACAGGCGCCGCCGGAGGGCAAGGCTGACCACCGCGCTGCGACTTTATTGTGTGAGTTATGGCGACCAATTGGGCGGCTCTGGGGAACGCAATCGACCTCTTCCTCCTGCTATAGGGCGGGGGTAGGGGGTGGGGGTAGGTGGTGGGAATGGGCCAGTCTGGTCTCCTCAGGGCTCTGTCAGTTTCCTTAGGAACTCAAAATCAGAGACGTATTCCATTCCCTGTCCTTTCATGGGGGTGTAGGCACAAGCTGCAACTTCAGTTCCTAGGGATTTAGGGAACCTAGTCTCATTTTGGGAAACGCCCTGTTTTCAAGGAGCTACAGCCTCTCTAGGTCTGAAGCCCCAGTTCCAAGGGGTCCCTGCAGTCACCCATCCTCCCATCTAGTACTGTAGAGCGATTCTCCAGTATTTCCAAGTCCACGGGTGTCTTCTACAGACCCTTAGGCAGCTGCATAGCTGCGGCTTGTCCTATGGAACTAGAAATATAAGGAATTAAGATAGAAATAGAAAAGATTAGAACTAGACTCTTATTTCTCCTTGGCATAGATGATGCCCAGGTGTCCCACCTCATCTCCTGGGTTTTTTATTTCCGAGGTCCAGCAAACAAAATGGTACTTTAGAGCTGGGAACTGGGGACTGGGAGGGAGGGAGGGAGGGAGGCGAGTTGGGGAGGGGGCAGGATTCTTGGCTGCTGAGCTGGAGAATGGGAAAGGAAGATTTGGTCGCGGAGATAAACGGCAAGCTCTGCCAGTGCCGCCAACTGCCCAGGAGATGGCGAGCGAGCTCCACGCCTGGCGAGGCGCAGCCGCACGGTCAAGATCAACAGTGAAGGGCGGCGCAGCTGGCTTGGGGTCGCCAGCCCGTGCGATCACAGCCCGCTACCAGGCACGGCTGAGCGTCTCGGAAAGCCAGAGATAGTGGCTGCAAGGTTGGCCGTGACAGAGGAGCCAGAGGGACCCGGCGGCCTGCCAGACACGGGGAAGCGTCGCGGCCGCCCCTTTGTCTGGCAATGCGTCCCGGCTCCAAAGCCTCCTTCACCTCTTGAATCACGCGTAAGCGCGCGGGCCTTGATTCTCCACCAGTGGCGCTCGAAACCTGCCAGGTTTCGGAGCCGCTGTCCCTGCGGCCTTTCAGTCTCCACCGAAGCAAAGGCCTCTCCCCGAAGCTCCCTTCGCCTCTCTGGCCTCCCTTCCAACCCTTCGGCCACCGACCGGCTCCGCTCCTCCCTCCTCAATTTGGAATATAAAAGGAATTCATATAAGTAAGAAAGTCTTCATCTGTTATCGATTTAGCCGTCAATTCAAATTCCAATGGAGAGGGTTTCAGCCCAGTTTTAATCTTCAGTAAACCTCTCTGTTTCACTTAGGTGGGGGAAAACTGACCCGCAAACTACTGATGAATGGAAAACCTCTAGGCAATCCTCCCCATCCACGACGGGAAACCTCAGAAATGAACCTGGAAAATGGGGTGCAGCCCTGGAGTCTGGAATTTACAAAAAAAAAAAAAAAAGAAGAAGAAGAAGAAAAAGAAGAAGAAGAGGGGAAACGACGTTGGAGAAGAAGGAAAAACAGGCCCGTTTCAGATGAAAACACATTTTGTGAGGAAAACAGAGAAAATGTTAATTCTTCCCGAAGTGGAAGGTCAGGACCGCGTAGCCCCCTTTTCAGAGGCTACTTCTTCTCCAGAGATTGAATTACGGTCACTTTTCTTTCTCTCTGTCTGTCTCTTTCAATTAAAATGAAGTTGCTTGCTCGCAGTCGGTTGCAAGATATGAAAGAAATCAAGCCGAGGCAGAGAAAACGAAAGTAGCTCTGAACCTTGGGTCTCTGCACTTTCTTTGGCAGATCCATAAGGGAATCCTCCTGCCAGAAGAGTTTACATATTGTGTGAGGTTGTACACATCTGAATTTGACTCACATACCCAAACGTTAGCAACCATTGAATTCATTGCGCCCGAGCACTAATGACGGGGCATTCATTTAGTTCCTTAGCGGCCATTTCCGAGTGGCAAAAAGCCCTCAGAAAGAAAGTTCATAGTGCCTAAAAATTGCGTCTAGAGGTTTAGGGTGTATAATTATGGTTTCAGTCTTCAACTGCTGTGTGCAGTCTGCCAGGAGAAGGCGATAAGGGATAAGCCTGAAATGTTTCTTTTTCAATTGCCAAATATGGATATGACTAATTTCAAGACCTTCCTAGAATAGATATTTATAATGGCCTTTCTAGGTAGAAAACCTCCAAGTGAGTACGTTTTCCAATACCTGGGCACACACATACATATTGGTTTAAAAAATAAAACTATTGAATAAACTGATAATTTTTTGAAAAAGAAGCAGAATTTTATTGGAATATTTTTGAGTTGATCTGGTAAAAAATATAATTTTAGACACCACAAATTATATCCTCATTTAAAGATATCACTATGTTAAAGCCATGGGAAAAAGAGGGGTGGGGAGGGTAATGGAAGTGGGAGCCTCGATGTTTCGGAGACCAGGGCTGGTGTTGAGTTTCCTTCATCTGTGAGGAACACCATAGTGTTCAGCATAATAAGATTTATAATAAATAAGAACAGTTTCTAGAGGCAACACAAGCTTGGGGAAAGAAAACAAATGTATAAAGACTCAGAAGAAACAAGAGAGTTCTGTTTATTTGCATCTCCCTAGGAGTAAAAAATGATTTTTAAATGCCTGAAGCACTGTCCATGTATCTCAGCTCACAGACATTGCATCTACAAAAATAGTCTCTCCGTTGTATAAATATGCAGCACTTTAGAAGCAGTTATTTATCACCGCTTTCAGAAACATTTTTTTTTTCTTCCTGGACATCAGAGCTCTGCATATTTTGCATTTGTTAAATGTTTTAAAGCTCCATGAGAGCCCAACACATTTGTTCAGAGTCAGGTTCTTCATTGGGTACTGAATAAAAGTTCCCACCCGCGGCCACAGTGATTCAGCCTCTTTCAGGGAACTGAAGAGACGGCCCTCAATTTTAATGCCACAGACCCGAGGCCAAAGAGAAGGGGATGCATTAATATCATCCATGGGTCACTCTGCCAAGTACAGCCATTTAAATATCTCCAACTAGAGCTGGAGAAGTGAAGGCATCCACATTACAGGACACATTATATCCAAATAAAAGATCATAAAAGCGTAAGTCTACAAGGTGTATTAAACACATACAACAGCAAGTGAAAGACCCAAAGTCAGAAAGATTGTCTTCACTCCAATATTGATACAAACCCTATTTAATAAGGTAGCTTCTTTTAAAGCCATCACAGTACCTCCAGCCTCCTGTTTTTAGACTTTACCAGTGACCCTAAGAACACTGCTTGCCCAGAGATGTTTCCATTTGCCTCAGGGAGACTTGCTAAGAGCTAATGATTCAATTACCCAATCACAGGATATGAGTGACTGCAAATCATTCTGCCCTAATGGATTATGAACATAATCAGTTCTGGAAACAGGCATCAAAAGTGATTTAAAAAAAAAAACCCTAAAACCAGAATGGCACTTCTGAAATTCACTTGTGGGGATTATTCAAAAATACTTCAAGTCCTTTATACTGGCCTGGAGGGAGAAACAGAACATTAAAAAGTCATAAAAAATAAACCTAGACAAGAGCAAAATCAATAATAAACAAGTAAGAGACAGAACTACACAGTCAGGTTGGGCAGCAAAAGGTTTTAGAGCCAGATAAGGGGAGGAGAAAAAAACAATTCACAAAATGTGCCATCACTGGCAGGGTAGTGGGGGAATTAAATACATATTCAAGTCTTTTCAAAGGTCCTTTGGAGACAACTGAAAGCATTTAAAATCTCTGTGGCCAAGCTGGCCACATCAGGAGACAGTGTCTTTGAGCTTGGAAACGATTTTCTTGTCTTTCACTCTTCGATTCTGAAACCAAATGGTCACTTGTCTCTCGGATAGGTTCGTGGCAGCCGAGATCCGCCGCCGCTTGTCCTTGTTAATGAACTTGTTAATGGCATACTCGTTCTCCAGTTCTTTGAGCTGCAGTTTGGTGTAGGGTACCCTCTTCTTCCTCCCCCGACGGTAGACACACATGTCTGGCTGATTTAGGGCCACATCCCCTGGTATAAAAAACAGCACGGGAAAATTAGACCAGGATATTTGGAGCACCCAGCTGAAGACTGTGTGTATACTTGGAGGGGGTACAGGGAATGAAGAAAGTCAGGCTGTTTACACTTCATTATTATTTACACAGACATATTATTTACACATTATTAAAGAAAGATTATTTACACTTCAAAGTGAAGGCCAATTTGATGGATCATCATAGTTTCTCAAACCGGCATCTTAACAGGCCTGTGATTTTATGGTGTGGTTGTTGGGGACGCTCATAAGGCCAGTTTCTGCAAATGCTGGTTGCAAACATACACAGACTCTAAAAAAATATCCAGGCTGTTTGTTCAAGCTTTGATTTCTTGTGTACCTGTGTTTGGAGCGTGCTTGGGAGCTCTTGGAAGTCTTAGTGGTCACTCTGGGGCATTCATGTCCTTGAAAAGTGAGGCCCAACTCCCTGACACCTCTTTGGGGAGGAGGGGCCAAAGCTGAGCAAAGGGCAGCAAAGACCCTCAACTTTAGGAGAAAAACAGGCCTATGCGCACACACAGGAGGAAAAGAATTGTGAGAGAGGCAGTTTAAATTAAAGGATGAAGTTACAGATTTCACACAAACTGGACAGCTGTTCCACTGGGTTAATCTAGATAGGGAAGGAGGAGAGGCACCTACTCCCAAGTAAGGGCACAGACTCCCAGTACTTTCTTTTCCTTCTCTCTCTCCCTCCCTCCTTGCATCCTTCCCTCCTGCCCTCCCCCCTTTTTTTGTATGACATGCCTACCTGGAAAAGATGATTTCCAAAAGTGGGAGCCCTGTGGCTGGTCCTTGGCACAGTACACCTGGCTGTTCCATCCGTTGGCCAGCGTCCAGGACTGGTAGCCCTCCATGGAGATGTACGCCTCGTGCCGCGGCTCCCCGGAGCCGAAGGTAGACACCATGTCGATGTAGCCGGGCACATGCTGATAGGGGCTCGTGTAGCCTTGGTAGAAGGACACCTCCTTGGCTCGCGCGGGCACCTCGTTGGCCGGTACGCTGCTGCTTGCCAGGCCCGACACGTCCATGTACTTCTCCACCGGGAAGCCTCCCAGGGAGGCGTGTGGCGACGACTTGAGAGCATTCTGCTGTAAGCCCACGCCGTGCGACATGCGGCAGCTATAGTAGCCGTTGCCGAAGTGGTAGCCGTAGCCCAGGGCTGGGGCGCCCGGGGGCGCTGCGGCGGCCGCGCCGGGCGCCGGGCACTCTTTGGCGGAGGGAGCCTCCGGGCGCGCTGCGACCACAGCCGAAGATGACGACGACGAGGCGGAGCCCGCGCGCTCAGAGGTCCCCGGGTACGCGAAGCCCGAGGCCGCAGCCGCCGCTGCTGCCGCCGCCGCCGCCGCAGCCGCCGCACGCCCGGAGTGTGTCCCGGCGAAGACTGGCGCCGAGAGGAAGCCGCGACACTGGCCTGGCGCCGCTGCCGCCACGGAGGAGGAGGAGGAGGAGGCCGGGGCCGCCCCGGCGGCCCCGCCGTCCGCCCGCAGCCCGTCCATGTCCCAGCTCCCGGCGCGGCTCATGGCCCAGCCTGGCCCGGCCCCGGCCCCGGCCCCGGCCCCGTGCAGGACACCATGGCGCGGCGCACCTCCTCCCTCCTCTCCTTTCTCTCTGGTTCTCTCGCTCCCGCCCTCTTCCTCTCGCCCTCTCTGCCTCTGCTAGCCTCCCGCCTCCCTCCCGCCCGCCCGCCCTCCAACAGGTTAGCTCATCGCGGGACGTTTATAAAAACGAAGTTCAGGTTGGGAGGGGGCCTGGGCCGGTTGGGGGGCCGCCTCCCTCCCCAAGGGCTCCCGCTCGGGGCCGTGCCATTGGCTGCGCGGGGCCACGTGGGGGTGGGGGCGCGGGAGAGCCTGGCTCCGGGCCCCGGCCCGGTGGACCCACCCACCCGGCCCCTACCCCTCATCTCTTGCGCAGCCCACCTCCCCTTCCCGCCCTCCCCTGGACCCAGGCGTTTGCGCCGCAGCCACCCCCACGAGCTGATTGCGCGACCGCCCATCCTAGGCCCTGTCTGCGACTGAGGCGGGCGCCGAGGCCTGCGCCTTGTCTCGGCCACGGCTGTTTTTGCCACCTCTCCTCGGCTCCTTGAGCTGCACAACTAAATGAAGGCGAAGGACAGAATGGTCAGAATGATGTGAAAACAGGCTGATTTTTGATCCTGTTGCTTAATCCCTCCGATTAGCTAACCCAGATCCCAAAGTCGAGGGGGCTAATTTTCTCTACCTTGAGCGTTGCTACGGCGCAAAGGGATTTAACGCATGTTCTCCCTGGCGATCCTCCGAATTAAGACTATTTGGAGCAGACCCTCCCTATACACACACACAGTTTGCCCGGGAAAAAAAGGGGGGGGGTGCTTCGTGGGGCCCGGGTCAGAGACTTACATGCAGATTCAACAGACGAAAAGACCTGGCCTCGGCGCGGCAAACCTGAGGATCTGTTCCAGTGAGAAAAGTCCGGATGCCTGGTCCACACTATTCGCTTCTACATTCAGGCCAGCTGGGAATCGCCTCCCTAGCTGGGCTCCGCAGTTCTGGCGCAGCCTTTCCCGGTCCGCAGAAAGACTCTGTGGAGGGTGCCGGAGAAAACCACTCTGCCGCCCTCCAGGAAACTTCTGCGCCTCTCCTGCAGCCGAATTGCCTCTTGCATTTTGCAGCTACCACCCACCCCCGCCCGTTACTCACACCAATTAATTGAAAACTTCACTTTCCCAGGGACCTTTGTTTCGCTTTCTTTTCCAAGCTGCCAACTACAGAGAACTGAGAGGGGCAAATTAAGAGGGCTTTTTTTTCTTTTTCCCCAAGCAAATTTGGGGCTCGTGATGGGAGTAGCTGAGAGCAACTGGGTCTGAATTCGAGGGGTAGAGTGGGCTCTGAGCAGCCCCACCAAGGTGTCAGGGATCACAGACAGCCTTGAGCCCTCTTCATCTATTCCTTCCACTCCTCAGCCACAGAGCCCCAATCCATGATCCTCCATCTTAGCCATTAACAGGGATCTGATGTGAGTCCTGCGGCAAATTTAAGGCTCCACCTTAGGAGGAACATTAGATCTGATAAGCTGAAGGTACTGGGGTGGTTGGGGGAATCCTCAGAGTGAGCCCATTTTGTTCTGTAGCATCAGACCAGCCCATCTCCAAGAAAATTGGTCCCCTGAGCCTGCGATTGGTGAGGCCAGCTTGTCACCTAGCCCGCTGTTCCTGGACCCAAGACTGGACCTGGATGGTGCAAGTAAAAGAGCCACAGAGACTCTCTTGGGCCTGGCCTGGCATTGCAGGGTGGGCTGCTGGTGTTGGGAGTGTTGACACGCAAAACGCAGTAACCATAAAAGGTTCAAATAAAGGGGAAAGTTATGAGAGGGGCACTGGAAAGGAAAAGCAGGAGAATTTGACCTTTTTGAAGTCCTAGACATGTTCATGATCAAATTCAAGACAGGAGGGGCCTAAGCCTCTGCAGAAAATCATAGGGAATAGAAATTTGCTGGTGAGAACAATTTTGGCTAGTTGAGAAAAGAACACAGAAGTTAACAAGTGAAGCTGGATTTGATTTTTTAAATGACAGCCAGGGCCAAGTGACAGGGGTGCTGACTTTTTGGAAGATTCTGGCTGCGTCCTCTTTACTAAACAGTTTCACTACCAAACTGATCATGAGATGCCCCCGCTCCCGCAGTGCTCTTATTTTTTCTTTGTCTCCCTTTCTTTTTCTCAGGGAGGAAAAACATGGAGATACTTAATTTTTTTTTCTGTCACCTTGAAAAACAAATTCGTTGAAATATCTCTAAGACATAACTGGAACCAATGAACTTTCAGTCTCTTAAAACTAAATATCCCTGTGATTTTGTGCCCAGGACTTTCAGTTCTATTTTCTGATAAATACATTATAGTGACTGATTGTATGCTTAAAATTGAAGAAAGTGAAATTAAAATAGGAAGGAAGAACTTGTCAAGTTTTGCTGATTTCAGACATCCTTTCACTTTTAGCTTATTTTCCATTCAGCAAATTAAGTTGTGCAGGATTGGGAGAAAAGTCTGAATCAATGCTCTGGTTGAAAGACACTTCTCAATGGTGGCCCTGCCTCCAGTTGCCCTGTGGGACTCTGGCAGGATTTGGACGCTCTCTGCCCATCCTAGCCAGTGTTCAGACACCCAGAAGGTTTTGGGCGATAAGGAGAATTACTTCTTGCTATTCCACAGATGAACCTTCTTCCAGTGCAGCCTTCTAGGTCCTGGCCCTGGCGGAGGGGATTCTCCTTAGAAAAGAGGCTCTGACTGGACCCTATGAGGGCCCCCTATACCCAGCACCCTAGGGCAGCTGCTGCTATTGGATCATAGGGCTGTGGCTGAATACCAGGCAAAGTTTGGGCTGCTCTATTTATGAACTAAGACAACACATAGTTTACAAGCTGAGAGTGATAGGTAATGGAGGAATTTTGAGGATAAATATGCAGAAACATTTCATTTAGCTTGTGTACCCTGTATCTGAGCTGATTTCAGGTTTAAACTTAGAGGGAATAATTTTCTTTAACTGGCCAGGAGCACAGACTGAAACCCTGTATATGCGTGTGGGTGTATTACGGTGGGTCTTTAACAACAGAAGTAGTCTTTGTCAAATGAAAATCTTTGCAACCAAAAACATCTCCAAACACTGATATGTTATTCAGTGAAATCAGTTTTGCCCTCTTACCTGATTTTGGTGAAACTCATGATGGCCCTTCATTGCCAAAGTCCTACTCCATCAGAGAGTCAGGTCAGCTTTGCCCTCCTCTCCCATCACTTGCTTCTCTCCCTCCTTTCTCTCCCTAAGCACTCTTTTTGGCAATTGATGATGTTCTGGAAGTCATGTCCTCTCTTTTCCTCCTTGTAGATGATCTTTCAAATCATGTCCCTGTCCTTGGTTGGGGAGTGGGTAAATGTAGGCCGAGATTAAGATTTATTGAAGAACGTAAGTGTCTCTGCTTGCCAAGACGGCAATGAGCTCAATTAACCACCTAATCGGTGGCCATTAGGTTCAGGACAACAATAGCCGTGTCCTAACAGAGTGGGGTCCTAGGAACTTCTTTGAAAGTGTTCTCCTTGATGGCCACACCAGAAAGTGCAGGACACCATCCTAATTCACTTGTAAGAAACCAAAAATTTAGTGTAGAAATAAAGTCATAATTCCAAAGTAAAGTCTTAAATCCAGCGGAACTGGCTGGACAGTGCTCTTAACCAAATCTGTACCCTGACAACTTTGGAGCTAATTTTTCCTCTGCAGGCAATACCCAGTTTCACTCAGGCTGGAAATATCAGAGGGATTAAACAACAACAATAAGCCTGAGCAACAAACTTGAGATAAAGGAAGGGGTCTCTAGCAAAAGCCAGACAGTGGAATCCCGAGTTTTAGACACTTTCTGCCTCTGAGATGTATTCCATTTGAATTTAACAACACGATTAGGTTTTATTAAATGTAAATTGTTTGCAACAACAACAAAAACCTCTCCAAACTGAAGCATTTATTTGGTGAAACCAGGTTTACCTCCCACAGGGCAGCAGGCTCTCGTTCGGGATGGAGAGAACTCCTCCAGTCCTGGCGGGAATTAAACACAGTGAGAGTCTTCCCTCTCAGAGAAGCACTAATCTCTCTGCGAAGGGGGCGCCGGAGGGTGGATGGAGCTGGAGGACCCCATAACTTGTTGCTTTTCTCCCAAAAGATGGGACCGCAAACCATCTTCTGCTGTTTTGTCCCACAACTCAAGGTGCTGGGTTATCCTTGGAATACTTCTCTACCAATTCCATTGTTAACTGAAGTTCAGTAAGTGCTCACTCTGTCGGCTTTTGAGATGAAAGTAAATAAAGCCTCTATCTCTCAGTCTCTCTGTCTCCCTCCACCCCCATGCCTATTCCGCAGAGCCCCGCTGTCTCTATGGGAAATCCACTTGTGGTCAAGGGCAGAACGAAAGGATGAAGGTTAGGGAAATGCCTAACCACGAAGGGGCGGGTCGGGCGGGGGCAGGGGGAAGGGGCGAAGGGAAGGAGGCGGAGGAGCCAGTGGCCAGGCTTAGCTTCCCGGCTGGGCGACGCGCAGTTCCCCAGGCCCGGCGCTAGATGTCCCTGCAAGTTTTCCTGTCGCATCTGAGGGCGCAAGAGCTTCAGGCAGGCAGCGAGTCGGGGTAGCCCCAGAGTCCAGGGAGAAAGTACTTTCCGACCCCCCATCCATGGCCGTCCCGGTGGGGCGCGAGATTGTAGGGGAAAGGAGGAGGAGGAGAAATGGAAGCGGCCAGAGAGACCCGAGAGAGACAGAGCGCGAGGCCGGCCTGCCGAGGGTTGGCAGCAAAAAGTTGCCGATACGGAGTCCGCCTTGGAGTCGCCAGACCTGCGTCTTCCCTTATAAAGCGAAACCTCCAAGCCGTAGGGACGGCACTTGGCCTAAAAAATATGGACTCGGGCTTCGCAGCCCAGGCTCCTGCTGTCCCACCGCACCCGGGGACCCCATTCCTCGAGCGAGTTTGCGTCCGGATGCGGGCCTGAAGGTGTTGGGCCCCGCTGGCCCGGAGCCTTCCTGGCCGAAGGCCGGAGCCAGGCCCCGGCGTTTGCGGGCTCCGTTGCCACTCCGGCTTTCCTGGCCCCCCTCCCTTCGAGAAGTCTGGACAGATTTTTATTACCTTCGGTCGAAGGCCAAAAGTGTTTACCACTTCACCTCGGAGGACCCGCCGCTGCTCGAGAAATAAATATTTAGTCTGGAGGCCTATCAACAACAACAACAACAACAACAACAACAACAACAACAACAACAACAACAACAACAACAATTTAGGCCTCTTTCATGTAATTCCTCCTTTGGAGCAAAAAGTGCTTTTCAGTCCATTTGGAGAAAACCCTTCCCAAATCCTCACTCTCGATGCATCTTAAAAATTCCTGCCAAACCACAAGGACATCGGTTGGATTCTTGTGTGTGTGTGTGTGTCTCTCTCTCTCTTTTAAAGTGAGTCTTGTACTTTTGTAGTGAGTAGGAGGTCTTGGTAGCCTAGAGGCTGCATCTGAAAACCAAGGACTTTTGACAGGCCCGTTCCCAGTCTCAGCCTCTAATTCTGGGAGAGGTGTAAAGTTTGGGCATTTCATTAAAAAACACCAACAGAACTGTGTTAATCTTCTTATTATCCTCTATACACACAGTGTTTTTGAGGTAGGCTTGTATTTAAAGAAGACATGCAAAATGAGAGAATCAACCAAAAATGCCCAGTTTTTTTTAAAGTCTAATCAATCACCTTACAATGTTGAGTCAATCTCTCCAAAGCCTTTAAATATAACCCGGATATTATCAGAGATAACTTTAAATCACAAGCAAATCTTTCAACTTCTATGTAAAAGATTTCTCATCTCAAAAAAAAAAATTGAATCGAT
This sequence comes from Vicugna pacos, assembly GCF_048564905.1. Lineage (NCBI taxonomy): Eukaryota > Metazoa > Chordata > Mammalia > Artiodactyla > Camelidae > Vicugna > Vicugna pacos. Next base: position 47,755,249 of record NC_132991.1, on the reverse strand, counting down.
CTCTAGAGTTGCTCTGAGCTTTAAAGGAATTAATATATGTAAAATGCACTTGTAATTTCAGAGTAAAAGCTCTATATAAGTCGACCAGTATTACTACTATCAGATGTGTGATCTAAATAAAAGGACGTTAAGTATTGTAACGGAATATTCACTGTCTCCCAAGAAACACTGCTAAACGTGAAAAATTATAGGTGTCCTTTCAGTGTTAGTAGTTTCCCTGACATGGTCTCAAAAGTACTTGTCATAATAACCGTGCTAGGATACGCAATATTAGTGTTATTTAAAAGGTGCAAGATTGTTTGCAAAACCACTAATGAATGAAAGTGTCATGGAGAAATGGTGTTTTCCCTCTCCAGCGGACTGAGGTCTGGTTTGGCATAGGCCTTGGGACTAGAGGCGAGGGGTCCAGGGGAAGGGAAGAAGTTGGAGACCCACCCGCTGGGTGAAGGAGGAAAGAGTTGCCGTCAGCACCCAAATCCCCAAGGGCGATTTCTGCGATTGAAAGCAGCTCACAGCCGCTGAAACCACGAGGAAAACAGACGGGGGCGCCAAACGACAGCAATAAAGGCATCCGCAACTTCCGCTTAAGTCGCGCCTCCACCAGATCCCACCCTCCACCCCGCCAAGCTTTGGCCCCCCCACGGATCCGAGCCTGGACCGAAGTGTCCCATTTAGTCCCCAAAGCGAAGTGGGACTACGGGGTAACCTTCCCAAGTTCCTGGGACAGCAACTCCCCTCCGCTGGGCATAGCCTGCCAGGGATGGTGGAACTGGGCACCCGGACTGTGGGGCTGTGAAGGAGAGATGGAGCATCCGCAAAGCTGAGCTCTGACCACGTTAGTGGCCGGAAAGCCGGAGCGAGAAGGGCTCATAGTGCTCGGCGTCCGATGGCCTATGGGGAGGGGCGGAGGTGGAGACCGGTCAAGTCGTCCTCCCAGATCCCGACGCCTGCTGCGGGTCCCACCTCTCACCTCCTCCGCCCCCGGGTGCCTATCCAGCTTTCAATTTCTCACACCTTGGGGGAGAGTTCCGTTTATTACCTTAAAGAGGTGGAATTGATTTTCTAAGCAAAGCTCCCGTTGCTGGCGCCAAGGGGAACAGGGGAGAAACTTTTGGCATTGACTCTGTGTATAAATGTATATAAATACACTTCACACCTCACCTCCCCTTACATTCCTGTCGCGCCCCCAACGGGTCCAAGGTTAAAAGGAAAGCTCCAGCAGAGAGATGGGCAAATAGATCTCGGGTTTGCCCTTAACACACCCCCAATGTGCTGGGTGTGGCAGCAGGGAGGAAAGGGAGGGGGCCTGGGTCGGGGTCTGGCTTGGCGCTGAGGCGGGGATACAGGGCCGAGCCCAGCGCCCAGATTGCCAGGGTCTCTCGGCCGCTTCAGAAGCTCTGATGCCGACCTCCGTGTCCCATCTCTATCCACTCTTGTCTCTCCTGTGGCCGTGGATCTCTCCGCTTGGGCTGCTGGCGGGCGGATCCTCACAGTGTATTGGGGGTCCGGGCACGGTGGGGCGCAAGCGAGGGAGGAGACACGCAACGGCCTTGAGTGAAGATTGATCTTCGTTAAAATGGTTGCCACCGGCGTCATTATGGCCATCAAAGTTATCGCCAAGAGGCTCAGCCGCCAAGCTCAGGCCGGGAGGAGCAGCAGCAAGGCTGGTCCGCGGTTTTTCGCGCCCAGACTCAGTGCGGGGAATACCCAGGGCCACAGGTAAGGGACGGGGGTGGGGGAGGGGAGGAAGGAGCGAAGAGCAGAGGGGAAGACAGGGTAGGGGGATGGTAGAGAAGGAAACTAAGTCTCTTCTTTCCCCTCTTTGACCTCGATATCCGGCAACTTTACCACAAATAATTCAATTTGAGAAGGGAGGGGGAAAGCTGGCGACATAAAAAGCGGATTCAGGGCGGCCCATATGGCGCTGTAAATTGCGACTGTGTTTAAAGTTAGCTGTCGAATTCTGCTATGAAATCGTCCAGTCGAGTTCATTTCCCCCAGGGAAAATGTGCAGGCGAGAAGCCTATCCATCAGCAGGATTATAAAAGTAAACACACACACACACACACACACACACACACACACACACACACACACACACACACACAAAGCCGGGACTTCAAGTTCAGAACTCACTGCAAACGGTGTTAAAAAATCAGAGAGGACCTAATGATTTCCGTTTGGAGGCGCGGGCCCAACGCACCTCCCCAGCCACGTAGCACTAAAGTGCTCTAAAAACTCTACGGGATTCTCTTTCTCCCCCTCCCTCCCTTTCTCTCCCTTCTAGGGTGGGAGGAGAGCAGCTAGGCTGAGGTGAAGAAGTAGGGAGAGAATTTGTTGTACTGTTTGTTAAAATACATACTTGGTTCTGAAATTCGAAAGATAAGTAATCCAGACAGGAGCGCAAGGTCTTCTCCTTACGCAACTCTCTACATCCTCCCCGTTGGCCCCCCCTTACCCTCCTCCCGCTTGTAAATGTTTTAAAAAAAAAACCTTCCCGACGATCTACTCTGGAAAATCAAAGCATTATCTATTATTTAACACGTATCTGTGTCCGAGGAAAAATGAGGAAGGCGCTGCATGATTAGGACCTAAGGGGCAACCCAGCAAACTGAGAGCGTAATGATGCCCCTAAATGAAGGGGGAAATGTGCCGCGGCGCGCTCTATTAATCAGACTGTCAATTTCACCCCCGAGGCCAAACCCCCGGGCGAGCAGAACCGGCTCTGAGCGGGCAAAGGACTGGAGCCTTCCTCCTTACTTCTTGTCTCTTCTCGCCTCCTATCTGGATCTATTTGTCTGCTCCGAAGCTGCCTTCATTACCTACTGACAGGAGTGTGTATTTATTTGCTTATAAACCTGTTACAATAAATGATTATTCGAACGGCGTCATTCGTACCTTAATGACGAGCGAGCGCTACTTTTTGATGAATGACATCTCGGGCTCGGAAGGATGTATGGGTCATTTTGACCAGTCATTCCCTCGCTCTGGCATCCCACAATTTTTCCGCCTCCCTCCAAAAGAGATAATAATATTTAGAGCCGCTCTCTGGGGCTGAATGAGAATTAGCCCTAGGCGCAGCCCATCATTAGGACGGGACAGCCGGGCAACTGTGACATTTTTTAGAAAGCTGAGATGATGGAAAGAATAAGAAAAGAGATGATTCTGATGGAGAGAGGGCTGCACAGCCCCACGGCCGGCAAGAGGTTCTCCAATTTGTCCGACTCGGCTGGCAATGCTGTGCTCGAGGCCTTGGAAAATTCGCAGCACCCGGCTCGCCTCAGCCCGCGCTTGCCTTCCGCCCCCTTGCACGGCGCTCTGGGAGACCTCCCTGCCAAGGGCAAATTCGAAATAGACACTTTGTTCAACCTGCAGCACCCGGGCAGCGAAAGCACCGTCTCCTCCGAAATCGCCTCCGCCGCCGAGGGCCGCAAAAAGCCGGGCCATTATTCAGAGGCGGCCGCAGAGGCGGACATGAGCAGCGACGTGGAGGTGGGCTGCTCGGCGTTGCGCTCCCCCGGCGGCCTCGGCGCCGCGCCGCTCAAGGAAAACAATGGCAAAGGTAATCAAGCCGCCTGCGCCGCGCTCTCCAGTCCCATCCTCCCTGTTCCTCCGCGGCCCCTGCCGGCCCTTCTTGGTGCCCTTGCCCCTCTCCGACCCACAGCAGCAAGTTACACAGGGCTAGTTCGGGCGGGGGGCGGGACGCATGCAAGGGATCTTGCCTTCCGGCTGTATTCCTTGAACCTCACAGAGAGGCTCAGGCCTGGGGCTCCAGGCCCGTCCGCCTGTCTACCCTCGCTCCTGAGTCGGAGAAAATGTTTCTGTGAGCGGTTCTAAAAGCCGGTGTGAGCCAACCGGCCCCTAGCCATCTACTAAGTCGCGCTAGGGGAATGGTGCCCTGGGCAGCTGCTCTCAACTCCGCTGCCTCAGAACCTCAAGGTTGAGTAGAGAGGGCATTCTAAGTAAGTCGGAGGGAGCCTCGCTGGGCGCCTCTGGGATACCTTCTTGGGTCAGCGGGAGAAAGAGATGAAAAGTAGAGTCCACCCCCGAATGGTTCTGGTTTGAGCCACTACTATCTTTCGAATCTTAAAATGTTTTAAAAACAAACCCCAAAGACTGTCAAAGAAAGGTTACAGGCCGTACAGAAAGCTGCCCTGCAGTCTCCAGATTGTGGCAAATCTAAAGCTTCTCAAACTGCACCTAGATGTAGGCATTTTCCCTTGGCCAATTTGCTTCCTGAGTTGAAAATTTCCAATTACTTTAAAAAAAATCCCTAATTGAGTTCCTATTATTTGGTTATGAAGCGCTCCCCAAACTTTATTGATTCCATTAACGGGCAGCAATTTGTAAGCATGACAGACCCCATCAATTCAGGCAGCGCCTCGCCTTCCTCTCGCAGCTTCCCCCATCCGCGTGCAGCCCCAGTGCCGGGATCTCGGTCCTACAGTGATTCATGCGCTGTTGGCTTTCTATTCACCAGGGTACACTGAGAGTGGCTCAGCCGCGGGCACCACGACGTCTGCATCGGGCTCCGGCCTCAGCAGCCTGCATGGAGGCGGTGGCGGCGGCGGCGGTAGCGGCGGGGGCGCGGCTCTGGGCGGCTCCGGCTCTGGCGCCGATCAGGTGCGGCGCTACCGCACGGCATTCACCCGCGAACAGATCGCGCGTCTGGAGAAGGAGTTCTACCGGGAGAACTATGTGTCGCGACCACGCCGGTGCGAGCTGGCCGCTGCGCTCAACTTGCCTGAAACCACCATCAAGGTATCGATTCCAGCACGCGTCTGTTCTAGCCTACCCCGGGGTGTCTGGGTTGATTTTTGTTTCTCTTTTCTGGGTGTCTAGATTTAGCTGAGGGCTTGAAAACCCGCGGGGAGAGTCACCAAAGGAATTGGCATATTTATTTCTCAGCTGCCAAATCCGAAGGTTTAGCCTGCCTGGCTGACCTGGGAAGGCCCCGGAATGGCGAAGCCGATGCCGCAAACTCTCGCCTCTGCTCAGCGCCTGCCCAGGTGCCTCTAGCCCATGTTCATAGCCCCAGTTTACCTTCGGCGGCAAAGCCGGCTGGCCTTTGTTCCTCTGACACGAACCAGAGGTGAAACTTTTCATTGCTCTTTATCTTGGACATTTATTTTCCATATAAATCGTTACAAGGAGGAGAAAGGGATACTGTATTTTAAAAATCGATTAGGTTGAGAAAGTTTTCTAAACATTTTTCTCCTGGGCAAGGGGGGGGTGGTGGGAAGCAATGTGGGGGTGGGACACAACGAAATTATTCTTATTTATATGTCTTTAGGTGATTTGTTTTATTATAAGTCCAGGAGAGATAGCCAGGAGGTTGGGCGACTTCGTGCACACTTCATGGAGGATCTGGCCCTCTAGAAAAAGAAAATAGGAAATTCCACGGGATAGGGGAGGAGTGTGGAAGTCTCCCTTCGGTTTGGTCGGGCTTTCTTTAATTTAAAGTTGTGACGAATGATGTCTTCATTAGACACTGTGTTGGGAGGGGGTAGAAAAGTCCCCTTCCCGGTTTAGGAGGATGTTGTTCCCACCACTCATTTGAGGCAAACGATTCCTACAAAATCATCCCTTCATATCAGAATCGGACCCGTGCCCCTCGGGACAATTTCTTGTAGCTCAGAGGACTCAAGACTTCGTACGGTGACTTCGTGCAGCTTTTTACAAAAGCTGCAGCGGTAGCTTCTCTTCAAAGGACGCCTAGAATCCCCGTGCAAATCCAGGGATTGAGAGATGGGTGCTCAGCAAGGCCAGGGAAGAGGGGGCGGTAACGGGAAGGGGAGGAAAGGTTGGGTCAGGAAGAGAAAAACGCAGCCAAAAGTAAAGGAGCAGAAGCCCGAGGAACCGCAGCAGTCGGACACAGGGAAGACCCTTTCGCTGAGGAGGGTGGGCCCACGGCACTCCACACAGCTGCCCACATTGTCCCACTTGGGAGAACAGAGGGGACTCGGGTCTGGGTCCAGGCGGAGGGGCGTTGGCCAGGTCTTTCGGGGGTCCGAGAAAGGCAGAGCGGCGGGTCTGGGGCCTCGGGGCACTCTCTAACTCGGGCCTCGGCGCGGCTCTTCCCGCAGGTGTGGTTCCAGAACCGGCGCATGAAGGATAAGCGGCAACGCCTGGCCATGTCATGGCCGCACCCGGCCGACCCCAGCTTCTACACCTACATGATGACGCACGCGGCCGCCACCGGAAGCCTGCCCTACCCCTTCCACTCGCACGTGCCGCTGCACTACTATCCGCATGTGGGTGTCACGGCCGCGGCCGCGGCGGCTGCGGCCTCCGGCGCAGCGGCCGCGGCTTCATCGCCCTTCGCCACTTCCATCCGCCCGCTGGACACCTTCCGCGCTCTCTCGCACCCCTACTCGCGGCCAGAGCTGCTGTGCAGCTTCCGCCACCCGGGCCTCTACCAGACGCCGGCGGCCGCCGCGGGGCTCAACAGTGCGGCCTCGGCCGCGGCGGCTGCAGCAGCTGCGGCGGCCGCGGCTTCCTCGGCCGCGGCGGCCGGGGCGCCCCCCAGCGGCGGCTCCGCGCCCTGCTCGTGCCTCAGTTGTCACAGCAGTCAATCCGCCGCGGCGGCCGCAGCAGCCGCCGCCGCGGCCTTGGGCTCCCGGGGTGGCGGCGGGGGCGGCGGGGGTGGCGGCGGCGGCGCTGGGGCCGCCGGGGGCTCGGACTTCGGCTGCAGCGCCGCGGCGCCACGCTCCGAGAGCGGCTTCCTGCCCTACTCAGCCGCCGTGCTTAGCAAGACGGCCGTGAGCCCGCCGGACCAGAGGGACGAGGCGCCGCTCACAAGATAACTACGTCGCCGCCGCCAGGGGGCCGTGCCCGCCGCTTGGAGTGTGCCCAGGAGCCCCCCGAGCGCCCCCCGCGCCCCCTGTGCGCCCATATGCCCTCTGCGCGCTGCCCGCTGCGTAAACCACCGCCAGGGGGCGCCCCGGCGAGGGAGGCCGAAGGGAACCTGCCCCAAATTGGGGGGAAAGAGCCGGCGTGAAAGCCGGGCGGCCGTCCCCTCGAATTATATCTATTTTTGTATTTGCTACCCAGCCGCCTCCCTTCCTCTGAATATGTTTCCCACTCCGCAGACCCTGCTTCCTGCCTCTGTCCTGAGCTCTTGGTCTCCCGAAGGCAATCCCCTCGCCCCTAGACCAGTCCTCTGGGGTCTCGAGCCTTGGCTGTAAGCTCTAAGGCCGCGCGTTACTCGGCTGAACCACGTGGCCAGAAGCAACCGAGAACCACAGCAAAGAAAGAAGGGAATGGTGTGGGCTTGTGCTTTGTGCGGGAGGGAAAGTCACCCCTGATGTTCCTGCTGCTGCTCTGTTTCTTCCATGCTTTCTTTTCTTTAAACGAGGGTGAGAGGAGGTAGCAAGTTTTCTCTCAGCCTGATCTTGTTAGGGGCCCTGTCCGAGAAGAACGAAAGAATAAAGGTCTGAGAAGGCCGGGAGGGCGGATGGAGAGCGCGGGCGGCTGCGGGTGCGTTTGTGAGACTGTCTACTGCGTGCGGGAGCAAGGATGGTGGGGCTGTGGCCGCCTTCCCCGGGAAGAACAAAGCCACAAAGCCGAGGCGGAAGGGGAGGTGGTCTCTCTTCCGCTGTTTCTGCCCACCACTGTTCTCTCTTCTGATCTTCGGTTTGGGATGGAGGCGTCTTGCACATTTTATGCAAAAAGTAATGGCTAAGGAGATTGCCACAACCAGGCCAGGAAAGGAGAGGGAAACGAAAGGATGGGGAAGGCAAGACTGAC